>NC_133026.1:143752196-144055227 GCF_048771995.1 Taeniopygia guttata | reverse complement strand
CCCACACAGCTATAGGAACCAGCAATGACCAATAAACACAATTAACAGATTACATCATCCTGCTTCTGGCAGAGAAACCTCCCCAGGTCATTATGATCTTTTACTAGAAGGGTAAACAAGGACACCTGACATGTCCAGCTTCATTTATTGTGTCTCTGGTCTGCTTTCCAGTCCTGATTCTAGCCTCTTCTCTGCTGGCAGCTAATGAAATCCCAAAGTGGGCTTGTTCTGATTTTTCCCACCCCTCCCATTGCTCCCATTTCTGATTTCTGAGATGTTCTGAGGATAATTCTGTTAGCAGGAAAATAAACAGAACATTACTCTTGATGGCATTCAATTGTGTTTTCTCTTTCCCTGATGTCAGGCCTTGGCAGAGGGGGGTAAAGAGGAACTCAGGGCCATCAGAAAAGCTTTTCTGGCACAGACAAGAAACCTGCATGCTGCCAAACCCTTTACTATTGTTCAGTGTGCACCCTGCTGTTTGTTTGGGACCTGGAAAATAGAGCCTTACTGTGAAATTTAAAGTGAAAAATATTAAAGCTGAGCATTGCAAAGGCAGGTCAAGCAGCAGAATGAGCTGGTCCAGCAAAGGGGCATTTTTGCCTTCTGTGATAGCTAATGGTGAGAAACAAAAGTTTGGATTTTTTAATAGCTATTGTTTTTTGCTTACAGATGAGGAGTTTTAAAAGAGACTGAGCAGAAGTAAGAGAGAACACAAACCAGTCTTGGATCTTTTCAGATTTCATTCACAGGGCATCCTTTATGCCCAGAGGCACAGCTAGGCCCTCCTTGGCTCAGCTCACCATGGTCCAGCATTTTCAGCCTGATGGGCCCCTGACATCCTGCCCATGCAGCAAGCCTGTGTCCATCTCTACTGATGGTGCTGAGTGAAGCAGAGATTGGGGTGCCACAGGATCAGTTCTTTGCCAGAGCAGCTTAAACACAAGCTGTGTCAGTTGAAAATGCAGCTATTAAATTTTGGAAGGACTTTCTCTGCACCACATGGCAAAGCTGCCTCTTTTCAGGGGCTCACATTCTCAGGAGTTTCCTCACATCCCTGCAAGACCTCAGGATGCTCTAGTCAGGCAGCAAAAGGAAGAGCCAGCAACTGAGGAGGCTGAGCTGAACCCTTGGTGGCAGGGAGTGCTGCCACCTCATTTCTCAGGCTTACCTCCAGATGGAAACAGCATATGCCCAGTGAAACCCCAGCACAGGCTGCAGCAGCAAGTGACAGCGAGGGACAGATATGGCTTGAGGCAGCACTCCAAACTGAATGCAGCTGGTTGGGTGCAGGAGGAAAAACAAGATGCTTCAGGTGGAAGAAGGCACCTGAAATCACTTTTTCCTCACAGAGGAGCGTCAGCCTGTTCTCCATCCTGCCAAGTGTGTTGCACTGCTTTCACTGTGATTGCTCCTGAAAGGGATAAGTCTCCACTTTCCTTTCCAGCCCAGAGTTTTCCCTGAGAGCATAAGCTTGGCCCCAGAGTCAAAGCTGCCCCAGCATCCCATCTGCAGTGGACATCCTGAAGCAGATGCCTGAGCATGTGCACACACAGCAAGTCAATTATTCCTTCTCTTCTTTCCCAACTTCTGGCAGTTGGCACCCCAAAGAAGAGGTTATACTTCAATCCACCCTGTCCTACATGGATTTTTTCAGCTGTTTTGACACACTTTGAAAGGCACTACAGGTGTTGAAAGGCATCTGAACCCTTCCCATCCAGAGAGGGCAGTCTGTCCTCACTGTCACAGCCCAGGCACACCTGTGCCAAGGAGAGATAAAGTGCATTATAAATTATTGCACTGGCACAACTCTGTGTTTTGGTCTCCCAGTAAGCCAGCTGAAGAACTCTGGGGGTTACAAAAGCCAGGAGTTAATCAGTAACTCAGATGTTTATCACCTGCATGTTTAACTATTTTTTTCCTCCCCTGCAATACCTGCTGGTTTGAGTTATTTTGCCTTCTTTTAATGAGTAACTACTGGGAAGAGGATTAAATACACCTGTTCTCTCAACATGTTATGACTTTTGGTGATGGCCATTTTTACTGTAAGCAGCTGTATCCCACAGTCATTGACACATAGAAAGGAAAATTCGAGTGTTTCTAGCAAAAACAAAAAAAAAATTCAGACCCTTCAGAACACAATGTCTAGTCTGGCATGTTGCCAGTCCTGTGCTGTTCTGCAGGCATCTCCATACACACCCCAGTATGACTTTACCCCTCATATGCTCGCTCAGCATCTCCTGTTGTCCTTTCCTTTCCACCTGTTCACTCAGAACCACAGAAACCTTTGGAGAAATGAAACCTCTGAAAGTTTTGTGACCCACATATCTTCCTTCTGCTCTCTGCCAGTGCTTGCTGGGAGAGGAGCAAGGAGGTGAACAATTTTTTTACTGTACTGTAGTGAATTTTGGATTAGGTACTCTCTATAGTTTTGCCATATCTGTGTAGATGAAGGAAGCAAACAACTCTGCCTGCTCACAGGTAACCTGAGGCAATGTGGTCCATGAGCACTGCAATGCTAAACCAGCTGAGCATGAAGGGTTTTGACATCTGTGAAAGTACATAAAGGCAGCACTAAGCATTAATATGCACTTTTAAGGCAACTCTACAAAGGATGGGCTGATCTCTCTGTGCCCCTTCCCACTCTCGCTCTGATTCCTTCTTGCGTTGCATTTCTCCCCAGGTTTTCAGTGTTTGGTTGCTTTTCTCTCTCTCTTTCTTCAAAACACAGCTTTTAAAGCAGTTGTTAAAAAATTCATGGTGGCAAAGCTTTGTTCATGTTTATAATCCACTCTTCTCACTACTGATAACAACATGCAATAATCCAAGTTCAACTCCTCTTTGCCCAGCAGAAGTGCTGCAGCTGCTCTCCTTAACTCCCCTCCAGCTTCCTGGAGCCCCTGCTCATCCACATAACCTCCAGCAGAGAAGCAGAGAAACAGGTGAACGTGGGCCTGAGCTCACTCAAAAGCTGGGGGCATACAATTAAATGAAGGCACAGTGCTTCTGCAGCACACACTCCCCATGATGTTGGCAGAGCCTGAAAGCACACAGCTGGATGCCAACAGTCCAGGCATCATTTAAAGGAGCAGTACTGAGAAAGGGAGGATGGATTGATGGACATATTCTTCCTGTAAACTGGAAAAGTCTAACCACAGAAAGCCAGAAACAACAAATCCAGAACTGTGCAAGGCAAATTTCATGGTTGCTTTTGAGAGAAGAAACTCTCTTGACCTGGCAGTGATGTTACTTGCTTCCTAGCATTGACTCTGAAATCCCCTTTTCTCTTTCCAGCCTACATTAAACACTAATTAAAGCCACCTATTGCAAGAACAGCCCTAGGTTCATAGTACTATTTATTAATCTGCCTGAAAAGCCCCCGCTCCCTAGTGAGATAAGAGAGAACAATATTTTTGTGTTACCAGTTTTTTTTGTTAACTCTTTTAGTTATATACAGTGAGATGAAAGAGGCAAAAGGAGTAAGCAAGAGGTAGCAATCTCACAAAAAAAGGATCAGTAATTTTCCATTTTCCTTTTGCTGGAGGTAGGGTAGTAGTTTGGTCACAAAGAACAGAACAATACAGAGTAAGCAGAGATTGATGCTCTGCAGCATGAACAGAAATCAGCTTCCACAGAAAATGCCAAGAAAACCTGTGACCACAATGAGAGGCTAACAGTGTTGCATAGATTGGTTTTCCATAGCAGGTCTCTTGTTGAGCATGAAAATGCCATACATCATTGGTCAGGCTGAAGAGCTTTGGTCTTACAAAACACAAGCTTCCCATGAAAGCCAGTCATCCCTAGATACAAAGGTTTTTGTCATTTTCCTTAAGGCTCCAGGCAATCAAAAGTCAGCCTTCTACAGTGCAAGGTAAAGTAATTTACAGTGTAAATTACTAAATTACTGTATTTCCTGACAAGGCATTGTCTAGGTGTCAAATGCAGTATGGGATCTCAAAGTGTTAAACCTTAAAATCTTTGTTGCCCCCATTTCACATAGTTACCTACAAATCTGAATTTATGGTGGTGAGAGACAACAGTGAGTGCATACACATTTACCTTAAGTGCAGTATTTCACATGCCGCTGAGAGCCCCCCAGAGCTCCTTACACAGCTCAAATGTGTTTGCTAATTACAAACCCAGGGGGAACCTCCCTGAGATGAGACATCCAGGGCTGAATTGGTCAGGGGCTGAACAACCACCATATTGCCCTATTCAGTGATTGTTAACAAGGAAGTAGTAAGTTTTTACATTTCTATCTACATTCAGTTCTTCCTTGTGCAACCAATTTCTCTTTTCTGCTCAGTTGGTGATGGGACATCATTTCTGGTGGGTGCCTTCAGCCAAGTGGCTGCAGGTGAGAGAAGCAGACATGGGCTGTGTGCTGGCACTGGAGGCAGGAGAAGGGCTGGATGGCTGCAGCAGATAAGGGGCAAGACAGCAGATTCCCACAGCTGCCCACTAATTTCCCACTAAGTTTTCCAGAGTAGATGTCTGCTGGTTCCTGGCTTCTTTTTCTGCCTCTCTCAAGATTGGGATTGAAATACTTGAGATTGTATTTTGTGTTTGGGCTCAAATGTTTATTTCTTATCTATATTGCAGTCTTTCAAGTCATGAGTTCTACTGCATTCTACTAACAAGCTACAAAATGGGTGACTATCTTTCTCTTCAAGGTCTTTTAAGGCCAAATTATCCAATTAAGAAACAACACCTACATTATTTTTACATTTAACCCAATAACAAATCACCCGTGTCCCGCAATGTGGATTTTTCTAACCAATTACAAAATATCACCAAACCCATGAAGAAGGTGAAGAAGAAGGTGAAGAAGAAGGACCAGCCACTGCCTTAAAACCTCCATCTTAGCATTATAGATATTACTATAGTCTAAAACCTTAAACTCTAAGTTTCCCACCATGTGATATTACACACTTCTATTCAAACTACCCACCCATAATCCCAGTTTTATCACTCAATTTTAGAAGCCTTCTCCATGACCCCAGGTCAAATATAGTGTTCTCTTGAGGGTCTGTGCCTTTCAACACAGAAACTTTAAAATTCTCAGCATTCATGGTTCCAACAGATGTCCTTACACTGTAGCCTCCTCTGAAGTCTTCTGATAAACACTGTTCATGGCAGAACCAGGCATTATAGGCATCTACAACCTGTGAATCAGGAAAGGTAATTTTCTCTGGAAAGCTTTTCTGCAGTTTGTCTTGCCTCAGGACAGATACTCTTTTTATCTGCACTGCAAGAGGAGGCCTTATCTTTCAGAAGCATATCAATATCTTCACATGGAAACAAATCACACCTAGACTACAGTCAAATATGATATGCTCATATCATATGGATATGAGCAAAAGCACTTTTTATGACTGCAGACCTTAATTCTCAAAAAAAAAAAAAATAAGGGAAGAGGAAGGATGAAAGAGAATAGCTCATCAGAGGCAATGACCTGCTCAGAGCACACACAGGTCAAAACATGCCAGGCAGCACTGTTCTTCTTTTAGCACTGAACTCAGGAACATCACAGGGAAGGTGTACTTCCCAGGAAAAGGTATCACTCACTCCTCTGAGACGTGAGGGACGTGCTTGCAGGGATGTGATGTTAGAGAATTAGTTGCTGATTCACTACTGGGATTTTTGTCCGAGTTAAAATTTTACTTTACTTTCCCAACACTACACGGCCCAACCTGGAACTCACCAAACCTAGCAAAGCTTATAACCTGCTAAACTTCAACTTTGTCTGCAGTTTTCTCCTTGCTTCCTTTCCTGTGCTACTAATCATTGCTTTATTTCTGGAAAGGGGAAGCCAGACATGGGGAAAAGTGACCAGTCAAGAAATAACATTGCAGTTCTGACCAATGCCAGACACAGAACTTGAACTTCCTGTGTGCAAGGATTTGGAGTCCAAGAGCAGGAGACTGGAGGTGACTGCTCCTTAAAACCACCCTGAAGGTGTATCTCAGTCCAGTTTTCTTCCTCTCCCCCAGATCAGACACTCAAAAGATCCAAGGCATCGCCAGGATGTAGTTTCATTTAAGCCAAAGTGGATTCTCAGTGGCAGCATCATTCTTGCCTTGGACTCTGGGAACACCTGGAAAGGCCAAGCAGAATTTTAGCATCTGTACCTACACCAGCTCCCATGCCTGGGCAGGAGCTCTCAGACCGCCCTGAGAGTTCGGTGTAGCTTTCAGCACCATTGCCATTCTGGGAGCTGCACAAGGGGGGTTTGCAGCACACAAACACACCCAGGCATGACAACAGCACACTGGAGTTCCACAGGAGGTTTCTGAGTTTGCTGCTTCTCTTCAGGTATCAGTAAAACCATGAACTGAGACCCAAGGGAAATTAAAAGCTGGGGTCTTCAGGTCATGTCCTCCATGGCAGTTCTCTATATTCTCAGGTGCCTTTCACCTTCTGGTACTGGTTCTTTGTCTTGATAAAACAATGTTTATCCAATAATGTCTATCTCTTCCCACTACTGCTAAGTGGTTTCCAGGAATCTTGGCAGTCTTTTCTGTTCTAAAACACCCTGTATTTCCCTGAACTTGTGTGGGAAACATTTCAGACTCCAAAATGCCTTCCAGCACAGAGGGAAAGGAAGGAAAAGAGGTGACCTTCACCCTGGCTTGTGTCTGTGGGAAGAATGAAGTCATCAGATTTGGTGACTCACCTCTACGCAAGGTGAGACATTGTTTTGTCATCAAGGGTGGCTACAAAGAAAAATCTTGATTTACACATCAGCTTCCTCATACCAGAAGCATGCCTGTGTTATGTGTGGTGCACTTGTGCTGATACTCAAACAGCACAGCATGCCCCATCTCAGGGCTAAAAGATTAAGAGAGTCAGGATTATTCAAGACATAAACTCTTTTTAAGTCACTTCTGAAAATCCTGTCCTTGAAGTCTGCAGGCCAGGGGTCAGGAGAGAAAAAAAAAAAATCAGTCTAAGAATATGACAAAGAAGAACAGAGGTGATGACCTTAAGGAAATGAGTGTGGACCAGGATATAAGTCTCTTAGTCACACACAGGTTGTACAGATGCCAAGAGCATCACCCTTCACACACAGATATAGCAGAAACCTCTCGTCTTTGCTGCCATTTAGTATAAAAAAACCAAACCAACCAAACAAATAAAACCAAACAAAAACCAACCAAAAAAACTAAACCAAGCCAAAACCAACCAAACAAACAAACAAAAAAAAACCCCACCTTGTATTTAATGGTCTGAACACCCCTTGTAGTAGAAGCTAAGATTGGACCTGACAAGGATTTGAATGAGAAATCCCTGCTGTGGGTTCACAAGAAATAATGAGAGTTAATCACTTGGTAGAAAAACCCTAGAGCAAATTTGAAATGTTCTCTTTGGTACCATCTTCACAGAACAGCAAAAAGAAGATAATGGTGATGTGAACGCCCCTGCAAACTGTGTTTCCTCACAGGTCATCACTAAGAGGAGGGACTTGCATTAGCAGCAGGGAGATCGAGTATGGCAGAGGAGTAAAGGATTTATGAGGAGCCTGAGGAATGATTAACACACTGTAGATTTGATCTTAGAATTTTAGGGGCTCTCTGATATTGGGATAGATCATCTATAATGGCCTGTATGAAGAAAATACAGTTTTGGCTTCTCCAAGGTTTGAGTATGCTCCATCCCCAAACAAATCATAATGAAATTATTGGCATTCCAGACGTGGACCATGAAGATGTGTCTGTTCTCACAAGCCCAGCTCTACGTTTTTGTGTGCTGAAAGGAAAACAGACATTCCCCGGATGAAACTCACATTGTCACCACTTGGGATTGAATTAAAAAATCTTTTTTACTGAAAAGCAGATATCTTGTGTGAGTTGGGATGGGACCAGATTAGCTGAGTGACTGGATGTTAATGAAATTGAAAAATGTCAATATTAAACAGAATAGGAGGCAGTGGAGCTCTGGCTGAAACTTAAGTTTTCACTTTGCCCTAAAAGTGCTCAAGCACATAAAGGAAGCACCAACTCAAAGAACTGCTAAGCTCAGTAAAGCCCAGGATGAATCACATAAATTCAGATATTGGCATAAAACTTTTGTTTCAGCAAGTGATTTCTGAAGAGCTCATCAGTTGTTAAGTGTTTTCTTCACTTAAGGGCTGCAGGGCTGAGCTCAAACCATCCCCGCTGGCCAGACAAACCCTGCTACAGCTGTGATTTCTTTAAAAGTGTGATTTCTTTAAAATATGCAAGTAGTTCCAGGATAAATTATGCCTGCAAAAGGTTTGCTAGAGAGGAAAACAGTTAGCCAGGTTCTGGAGAGCATTGCTCTGGAGCACTGCCAGCATTGTTTCTGAAAGCCAGATTTTCCCAAGACAGCTGCAGTCTCAATGCCACCTAGCTCCTCACAAAGTACTTTACTCCTACCCTGTCCTCGAAAAAGTCCTTCCAAAAGGTGAGAGCTAGGAAGATCTTTCAGAGGATATCTATCTGAGGTGTCTTCAATATATTCCCTGCTTCACTGCCATGCATTTGAGAAGTGTACCCTTAATCTGTGGCAGAAACCAGGAAATGTTTAGATGCAAAGTTCTACACAGGTAACTGTGGTCCTTTAAAGGACCTGTGAATACCGAGGAACAGCTGCTTCAGGGAATTACCATGTCAATTCACAGCAGGCACAATGCCATACAAAAATGCTGTTTATGGTGATTATGTCATTTTTGTGAAAATGAAACATGCAGCAAAAGGGCTAGGGTAGCACTATTCAAATATTTCAGAAATGCAAAGCTTCCCCAGTGGTAGTTGTTAGAAGCCTGATCTTTCTGTATTGTAAATACTCCCTGTGAGGATAGAAGATATAAAATATGGTCCCAAGTCTCTCAGTTTGCACTGAAAGTCCAATCTAGGATTAATTACAGTGCACCTGTAAATTGAACTTCAGTGACAGACAGAGAAATGTTTAACCTTCAGTGTAAGGCAAGCTGCAACTTACATGCACTAGATGTTATCTAGTAAATAAATCTAGCCTACAGCAGGCTTTCTCACAAGTTTTCTGGCAGCCATCCTATTTTCATCCCTCCTAAGAGCTCCGCACAAAGAAATTGAAAAGTCAAGTGAGGAGAAGCAGAAATCCTCTTTCCCCACCCTCTTTTCAGGTTTGCCTTCCATCCAGGCTCTTGGAAGTCCCTCACACCTCAGTCCCACTCTGCACCAGCAGGTCCTACCACAGCTTCTGGCATGAGCCTCCTGCTGTGTCCAGCTGTGAGAGAACAAGTCACTTCTGTGGACACCTTGTAGTGCTATGAAAGTGATCCTGTGATACAAAATCCTGGGGGTTTTGCCATCCCTGTCAAAACTCCAAGAAACTTCAAGAGCATTTCGCTCCCTGCAGTGAGGTAAGAATGCAATACCTTACCCAGATTTTTGTAAAATATATAGCACAAAGGTAAATCCCTAGAGGACATTTCAAATCTTCCTTTCAGGTGTTTAATTTTCTATCACACCTTACAGGATTTATTTGCCAAGAGCAAATTTTCAACTCAGTATAATGTTCTCTTCAGGCTCCAGTACCTTGGCCTCCTACTCAGGGAAAACTGTGTCACCATTTTTCCCATTAAAAGCAGGTTGGGCCTCACCTGCAGAGGGCTGGGCTGTTCCCTGCAGGATCCCAAATGCATTCCTGAAATTGTTGTTGGGTGGAAACTTATCCTTGGGTCTATGCTACTTGAATATGTAAAGGATTCCAGTGTTATCTGGAAGATTTTCTGCAAGGTGCTGTGTTCCTGTGCTCTCCTCTCTTACCTTATCTGGGATTTCCTGCTCTTTGAGAGCAGCCAGGAGGATGTTGATGGTGCTGTATTAGCTACAGCAATGCCTCTCTCCAGTAGGCTCTCCCCATGGATCCCATTGCACTGGGATGTGTCCACTTGCACACACTTCTATTCCAGCCACAAGCAGTCCACACAGGGCTTTTTGAGTGTAGTTCCATCCTCATGAAAACATGACATTAAATACTAATTATTGATAATAATTAATATGTTAGTATTTATGTATTATGAATTTATTTGTGGTGCATAGGAGAAATACTATTTTTGGGTGTTGGTGGGACAAGTGTCTGTGTGTGTGAGTGTGCATGTGTGGGAATTCTGCATATACCTTGCACCTATAGCATGCCTCAGGTACTGTGTGGTTGTGATTACAGACTGCTGGTAATCTTCTGATAAATCTTCATCTTTCATGGGAAAATACAGATGCAAATAAACTCATAAAGTATCCTAGGAAAGGGTGATTAAAGAATTCCTCATTTCAGACAGAAGAGCCAAGGGAAAAAAAAAAACCTAATCAACACCTCAAGGGAAAAAATTCTGTCCATTTTTCCAGTGAAAAAAATCAGAATTCCAAGTTATAAATGGCCTTTACTTTCATAATTTAGAGTTGCTTGGTGGAGCTGGGGTTGCTTTGTGCAACACCTGGGCAGGAAGAAGTCTTCAGCTGGTATATTTGCTTTCCCACATTGTTTTTATTTATTTTTCTTTTTAAATTCTAAATTACACCTGAAAAACCAAGTGGCAGAGGTATACTTTAAAACACAAGGCATCCTGTGCCTTTGTGGGAAACAAGTGTTAAACAAGGCAAAAAAGAGCAGCTCTCTGTGACTCAGTGGGGAGTCATCCCTCTGCCATCAGTGCAAGTGATAAATCCTCATTTGCAGGAACACAAACCTTAAAAGATGTCTGTGGCTGCAGCTTTGCTGTTCCAGATTTAGGGATGTTTTTTAGAGGCAATCAAACAATCCCTCTAGTTAGTAAAACTTGTGACTTGCCTTCTCCCACTCACACACCCCAGAGCCAGCACAGGGTATAATAATGTCCATTGTCTTGATTAGAAGTAACGTGGGGGAAGTAATACTTCCCTTTAACTGAGACAGCCTGAGGCAGCATTTTAAAGAATGCTGAATGCTGAAGTGTTACAGGACACTTCAGTTTCTGAGAAATGCAGTGCAAGGACTCCATAAATGCCTCTCTGCTCCCAACAGGGCTCTCAGTAAAGGTCACTGGGCAGGCTGAGTAGCTGTCTGAGGTCTCAGCACACTGATGTCCTTCAGGAAAAGTTCTCTTTGGCCAGACCCTGACAGGCAGGACAGGACAGGGCAGCCTTTGGAGGCAGCACTGCCCCAGCTCAGGCTGCAGCCGAGCAATTTCTTTGGGTGAGCAGTGCAGGTTTTTGGCTACAGGCTGGGATTTGTTTGCATGGAACAGAGACAGTGACCGATGTGAACCTGGCTTCTGCTCACACTGGAGTCCATCTGACCTTCTTTCCTCTCCCTTCCCTTCCCAGCTGGGGTGCCAGGTCCAAATTGCTGCAGCAGCAGCTGAGCTGGGGCAGTTCTATTGAGAAAATTTTATTTTTCTGTCATCTTGTTCATCCCTCTCTGGGTTGCAGTTGCACAGCCTGTGTGTTTCACTGTTGAAGGACATGCTCCCTGCAGTAAGCTGGGTGTTACTAGTATGGCCACTATTAAAACATAAAAGAGAGATAAAGACATGTTTCAAAGTGACAAAGGGACAGAAAGGCAGATGCACACAAATGGCTGAGTAGTTAACACATATTTCTGGATAAGCCTTATCTGAAGTCAGAATTTCGTGTTTACATTTTGAACTCTCATAAATGTCTCCTGAGCAGAAAGCAAAGTACAGTAATGCAGTACTAAATTTCAGGATGGTATTGACCAAGCTTTACCATAGTCCCTGACAAATCCCATCTAGTGTGCCACGAGCTATCTTAGCACAGTAATTTATTCCAAATGATAATGAGAATTTAATCAATAACTGATATTCAGGGAGTTTTCAGCAGTCATCATAAATCAACACTGATCTTTGCTGAAGCATGTGCCTGCTCTGAATAAACACATGCAAGAAAGTGAGTCCAAGTGTGCTAATAAATAGTGCCTCCAGAACAGTAGCAGGAGCAGTAGTTTATCTCCTGATTGGTATCAATGAGGCAGCTCTCATTTTGGAGGTATGCAAGGTGAAATCAGCAGACACTGATCCCAAAAGGAGGGGGCTCAAGTCTGAAATTAGCATTGTGTCCTTCACAGGTTCTTCAGCGATCTCAGTGATCTCCTATGTCTTTTGCACAAGCCCTTTGAGTTGTGGCCACAAACACACATCTTGCGAAAGAGAAGGTTTCCTCCCTTAGGTACATGGAGGGTACATTTAAGGTCCATCACACCTGTTGATTTACATCTCTGATGGAGGCTTGTTTTCCATGTGTGGTGCTGTTTCTTTGGCTGATGACTCTTCCCATGATGCTATTCCAAGCTGTGATCACTGTAAACAGGTGACATTCACTCTCTATTTTCATTGTCATACAGTGGAAAGGGCACCAGGCTGGGGTCAGAGAGGCACAGGGAGCTGCTGGAAGAAGCTTGGAGCTGTAACCATAAGCAGAAGCCCCAGCTCCTGGCACTGCTTGTGAAGAGGGGCTGTGGATTTGCAGTGGTGAGTGGGACAATCAGAAAGGAGTGAGGAGATGCTGGAGAGCCCTCTCTGCAGAGTGAGAGCTTCTGAGCTCTACCAGTATGAAAATAACTGACACCAAGTATAAAAGTGTTAGTTTTACAAATGCTAAAACTAAAAGGAATGTTAAATATGTGACATTTTCTCCCCCCAAAAATACATGTTTTTCCATAATGCCAAAGTAATTTCTTTATTTCTTTATCTTGCATTAAAAAAAAACAGGCAAGGTGTTACGAAAAGTGCTTGTTGCATAAACTCTGGTGATTCACCATCTCGGTGAACATTACATTCCCAAGTACCAGCCTCCAACACCAGAAAGCCTGGTAGATTGAATTATTACAGCAGTACCTTGCTACACCATTCAAAACATCTTTTGCATAACTGACTCTTTTGATGGCACCATTACCTTGGAAAAGAAAACAGATGTATACATACATTCTGTTGAGAAGATTTAGCATGTTGCTACTGGCTTTACCAGACAAGTTTGGAGAAAAGGAGAATGTTCTCTGTGACATCGATGGGGGAACAAGAAACTGCTCAGAGGTGATCCTATTCCTACCAGAGGTGATCAGAGAAAGAGCAATCAGAAAAAAAGGGGTGCAGATCTGTGCTTGCCTTTCAATCCCACTGCTCTGCCCAAAATAATCTGTCTCCTGCACTTTCTTTGAGCCACTCTATTTGGAGCTGTAGATATTCTTCTCCATCTTCTCCAGACTTTTTTTTTCCTCATATAGCAGGACCAGGAGAACACATAAGCACCTTTCCCATGTGCTGCATACCTTTTCAGCTATGCAGATGGTCCATCCCCACGGGGCTGCCCTATCCTGAACCACGAACCCATAGGGAAGAGGGTCAGCTCTCAGGTTGCTGGGAGAAAATCATCTGCACGATCAATTCCAAACCTTAATCTTACAGTTAATATTTTTGGCCTTGAAAGGTCACTGGGAATGGCTCTGATGTGGCCTCGAGGGCTGGGGTAGGAACTTCCCATCCGCTCTCCTGCAGAAGTGCAGCCACTTCTCACTGCTATCTTGAATGAGCATTGCCCAGCCCTTAGCACTGCACATTAGCTGACAATATTGGGCAAATCTTGCTCAATTCAAACACTCAGTTTGAGATTTTGAGAGTGGGAGCCCCCCATCAGCACCGAGGTCATTACTGAAGCTATTTAAACACTCCCCACTCCCCTCCCTCCTCCTCCCCCCTCTGCCCACTACTCCACACTCCAAACCAAACACTTTCCCCTTTCTGTGCTATATTAAGATAGAATGCAGAAAATCCAGTACATTATCCTCAGGATTATGTAGCATCAGCAGAGCGTATTCACACGTTGCTGCTGAGCTTATATCAGGGGCACATTTATTCTCAGCAGGCACTAAATGTTCCCAGCTATTCCCTGTGCAGGGAAGGTGGGTAGCATACCAAAGCCATGCATTTAGAGGCTGTGGAACAGTTTAACTACAGATATATTAAGGAATTTGCCTCAGGAATGTAAACAAATCCAGAAGGTTTTTTTGTGCCAAGGCAATTAATTTTAAGAGATCCCTTGCATGCACACACATGAGTATGCACACGTACCTGCTACACCCTTCTGCCTGTACCATACATAAATATGCAACAAAAGCAACATTTCTTAGGCACTAATAATAGTAAATGCTCTTGCCACAGAGATAAAAACTTCATACTTATTTGGGGTAAAGTTAGAGGTCATTCACTGGTCACACAAGGAGTTGTCCATTCATGACACAATACTAAAGGATGACTTGGGCTTAGTTACAGTTTATGGAGAGTGTACATAAAATACATCTTTGAGGAGGTGAATGTGGTTAAATAAATTTACTGGAACAAAGAACAGCTTGACCTCAGGAAAGAAAAATCAAATTTAATCTTGTCAGGCATTTATTGGAGCCTTGGGTCATCTTAATCCTACAGTGCAAATTGTTTACTCCCTGTGTTTTCATGCAGCTCTCAGACACTCAAATGAAATGTTTTTACATACCCTGGTCAGTCAATTCTAGGTTTAATTGCTGTCATACTCTCCTTTTAGGTATGGACTGCTTCACTCAAAGCACTGCACCTAAAATTTTTCATGACCCTTTGGCATGAAGGTACCACGACGTTAAACAGAGCTTCAGCTTGGATGTTCAACAACGCTCAGTCACCCCAAATTAATCAGTGTACTGAGCAGCTCCTGCACATGCACTGGGCTGCCCTGGCCCAGCAATCAGGGACCTGTTCCTCGCACTGGCTCCCTTTTGAAACTCTCTTAGCTGCTAGCTCAGTCCCTGAGGCTCTAAATTGGCCACTAAGACCATCATCCTGGAAAGATCAAGCCCCTCTCCAAATCAAAATGTGGGCACTTCTTTTTAAAACTGAGCTTATCACTCTCCACAATTCTCTGGAAGGTGGCTGCAGTGAGATAGGGATCAGTTTCTTCTCACAGGTAACAAGTGATATTTTCTGACACAAATTATTCTCTCATTTAATGACCCTAAACACAAATTTTCTTCAGTCTAAGTGTTTGAGATATAAGAGTCCTTCAAACATATTTAGGTCAAGGAATTAAAATTTCAGAATATTTTCTATGAGGCTTCTTTGTTGAAATAAAGGGCCAAAATATTTACAGTTCATGTCCACCTTCAATTTTAATATGACCATTTGGATTCTTAGCATACTTGAATTTTCCTAGGGTTTTTGTTTGCTTGTTTATTTCTTTAGGGTTTTTTTGGTTTTTTGTTGGTTTTTTTTTTTTTTTTGGCCTGTGGACTTGAGAATTCAGTGTTTAATATACATTAAATGAAACAAAATAAATATTAAAACAAAATGTACATAAGAAACTAATTCCATTGTCAAAAAAAATCTGCTAACAATTGTTTGGAGATTGTTCCCAAAACATTACACATCACAAATTACCAAACAGCCATTCTTTCTTGTTCAAATTTGTTCACTTAATTAAAAGTATTAAGAAAATTCTTCTTTACAACTTCAGATAAGATAGAGAATTTAGTCTAATATAGACTGTAGGTCTTAGTCTGATTTTATCCAAGTAAAAGCTTACATTCTTTTCTGTTTTTTAACTTTTATTGAGTTTATAGATACAGTTGGGTGTTTTTTTAATGCAGGCAACATCTAATAAAACCCTCATCTGAAGCATCCATGCAAATACCACTGAGTGAGAGTGGGAGGAGAAGGGAATTCTGTCCTCTCTGCAAAAGGGAATGGCATAGAAACACTGCTGAAGGAGTCTGAGCAGGCTAATTCTACTCAAGATGACCATGGGTGGAGGTTTCCCTAGCAGATCCTTCCAGGAGGAGCTGCACCAAGCCCTGGCAGCCCTTCACACACAGGCTCAGTGTGACAATGTCCCCGCAGGGCTCAGGGGGACACCTGAGGTGGCACCTGGAGGAACGTGCTGGTGGGAGCTGATGCTGCAACTCCAGCACCTCCACAGCATCCAGATGGAGACTCACATCCCCTGGTCAGGACACAGAACTCACCCACTGATTCCTGAGTGCAGGGAGCTGCACCCACAACTGAAACCAGCTGGGGCTTTTTGAGAGTGAAATTAAGCTTTATGGAGGACACAAAAAATCCACACAGCTCCCTCCTGTCCAATCCAGCTGCTGGCAGCCTCATTCAAATCCCTCAGATTGTTTTTTCTGGCAGTAGCAATATAGGCACAAACAAATATTAGTGTAATCACTGGGGTTTTTATTTATTTTTTGTATTTTAGTAAAGAGTGCTTCATTGCTTTATGAGATACTTGGCACTTATGACTAACTGAAACCTGATTTTTAATTAGTTCTGAGGCCATGCCTAGCAGTCCCAGCCACAGCCCCATGATCTGGCTTTCCCAGTAGAGACAGAAATGTTGAAGGATGGCACCCTTTGGCTGGCACAGTGCAGTTCTTCCCCAGGATATGAAGAGTGGGATGTGGTGGGCTCCACTCAGTCCTCACCGTGTGGGATGCTTGGACTTTTTAAGCAAGAGCAGGGAAAGGCTTTCCACAAACTTCTAATAAGCTCTTACAAGCCCGGTGTGAGGCCTCACTATGATATCTGCCCTCATAAAAGGGGCTCAGACTATCTCTTGCTGTTGTTCTTAGAAGCAGTTTCAAAGATGGGATTGTCTAATTGTGTCCACTTAAACTTGTGATAGATAATGCAAACTGATCTTGCACTCTCCCTCGGTAACCAGTGGAGAAAATAAACACATGGGAGGACAATCCAGCCCCTCTTAGACACTTCCTTTGAAGATGGGAGGGATGATCCTGCATATGTGCTTTTGTATTGCCCACAAATGATTGCTGTGCCTTTTAGTAGAGAAGAATTCCACTTTTAAATCACACTGGGGACAAAAAAAGAGACAATGTCCAGCTACTCTGGCTTTTCCCAACTCTGCATTAAAACTCAGCTGTCTCAGCAGTAAATGGGAAAAACATCTGACTCTGTCAATTGTCAACATCACAACTCGCCCACTGCCCAAGCCTCTAAGTGAAATGTTGCTGTGTCTGTTTATAACTGGTTTTCATGGAATAGACTCACCTGACCTGAGGGCTGTCACATCACTTCACTCTTTACACCGTTTTAAAGGGGAGGTTTATAGTAACCTACTGTAAAAACCTGTCTTCAGCATTGTGCAGCTACAATTTAGGGTGGCTACTGGTGTTTTTTAGAGATTAAAGGTACTTCCCATGTATTAGTAATAAGCACGAGGGGAAGAACTGCCCAACACCCAAGGGAAGCATTAAAATAATTTTGTTGCATCTGAGGTCGCAAAGAAGTTCTGGCACTTTGAGCTTTTCATGGATTTAACATTTAAATGCTGTCTCATTTAAACTTCTGCTCAGAAACAGCTCAGTGCCATTTGAAATCCAAACTTCATCTAGACTTACACTGTGGGCAGCTCCTTGCTTTTCTTAGTGGTGGGGCTTGGCTGAAGAGGAGACACCTAGAAATAAGTTTCATTGAGACATGCCTGACCAGTGTCCTTGGCATCTCCACAGCTCATCCTCATTCTTCACTTTGTTTTCGTAAAAACAAACAAACAAACAAAAACCCACAAAAACCCCAAAAATAAACCAAAACAAACAAACAAAAAAACCCAGACCACTATTAAAAAAAAAAAAAAAGGCAGCATGAATCATCACCTTGGAATTTCTTTCTTCTTTGGCTTACTTTGACTGGATGCCAGCCTGAAATTAATCATTTCCAAGCTGCCTTTGCTCTTTAATCAGAAGCCCACTGATTACTGTGATCTAGTCTTTGTTCCTGTTTTCTTCAGAGAGGATTTTAATTAGTAGTCTACAGTATACTCCCTTGTACAAGTGCTCCAATTATGTTTAATCATTACCACTGTACATACACTAATTAATTAATGTTAAACCAGAGAAAGCTTGCCATTGTGACTCATTGGTTTGGTAATCTGTGGTCCATTCCTTGGCTGGTTTATCTTCTATAGTCTGTGGAGCAAATCCCTTGGGAATCTGGTTTAGTGTGTCAGGACTCTCAGATTCTGTCCCAGTGTTACCAATATGGAGTTAAATATCCAAGACCTCCATTTACCAGCACCCCAAGTCTGTTATGAAGATCTTCAGTGGTTGCTGAAACCAAATGAGCTCATCTGGGGTAGAAGATGACATGGTCTGATGGGGCTGAGCTGCTGGAGGAAAGGGGAGTTTTGCCAGACAATGTCATCAGCTCACCAAGGAGAAAATCAGGGACATCACAGGCTGTGCAAGCACCCATCCTGCTGAGAAGAAAAGCTTTGCCTTGCCAGGGCACAGCAAACCACAGCAAATACCCTCAAATACAGGCCGGTGACACAACCCCATCTCAGCTCTAAGGCCACTTCTTTCCCTGCAAGTGCTGGACTTAAAATGAACCTGGCACTTGACAAGAGGCAAAGCAATGGACTTTGATTATCCACATCTGCTTGAAAAGCCTCCACATCCAAAGACACAGTTTTTGCATAAAATGTGAATTTCTTTCTGTCAGCAAACTATTAAGTGCATGGAAACTCATGATGTAAAAGATGAAGCTTTTCAACAGCATGTCAAAAACTTTTTGTTATTCAGTTTTGAGAAATGACGTATCAGAGGAGGATTTTGTAGTTTGAAAGTGGAAAAAGTTTCCAAAGCTCCCAAAGTTCACTTTCTCCCTGCAATCTGATACAGTGCAACACTACCTCACTGTGAACACTCAGCATGTAGCAGCAAGGTAGAATAGAATAATGGGCTTTAGATGCTTCCCAAAGAAAAATATCATGTGCAATAGGGGTTTTTTTTTTTCTTTCATTAAACACAAAATTTAAAACAGATTTTGCCAGCAAAAATAATTTCAAACTTGAAGGGAGGACTGAGATAAAAATAAGCATCTCAGATTCCCTGTGGCCTGGCTAAAACAATATTCTGTCCTTAATCTTCATTATAGACAGTGTGAGGAGCAAAATCCAAGAGAAATAGAATTACATATTGATAGTTCATGCCACAAATAGAGTTGAGTGAGCACTTCCAAACCTTTTCTTCTGCACAGGATTTGGTCTTCTGGCCAGTGCTGGGGTGCTGTGGTCCTTCCCCCAGCTGTGTTCTCATAGCTGAACAAAGTTCAAATATTTATACCTCCAAAAAATGTAAAAGAAAAGAGCTCATCATGTCCTGTTGACACATCATTTAGTGGCTACTTGAGCCTTGGAATTTCTGCGTCTGGAACAGAGAGAAATTGCCTGGAGCTGGCTACTGCTTGGGGCTATTCTTGTTTATTTTCATGGAGACAAAAAGATATGATCCTCCAAACAGAAGCAAAAACCAGTCCAATCCCTTGCTGAGGCACTCCCTCACCCAGCAGCCTCTGTGCAGGAGGAACCCCACATATGAGACCCCCTGGGCATCACCTCAGCCTGGAGGTGATCCTGGATCCACAGCAAAACACCACTGGAAACTCTCAGCACCAATTTACAGACAGTTCAGTTTGTTAGCTGAGAGCTACACCCAGCCTCCAAAGACCTGACTTCTGGCAAGTGAAGGGTTCAAGTCCAGGATCAAATATCTTAGCTGGGACCAGAACAGTCAAGGCTTGCATCCAAGCACATCAGGAAGCATCACCACACTCCCTACACTTCCAGCTTAGGGCAGATCTGAAATACAAAGATTTACTGGCATCACTGCATTGATCCAGGCTGGGAAAGAATCATAATGTGAACTAAAGTAGCAATATCACAAAACTCTCCATGGAGAGGCAAGATACACACAGAAAAGGAGCCTATTTATACATATTTCTACAGCTGATGCAATCTGAGAGGAAATTTGATCAAATGTTTTTGTCAACATGAGCTGAGTCATCACTGGCTAAGTGAACTGAGTCCATGTGTATTGTTCAGTCCTCCTGCCTTTCTCTTGGAACTATCAAGGATCTCAAAAGCATGAGCTTTAGAGTTGCAGCTGTATGTCTTCATAGTCACATGTGGCCTTTTAGGTTGAAAGTGGTAATTATTTGGTGCAATTGTGCTGTAAGAAAATATTATTGTACTCCCCTAGCTCAGTGATTGAAACTATATCCATCAGACAATAAATCTGCCATTGATACTTATCTTTTTCCCCAGGGTCTGAAAACCTCTTTGCCTTGTCTGAAACCTGAGGTGAACATTTGTGTTCTTTGCATTATTATTAGTTCTGCATAGACAACAGGTTTTGTACTAATTTATTCAGACACTGAAGGCTGTAGGAAGGTGGGTAATTGTCTGAGAATTGTACAGCTCTACCATACAGCAGCAGCCAGCCCTGTCCACTCATCTCTGGTTTAGAGATTGATGGGATCCACCACCTCCACTGCATCCATCAGGTAAGCCCATGAAACATAAACTTTAAGGCATTTAGAGATTTTTGAAGAGCTAAGATTTTAGTTAGAAATAAGCCTTACTAGAGTTAATTAAAATAATATTAATAAATGAGTAGGCCTTGATGAAGTTAGGAGTTAGTAGTTAACTAATAATTGATTGCTTGTCAGCACAATGTTTGGTTAGCTGGGTTTATAATGAAGAATATAGAAACGACAAACAGCTTTTAGGAACATGAGACAATTGTGGGCCTCCTCTGTTCTGAAACCAATTGAAGACAAGGAATGGGAGTTCTACCAAGAGTTCATTTGTCATACTTGCATTGAAAAGGCAGAAAGGTCAGAACGAGAAAGACTTCATTTACTTCCTCATTTTGGGACCCTTCTCCATGAAAAGGACCACCGACTCATTTCAAGGGACAGACTATGCATGCTTAATAGCTTTTGGAGTGATTAGCATACAAAGCAGGGAATGGGATGTCCTAAAATTATGAATATGTATTTGTATTTTGTGTATTCAATGCTTGTATGGATAAAAAGGCTCTGTAATCACCTGGAAGGTGCGGTGTGTATTTGGGAGCTATCCCACACGCTGCCCGGCGTCGAATAAGCATACACTTTCTAACTTTAAACTGTTAGAGAGTTTTTGTCCATCACAGTTGGATATCAATACTAGATCAATATCCATATTTTTTTTAATAAATCACCCATGTAGATGGACCAGCTTGAACAGCTCTGTTAATTGTGTCACATTTCTCTTTATCTATTTCTTCATTCAGATGAGTTTTGTTAGCTCAGACCTTGATATCCTGCTTTCAACACCACTGCTGTAATCATCTGTGAAAGAGCTTAAGTGGACTGCCAGGTCCAATCTTCAGATATCCTCATGCTGATCATAAGTGCACTCTTGTAGGACAGATACAACATAATCCTGACAAGCAAATCTGGGGCCCAAATTTATCTGTATATTTGGTTTAATAATGCCATGTAAATTGCTCTCTGGAATCCCTGAATTGAAAATGAAGCATTTTGCTATTTAAGAAGAAAACAAAAACAAAAACAAAAACAAAAACAAAACCCCAAAAAAACCCCACTTAAAATTTTTAATCAAAGACATGTGAAGAAGGAGGGGGAAAATGAAGGTTTTATGGAACCTTTCAACTGGAAAAAATGCAGTTAGCTTTACTAATAATAATAACTGGTCACACATGTGATTCCTTTTCAGGAACTACCACTGAGAAAAGAATGGAATAAGACAGCAGGAGCACGCCCAGAGCTCCCCTCCCTCAGTGGGCAGATTTCTGTGTGGTGGCAGGCTCGAAATGCCCCAACAGTCAAAGCATTGCCACTCTTAGTGACAATTTGGCAAGAAGAGCTTGCTGTAGAATGAAAGAGGCTGAATTGTCTGTTTGTTCACAACCTCTTCAGCAGCCTCCTGCCAGCCCTGCTTGAGCTGTTCATCAGGGAAGGGGAGTCTGCCCCTCTGCTCTGCTCAGACCCCACCTGCAGTGCTGCTTCCAGCACTGGGGTCCCAGCACAGGAAGAACACTGACTTGTTGAAGTGAATCCAGAGGAGGGAATCATGAAGGTTATAGGGATGGAGCACACCTCCTATATAGGAAGGCTGGGAGAATTTGGATTATTCAGCCTGGAAAAAGAGAAGGCTTTAGGGTGACCTGATTGTGGCCTTGCAGTACCTGAAGAGAGCTTACAAGAAAGGTGGAGAGAGACTTTTTCCAATGGTCTGGAGTGACAGAAAGAGGGGAAATTACTTCAGTCTGGAAAGGAGTACATTCAGATTAGATATTAGGAAGAAATTCTTGACTGTGAGGGTGGTGAGGAGGGTGGTGAGGCACTGGTACAGGTTACCCAGAGAAGCTGTGGATGGCCCATCCCTGGAAGTGCTTGTGGCCAGACTGGATGAGACGCTGAACAACCTGATCTGGTGTAAGGCACCTCTGCACACGGCAGCAGGGTTGGAACTGGATGATCTTCAAGGTCCCATCCAAACTAAACCATTCTGTGATTTTGTGTTGAAGTATGGAACATTGCAGGGGAGAAGCTCATAACCTTGGCTCAGGATGTGAGGTTTGATCGTTTTGATAGAGAGTGGGAAAAATATGAGGACCACCAACATACAAATGCAATTATGGCACAAAGTATCTGCTGACTGAACTCCACGTGCACAGTCCCACTTTTACAATGTTTTGTAGGGACGCAGGCATTTTCTAACAGAACACCACTGTCTTTTGGACTGGGAGTTACTGTGGCTCTTGAGGAGCCTTTGGCAGGATCTTTTCTCCTCTTGTGGAGAAATTGTGGTAAAAATATTCACCAGTAAGGGAGGCCTAGAGGCATGTTGCCTGTAAATGGAAGCATTTTTTCCAGACTTGGCAGCATCTGCTTTTCTGCTGCATACATGCATTTATATACACTCAGGAAATGTGATCACAATATACGTTCAAGATAAGAAACAAGGGCAGTGATATCGAAGTGATTAGCTCTGACTGGTTAATAAGTGCCTACAATGGCAAACATCAAAGTCCAATGGAAAGGACTGGTGTACTTGAAAAACATTGAAGCTATGGTTAAGTACAGGTTGAGAACAATAAGGTGCTGAAAACAACCTTCACATTCTGCTTCAGCTTCCCAAGTACAATTAGGCAGCTCATGTGCTGGGTGATCAGACCCAGGAAATACACAGGTATTTCCATCAAACTCCTTGGGAAACAGTGATGGGTCAATCTAGGACCACTTCTGTTTTTCAAGTTGACATTTTGGCTCTAAAGCCTTCTTTTCAATAATTGGGAATGCTGCTAAATTTCAGAGCACTGGGTTACAGTTTTCCATGTTGTTTCCATGCTTTAAATGAGTCTGAATGTCAAGGTTTGAATCTTAAGATTTTTTGTTTGGTTTTCTTCTGAGTTCAGGTTTGCTTTGAGTTTCTTGTGGAACTATTCAGCCACAATTATACCGGGAAGGGAAGGGAAGAAGGGAAGGGAAGGGAAGGGAAGGGAAGGGAAGGGAAGGGAAGGGAAGGGAAGGGAAGGGAAGGGAAGGGAAGGGAAGGGAAGGGAAGGGAAGGGAAGGGAAGGGAAGGGAAGGGAAGGGAAGGGAAGGGAAGGGAAGGGAAGGGAAGGGAAGGGAAGGGAAGGGAAGGGAAGGGAAGGGAAGGGAAGGGAAGGGAAGGGAAGGGAAGGGAAGGGAAGGGAAGGGAAGGGAAGGGAAGGGAAGGGAAGGGAAGGGAAGGGAAGGGAAGGGAAGGGGAAAAAAAAGAAAAGTGGCTACAGTGTAGCAAAGGACTTGATGCAAGAAGAGGCTGAGAAAAGCATAGAATGCCAGTGGGGCAAAGCAATTGTGGTCCTCCACCCTCCAGATCTTCCAAAGCAAGAGGGAAAAAGAAGTTAATGAACAATTGAAATTACCTTTCCTATTTCTTTTATAAGAAATCAATATTCAGTTGCAACATTCCCTTAAGCAAAGATTGTATTAACATTAAGAAATAAAGCTAACTAACCTACTTACATTGGGAGAAAAAAGAATGTATGTCCAGGGCCTACAGCAAAAAGAAGAATATGGGAATAATAAAGCCTCTGTTGTCTGCTCCAGCATGAATGTGTAAGGTGATCTTGAGAAAACTAGCTGCAAAAAAAAAGATTATAATTTAAAAATTTCAGTATCCCCCAAGAAGACTGTAAGGCTGTACAGAGGCCAGTTTTCAGTTACTACCATGTTAAATTCCACAGGATAGCTTAAACAATCTTTTTTTCTCTATATATTTTTTCCAAGGGTGCTTTGAATGCTGCCTGACCCTATGAACTTCACATCAGATCAGCTCAGTGATGCTGATTTCTATCAGAGGACTGCTTTGGTAAAGTCTGTGGTATCCTGGTATCTCTGGAGATATAAAAGAGTGAGGCGGATTCACAGAAATCCTCACATTATGCCTTTATTACAGCCCTGAAAACTCACCCCTGAACCAAAAAACCTTGCCAGCATGTACCAACTGCTGCTTACTTTGCAGGAATGAAAGCACAGAGAACTGCAACAACTCTGGAGCCTCTTGTGTTGGACCTGTGGGGCTTCTAACAGTGCCCATGGGCTGGAGGCACTTCACCAGCCTTCTCTGGTAGTAAGGGTCAAGCAAGCAGCCCTACCACCCAGGCCAAAGGACACACAGAGGCAAATTGACCTATCTGCATCTTCTGCAGGTGTCCTTTAGCCTTTCCATGTGCCCAGCAAACCCTGCTCCTGCAGACATCTAACTCATCTGAAGTTCAAGTCCATCCTGCAGCTTGGCCATGCTGGGAATGCAAACCCCTCCCTGCGGGGTGTGCTGGGTTACCCACGGGGACATCCCAGCCCAATGCCTGCATCCAGATATGGCAGTAAGGCACCAGCGGTGCAAAGGAACTTTTCAGATGCCCTCTGCACAGGATTTTGCCTTTCCTTCCTCAAAAGCCCGCTGGAGTTAAAGCCTCCCTGGGGTGGCTGCCCATCCCTTCCCTCCCTGTCAGAGCAGGGCCCACCCTTCCTTCCAAAGGCGTCGCTGCTGATGAGATTCCAGCTGGAAGTGGGATTTGGTCTCTTTGTTTGCACACAGAAATGAAACATGCTTCACTGCACCTCATGAATCCTTCCAACATCAGCATCTTCAGTTACGTGTGTGCCTGTCACCATGGCAAGGGTGAGAGGAATTTCCACCAAAGTGAGAGTGTGGTGCTCCCTTTTATCCTGTTCTCCTTGTTAAACAAATGAGCTGCCTTTAAAAGCACTGCAACGTTTATTGGTGCCTCCAAAATAGGTTGTTTTCACCCTGTCCCAGTTTGCACTTTAAGTAGCAACATTCTTTTTGCAGGATCTGCTAATTAAGGGAAACAGTCTTAATTTCAGTTAGTAAAATTGTTTTGTGCGCATGTGGGTGTGTGAAAATAATACAGTATTTTGTTTCAAATCTCATGGGGTTTCAGCAATTATTACTTTGACAGAAAATCTCAAAAGTCAAGAGCCTTATAATGCCTAACTCCTGGGAACCAGGGTAAGGGGAAATTAAACATCCATCTTTGAGTTTAATGGTGTAAAAACACGTGTGTAGATAAATGCCATTATGTGCATAATTCCCTCCTGCCAAAATGCAGGTTGCAGAAGGCTCACCCAGACAAGGCTAAGCCAGATCCCACCGCCCCTCCTCCAGGGGAACACTGGGGAGGAGAGGGGGCTGTGCCCGGGCAGACATTCCCAGGTGCAAAGCAGCACGTCCCAGGTGAGGAAAGCCTCACCCACTTGTGAATATGCTTTTCCTCTTGGCTGTTCCCTAATCATCCCACTCTTCTTCAGCTCCTGGTCTTTTATTATTTTATTTTATTTTATTTTATTTTATTTTATTTTATTTTATTTTATTTTATTTTATTTTATTTTATTTTATTTTATTTTATTTTATTTTATTTTATTTTATTTTATTTTATTTTTCTCCTGATCAAGGATATGCTCTGAGTCACGGCTGCTGCAGCAGGAGTTTCATCTCCTCAGCAGGAGCAGCAGTGGGTGAGTGTGTGCATTTCTGCTCTACGTGATTGTCTGCACGCCCCTTGGCAGGCACCAGGAATGTCTCCCAAACCACGGCTCACGTCTAATCACTTCCACTCCAGACTCTTGAGGCTGAGTTAGGGACAATATAATAACCAGTTTCTTGCAAGCAGCTGGGCAGTGGTCCAGCTAAAAAAGTTTAGTGAGTTTGCTGGCTGACATCTAACTCATCTGAAGTTCAGGTCCACAAATAATCTTCTACAGTCTCTTAGAAGAGGTGAGATTCTGAGAGACCTGATCTCCTTGGGATTTCCTGCACTTGGTTCCGTAGGAGATCCTGCCCCAAAATTTGGAGGGAGTTAGAGTTTGTTAGGTGATAGGAATGGGAATCTGCACACTTCCAGAGACTGAGGGATTGTGTTTATAAACCAGACCACCATAATTTGAAATTCATTATTTACTGGCAACAGAGAGCTTTGCATTCAGCTAGCAGAGATTTAAAATTCTTCTAGTCCTGAAATGCTCTAAGATGTTCACAGACAGTCCAGTTTAATAGGATCTGGTCCCAATTAAGTTCAAGTGCACATGGTAAATAGCCTGGGGAAATGACAGCAAACAAGACCTTTACACGAGAGAGCCACTAAAGTGAAACAGCATCATGTAGACAAGAGAGACGTTGAGACAAAGACTGGTCCCACAGCCCCATCCTTACCCAAAACCCATCCTTCCTTCCTCCCTACCTCCCTTCCTTCCTTCCTTCCTCCCTTCCTCCCTTCCCTCCCCAACCTCATTCTCCGGTTTCAGGTCCAGCAGAAGGCAAAAGCAGTCCTTTGGCCAAACTTGGCACATTGCCTCCAGGAAGATTTTATCTGAGAAGATAATGCAGGGGTGGGACCAGGGATGCACCTTCCCATTCCCAATCTCCTGTTCACTGCTGTGCACCTGAAGCAGGGGGGTGGCTCAGGTATGATAGGGTGTGTGTCATGACAAGGTTTGTAACTCTTAGAGCCACCCATCTTTGAGTGTTTCTAAGGGGGTGTGGCATGACAGATTCTTCAGACACTTCAGCAATTTTTTACAGAGCATACAATTAATCTTACTTGTACTCTTCATTAGGTCAAATGTTATTGTTGCACAGTGTCATGTGCTCTAGAGTGCACTTTTCTACTAACCTTGAAAAAGAAACTCATTAATTCTTTGTGAGTCCTTAGAGCAATATCTTATCACATAAATAACAATTCTAGTAATTTTATAATCTTTCTATTAAAATGTGGCTTAGTATTAAGGGGTTTTCTCTTTGATTTTTTGGCTTCTATATCTATTTTGTTGGTTTTGTCATTTAAAAATTATTGCTCACTTAGGGAGAGATGTTGTGAATTTTGTCTGAATCAGGAGAAACAGACCCTAATTTAGCTCTGTCAGTAGTGAAGGGATGGAGAAGAAAAGATGGAGAGTATTTTTCATTTTACTTTGGCTACATACTGCAACAGTTTGCAATACCAGTTTACAGGCAGAACTGGCCAGTTTGCTGGCACTTATGAGTCATATGAGCCAGAGCAGACTCCATGCACAGCTGTTAACCAGTGCTTTACTCTGAAAGAGGCAAGGAGATACAGGAATTGGAAAGTCCTGCTGGGATTAACCTGAGGACAAGCAAAAGTATGATAAAACTCTGTGAGAGTTGTCTATAACTCACCAAGTAGCCCAACACACAGTGCAAAGGTTTGGGCTGGAGCAACAGCAAGCTGGAAGGGGCACTTGCTCCAACTTCTCTTATATGAAGGCAAATAAACTCCTGTGTAACTATGGGCTTGCAGTTGGTACCCAAACAGGGTGATGCAGGTGCAGACTGACAGTGCAGGAGGGCAGTGGGATAGCCAAAGCCCACTGAGAAATCAACTAATTCTCTAGTCAATCCTATCAAAATGAGTGAATAAGTCCAAAGACTCAGCAAAAGATACTTGAAAACTAGTTTCCCTAGTCAGTTTTTGGTTCTTTGCACTGGGCAGCGGATGGCTATCTATGGACGTAATTTTGTTTACAGGATTACTGGACAGAACATTAAAGGAGGTTTCGTTTATAAGATTTTTTTAAAGCATTCTTTAATGACAGAAGTTGGAATGAAGAGAGTAAAAGAGAACTTGGTCTGGGTTACAAACAGATTTTAATGGAAGAAGAACCAATTTTGGTCCATGTCAACACACAGAAATGTGGGTTTGTGAAAGCATCTTTCTCAAACACCCACCATGGGCAGCCCTGTTTTGCTGTTCTGGCACAGATGTCTGTTGTTGAACAGATGTTGTCTTGTAAGCTCCCCTAAGCAGCTCCATTTTCCAATCAGAATTGTAACTGGAATTATGTACAGAAGATAATTGCAGCATTTACAAAAGGGGAGTAAAAAAAACTGGCCTTGCAGCTAAACGAATTGAGGTCACCCACCAAGCTGCTGCCCTCCCCTCCTGCTTGTTCCAAAAAGCCAGATGATTTTATTAGAGTCAGCTGCTGAGTAGCGGCTGTTGACATTACAGTCCAGGAAGGACAGCTAGGATACTCTTGTCACTAACTTATTTCTTGGCCAGAGAACAAACCAATGCTTGCTGTATCGTCAAACAGGTAACAGTCTCTTGTGTAATTAGATCAAATTATTATAACAGTGATTATAATAATTTGTAGCTATTCATCCCTTAAACCAGCTCCTTCATCATGCTTTTCACTGTCTGCTCTGTGACTGTCTTGTTGAAATCATGAGCATTTTGGGCAGGGACTGTCTGTGTCATATGCAGGGCTGGTTGCCCTCCTCATGCCTAAGGAACAAGGTTTTGGAAATCATATTGTATCACTGAAATCAGCTGATAGTAACAGGAGGCAGCAGCATAGCACCTGGATCAGCATGCAATAACTGCAAGGAATCACAATATTATTTTCCCTGCCCTTACTTTCAAGACCTTTGCAAACATGTAAATCCACAAGGACTGGGCTGTCTCTGAAGCTGGCTAAGGAAACATTGCCAATTAGTTTAGGCCTCAGCTAGTTAGATGTAGTGACCCTGCTATTCAGCAGGTGTAAATCAGCACAAAATAGCTGTTGAAAATCTGACCAATAGATTAGAGAGCTCTATGTGAAGCCAAGGAATGATTTTTGGATATAGCACTGCCTGAATTTAAAGAAAAAGAAAAGATTTGGATTAAATCTTCAGTCTGTAATGCTAATATAATATCAGAAAAAAGAAAGCATCAACCATGTTAAATAAACATCTCTGTGGCAGAAAGAACAGAACTTTTTAAATAGACAACATATATCTGTGAGCCAAACAAAGAACACTTAAGAGGCTCTCCAGAGTACTTTTCTTCAACTTAGAAGTTTCTCCATAGCTCCCTTTTTCTTCCATATTCTAATCACAATGATATAATTTTCTAATACCGATCTCAGAGCATGGCAGATAGATGAAATATTCTACTGCAGAAAAGCTTGTGTTTTGACTAAGTTCCACTGTTTTTTAAGAGCTTCAGCTTGGTACATAGACTTGATTGCAAAATGTCTGTAGGTGCAGAAGTGTGTGCACAAAATCCAACGTTAAGATCTAAATGAGGCACTGGAGACCCTTGGATAATGGGCCATGAAATTAAATTGTTCAAGTTGAGGCTTTGCTTCACTCTCAGCTATTCAAAGACTCTGCAGTGGCAGTAGTTATGTCCACTGGAAGTTCACTGCAATGACCAGCTCAGGCTCCACCAATGCAGAGTGACAGCATTGCTTCTCTTTCAATAAAAAGATTTTATTGTTGCGCTCTGCACAGGGCACAGCACACATGGAAATGTTTATCTGTCGTAAATGATGTGCCTATATAAATATACACACATACACACCCTGAATAGACATGTATATACTTACAACTGAAAGGAACAAATATTAATATTTTGAAAAATGAGGTCTTCATTGTCTCCATAAGTTTTCAATTTCTCTCAGCTATAATTTCAATATAAATAATTTTCACAGTTTTGACCTCATAAGCACTCAGACTTATGGGGTTAAACCAGGTTATTATTCTGGCCCACTTAATACAAGCTCTTAAAGGACAATGCTGGTTAAGGGATAAGTAGTATTCCAAAATACTGGAAGCCACTGGGATGATGGATGAGTTGTGAGAACCCAACATTCCCAGCAGAAGCAGGTGGGCTGGCAGGTGAACAAAGGCCTGTCATACAGATCTCTGCAGTTCTTTGTGTGCATTTTTTTGGAGTGTCTGGATTGATGCTATGCAGCTTTCGTTGTGTGACAGGTATAAGGGACAAACATTCTTAAACATTCTTTGAAATCCTCTACCAGTCACATGAGGGATATTGTTCTCCTAGATTCAGAATGAGCTGAGAGCAGGAATTTCACCCGTGCCTGTGGCCATCACTATGAACAGCAAGTGGTTAAAGCAGTCAGAGTCAAAAATACGAGGTAACAGAAATCACAGCAAAACCAGTCATAACAGAAGGCTGTGTTTGTGATGTGCAGCAATTTTAGAACCACTGGGTATTTCAGTTTTATGTTGATTCCAGCAGTTTCAGAGCTGTCAGCTTTCCCCTTGGTCAGCACAGTAGTTGTCTCCCAGCTTGACAGAGCCAAAGCAAGAACCATCTCCTCTTCCACAGAACCTCCTGTGTCCCCACCCTAGAGTCAGTGCTGGGGCAGGCTTGGCTGCCCTTGGCAGCGCTGGTTTCCTTCCCCTGCACTGTCCTGGGGAACAAACCAACTTTAGGGAATGGAGAAGGGAGGTCAGACCTCCTGCTTGAAGCATAAAAGAAACCATCCCTGCCTGTACATGTGGTTTAACCAAGCCATCTTCTAGAGTTGAGGGTCAGCTTCCATCCCCTGAATCAGCAAGGCTGTTGAGGTGGCCATCATTTAACCTACCCTGTGCTTCCTTGCAATTCCATCCCCAGGACGATGCTTTAGGGGTAAAGATCTTGTGTGCAAACCCCTCATGGCTCTTCCAGCTGGCTCTGTAAGATGAGGAGGTCAACAGCAGGTGACAAGCAATAAATCAAAGAGGAATCAGTCCCCAGCTGGCCATCCATGGTCAAAAGACAGCTTAAAAATATGTCACAGCTTCTTTTTGCTGGCCTAAAGAGGCCTGGGAGTTATGGCCTGATGGGCAGGAGATTTGTTGCCCTCCCCAAGAAGTCACAATAAAAACAGCCTCCTCATTAGAGCAGCCAAGAAGCTTGAGAAGGCAGAGGAAGCACTTATATATTTGCTTTCAGGATTTTGACTGCCAGATCTCTCAGGAGAGGTTGGATTCTTCACAAAAATGCTTGATGGGAAGAAAGTCTCTAGGAAAGGATTGTTCTGTTTTGTTTTGAACTTAAAGGCCTCCAGTTGACTTGGGACACTGCCACCAGCCACATAAGGAAAGCTTGAAGCCTTCTTACTCAGAGTGGGGTAAAATCCTACTGTGGGTGTACAAAAGGCCTTCAGAGGCACAACTTTCCCTGGGACACAACCTTCTTGCCACAATATATTTTGTGGTTGAATATAAACTGTGTGGTTTGGTGTTTTAATGACAAAATTCTACTGAGGTTTCTCTTTTCCCTCCCATCTCCCGGTGACTTTTACTCCAGGTTTTCCCTGGAAATAATTTTTTATGGCTCTTGCGTGCTTGCTATCACCTTTTCCCAAATGACTTTTTTTAACAAAAAATGCACAAACAATCCAAGAAACAAATAGAAAACTAGTTTGTCTGCTCAGGGATAGGAACCTTCTTTACTGCCTCGAATATCTTGCTCTTCTTAACATTCTCTGTTGCTCCCTGAGTCTTTCATTTTAGGCAGTACATCCTCACAGGGAGGGCAAAGACTGTTTTACTCACATTCTTTGTCTCTCTTGGTCCCAGCTTTAAATGAATTTTCTACATGTCTGTAACAAATAACCTGAACCCTGGTTATTTTAGTGATTCACAAAAAGACACTTCTGATCAAAACCCTGAGAATGACCTGTATGAGTCTGCAGATGCATTTTGTAGGAAGTTCAGTAAAAGCAAACAGGTACAGTGTTGTGACTGCTAAAACTTTAGTCTAACTACCAGTTTCTAAAGATATCCTAATTAAAGATCAAATCTGTGACCATGTGAAAGATTGCAATATGCTGTGGTGAAAATTTTCCTTCTCTACAGAAGGAATACTGTTAACCCAGAAATACAAAATAAACATGTAGTCTATTCTTGACTGTGAGTCTCACAACTTCCAAAGCCATAGCATGAACTGCCCTTAAATTTGACTAGCACTACAAAATGCAAACACAGAGGTAGACAGAGAAATATAGGCGGAGCCTCCCTTTTTTTGCCTCATGAGGTAACAATGGGAAACTGCCTGCAAGATGCACCACAGCAATTCTGCTTCAGAACAGGGCTGGGAGGTTGACCTCTCCAGGTCACAGTGTACAAACTGTGCCCATGTCCTATTTAATGGATGTTCTGCTTACCACTCTGCTAAGCACCAGATTTGGAAAGTCTCCAGCTGGTGTGGATGAAATAATGGCATCTATTTGCCCCTATTCATTCCCCCACTGCTGTGCAGAAGAAGGTAGGATTTTCATCTCTGTTGGGATTTTAATCATTACTCTTCAAAAGGAGTAAGAGAGTATTTCTGATTTTGTTTCTGCCTCTTAGGACTGAACTGTGAACAAGCAAAGTGGTGGTGAACTGCTCTGTTTGTGGCCCTGGAGTCAGAAATGAACTTGTTTCTCATGGCACTAGTCCATTGCAGACATGCAAGTGATATATTTTTAAATAAGACGTCAATGAAAGGATTTGGTTTGCTTCATGTTTGGCACATCCTCATTTTAAATTATAAATGTCTTTCCTCCCCTGCCCCATCCCATCCCCAGTGTGCCCAAAAAGGATTAGTAATATATTCTTGAACTACAGAAAAATGGGGCTAGTGAGCCAAAATAGTTGTCATTATCAGTGATTTAGTTTTAGATAAGAAAGACAGTGCTTGTAAACAGCACATGTAAAAAAATTGATTGACCAGAGGTGATCCACCTACAGAACCAGGCTGTTCATGGACAGGGGAGGAAATGTGAATAGATGGAAAAGCTAAGTTTGTTTAATATACTAGTGTGTAGATGTTATCTCTGTTTACAGATAGACAAACTGAAACTCATAAGGCCTGAATTGCTTGCCAAGAAAAGACAGAAAAAGGCAACAGCAGGTCTGGAAAAAGACTTTGGATCTGCTGTCTCCAAATCATCAGCTCTACCAAGCAACAAGTTCTCCCTTTAATTGATGATTCTCTTTCAAGGGTTTGGAAACAGCTGAGCAACAAGCACAACACAATAAAAGATGTCTTGTTGGCATCTTTTTGGCCATGAAGGACGTGATTCAATATTCTTTCTTTTTGGCATTGAGAAATCCTATAAAGGGCAAACAGCAGCTCTGTCTGGCCTTCATGAGTGATTAAAGGTGAACAATTGATTTACTATTTTTGCTGCAGATCTTGTTGGCAATCATGCAAAATGTGAATTGCCTAATTGTTTTTCTCTTAGTAAATGTAGTGTTTTTAGTGTGATAAATATTTTTACTCAAATATTTATCTCTCTGATGACCTGTTCTTTGCCTTGGCTCTGTTGTGCTAAATCATCATCTCTCTTTTCAACCTTATCTTGCACAGGGAAAATTTCAGACCATCTTTTCACTCATAAAAAAAAAAAAAAGAGTGGAGAGGGGGGAAATCCTTTGATTGTTTTTAATATACAGAGATCTTCACAGCACTGAAAAAACCCAGCAGCTGGAGTATGTCATTTAGCAAGTCCTTTCTGCTATTTAAAACTGGCTCTTGGTATTTGACTTTAGTGTTGTGTGTTTGGATCCTCCCAGGATGAGTTATCAGCTGTTTGTGTCCATCTGAGTCTGGCTGCTCCTCAGGGTGTACCAGGTGTAACAGAGATGCTTTGCAGACATCCAGTGTGCAAATGCAGAAGCACCTTCCCAGCAGGAGTTGGAGAGGATTAGGGTTAGAGACATCTTAAGTGGTATCCTTAACTCTTGGGATTATTTACCCTGTAAATAATTAGAAAAGAAGGCTCAAGGGAACCTTCTCACTCTCTACAACTCCCTGAAAGGAGGTTGTAGCCAGGTGGGAATCGGTTTCTTCTCCCAGATATCAAGTAATAGGACAAGAAAAAATGGCTTCAAGAGTATTAGGAAAAAATTCTTCCCTGAAAGGGTTGCCAAGCATTGGAACATGCTGACCAGGAAAGTAGTAGAGTCACCATCCCTGGAGATGTTCAAAAGACATGTAGATGTGACTCCTGGACATGGTTTAGCAATGGACTTGGCAATGCTGGATTAATGGCTGGACTCAATGATCTTGCAGGTCTTTTCCAGTCTAAGCAATTCTATGATTTGAGAAGGCTTAATATGGCTTCAGGCAGCCTCAATGCTGTTTACATTGCTGAGGCACAGGGTCTGCTTGCAGTCCCATGGACAGTGTGATGGTCAGGTGTTTGTGAGGCCTCCATGTGGATTGAGCTTCCTTGTGCCCATGCTTACCCCAAAGTAGCTCTCTATGGGAACAAATAGTTAATATCTTACAAACTCCTAATTTATTCATGCCTATCTTACACAAACACTAAACAAACTGCACGTGCCCACCAGATCAGATGACTTTGTCCCTTTGCCTTCATAGCGGTGTCACTGCTGTGTAAATATTTTGACCATTTATTTGGTTTAAGTGTTATTTATGTGCTACATCCACATCCATACTGAAATCACTGTCCATGAGTCCACTTTCTCTCAGCCCTCCCAAAGTCCAAATATTAACTCTCTTTCTACCAGGAGGGAAAACATGTCCCTGTGTTGCCCAGCAGTGTCCTACCAAATTCCCAAACACATGAAGTAGCTCCAGTGGCACTTGCCAAGTACACAGAGAAACGATAGACACATCCACATATAATGCCAGTGGACAGTCTGAAGGATTCCTTCTTTTTCACCATCCTCCTGTCCATGTCCTCAAAGCTCTTGCTCCAGTTAAGTTCATTGACCTTGCCAAAGCCTTTCCTGCATTTCCACTCTTATGGTTAGCTCATGCTTACCTTCTTTTTCTCCCTGTCCCACCCTTTACCTCCTGACACCTGAGTCATACAATCATTGAATCATAGAATCATTAAGGTTGGGAAAAACCTGAACAACCATCGAGTCCAACTGTTAACCAGCACCGCTATGATCACCTTTACACCACGTCCCCAAGTGCCACATCTACACATCTTTTAAATACCCTCAGGGATGGGACTAAACTATCATCATAAATCACTCCAGGACAGATTGTGAGTCAACCCCTTCCCTGGGCAGCCTGTTTCAAGACTTGACAACCCCTTAAGCGAAGAAATTGCGCTTAATATTCAATCTAAACCTCCTCTGGTGCAAATTAAGGCCACATCCTCTTGTCTTATTGCTTGCTACCTGGGAGCAGAAGCCAACTCCCACCTCAGCACCGCCTCCTTTCAGGGAGTTGTACCAAGTGATAAGGTTCCCCCCAAGCCTCCTTTTCTCCAGAATGAACACCCCCAGCTCCCTGCAGTGCTCCTCATAAGATTTACTCTCCAAACCCTTCCCCAGCCTTCTTACCCTTCCCTGGACACATTCTTATGCCTCAATATCTTTTTTGTAGTGAGGGGCCCAAAGCTGAGCACAGGATTTGAGGTGTGACCTCATCAGTGTCAAGTACAGGGAGTTGATCACTGCTCCTGATACTTGGCCCTGGCCCTGTTTCTGACACAAGGCACTGCTTTAGGGCCCTTCTGGGAAGCTCCTTCTTGTGGGATGCTGATCAGTACCATGTCATGTCAGCCTTTCAGGTTCCCACAAAATCTCCACTGTTTTCCTTCTTTACCAGGCCTTCTTTGCCTAACTGAGCTTTCTCACTTAGGTTTCATCCTTGGCAACTGCAGACAACATTTCATGCTGCCAGCCAGCAGTGGCAAAGAGGGTGAAGGTCCTCTCTCTGGAGTAAATCGAATAACTAAATCTGGCGTGCTGCTGTCCAAATGGAAAAAGCCAGCTCTGTGCACAAAATACTGCAGAGCATGGAAGTTCAGTGTGCTGTGCCACTGTGAAAGCCATGACCTGTGCACCTCATGTGATAGCAGTGCTAACTGAGCTCTGAAAAGAGATAATTTTTCTAGCAGCCTCTTAAAGTATGTGGGTGGCAAAACAGCGACAGTAATCAGCAATGCTAATTGCAGTCACACATCAGCTCTCATTGGTGTTTTCCAACTTTTCACATAAAAGACATTGTTCCACTAGAAAGTGGAGGTCAAGTTAGCTAATAATTCACAGCATGTTTACTTTCTCCCAGGATTGTTTAGGATGAATTGTATTTTGCGCTTTAAAGCTGTTTCAAGCAAAAAGCCTAGAGAAAAATTGTTCAGTTCGATTAAAGATTTTTATAGCTGACCTGCCAATCAAAGGGATTCAGGTAACTTACTGTCTGGTGAATGAGACTCAACTCTGTTGCACTGATTAATGTGTGGGCAGTATCTCTGAGCAATTGATCTGCTTTTTCCTAAAATGATGATGCCAGTGAAATGGTGTTGTTAGACATATTTAAAACCATCCACTATGTCTGTTGCTAAAAATCATGGGACTGTGAGTCAGTCATCCTGGATGACTTATGGCTCTCTCACTGATTCACTGAAAATTAATGTCTACACAGCACCCAGCACGAACCAAATGAAAGCTCAGTTGCAAAGAGCAATCTAACCAAGGGCCAGAGGGTTTGTCACTGGCCAATTAGGGTAAATTGTAAGGCTGTAATGTCATAAGTCTGTTTTATTAGGTTAAGGTGTTTCCAGTTAGGAGACGTACTCATTCAGAATGGACTGGTTCCTTTGCAGTCATGTGCTCTAGGTTATCTAACCATACCATGGGTGAATAATGTATTTTCCCAGCTGAGAAATGTGCAGACATGTTAAAGTGTTTTGAAAGGAGTGTTTTAGTAATTGCATTGCAGTGAGTTTTTTTTTCTCCAAGTTACGGAATATGACTTTAATAGATAAATGGGGGTGATTAAGCTTTCAATCACAACATTCATAATCTAAATATAGAATTGATTAAAAAACAATCAAGCAAACAAACAACTTTAATTTGTATTCAACTATAAGGCCCTGTACAACACTCTGCAGTGAGGAGAGTTGGTGATTCATCTTTGTCAGCAATTTAGACATTTTCCACCCTTATTAACAACCTGGACCTTCTAATGCCACCTTATACAGACAAAGGTTCTTGTCCCAAATTTGTCATCTAGTCATTAGCAGTCACTGAAGGCTGGAGGACTCTTTCCTCCAGAACACTCTGGGAGTTCAGCACCAAGCCTGGCTGCTGCCCCAGTGAAGGGCAAAGCTTTAGGTCAGATCCTCGCTGTGGCTTTGCCTCCTCTCAGGGTCTGCTCCAGCTCCCACTTGCCACCCTTTCCCAGATGCCTGATGTTGCCTCCCAGCACACCACAGCCCCACGAGAGAGGGGCTCTGCAAAGCTGTGGGCAGTGAGCCAGCACCAAGGAGATCCTGCTGCTGCCCCGGCACCTCCTCCGTGTCTGGGGCACTCACTGCTGCCTTTCTGCAGCAAAGTCATGAATATTTATTTTTTTTTAGATGAACTGGCACAGAGCCCAGCCTCGTATGTCCCACAAAAATTAAACCCTTAAGCTCTGCCTTACTTTAACCTCCCTATAACTTGTCCCTAGGGAAGTGATGAGTTAACTCCCCCAAGCTGCACACCTCATTGTGCAACACCACAGTTACATGCATACACACAGAATAGGGACAGAATTCACACAATATTTTGTAAACTGACATCTTGTCAGGACACAAATAAGGGTATAATTTCTCATCCCTTGGCAAGTTCAGGTCACATGCTGTATCTTTGCTCACACCTTTGGTGATGAGTGACTACCTGTGATTGTACTGTTATCTTTTATACCTGCTGTATGGACCACCATGGGCAGCAGAGCATGTCCTCCCACGCCACAGAGGAGCAGGAGGCTCTCTGCTAGAGGTTTTCTGTACTGAAAGTCCCTGATGCAAAGAGAACCACCTGCTGCTGTGGCTGGGATCCAGGGCAGATTGGAAGGACTGGTTTCAAGACAAGGTGCCAGGCAACTAAACAGGCACAACTGGAACTTCATGTGCTTTCTTACTCAATACTGTGATAAGAGCTTTCCTTGCTTGCTCATGTCCCATCTCCATGGACTGCCAGTGCTGCCCTTGGGTTTCCCCAGGATGGGGTGAGTGTTGCTCTTGGTACCACGTAGTGCTGATAGGGGACTGGTTCTTTACAGCCTCTGTGCTTGCCTTTCACAAGGATCAGTCACTGAACAAGTTCTGTGGTCAGGATGATTCAGAAAACAAAACATTGCTACTACAGGCATCTGTTTGTGTTTGTGTTTGGCACAGTCTTGAGGCAACACCGCCTGCCTAATCTTCTCTTCCCTGCGCCTTATTTTTAATGCATTTTTCACTTCCTCTCCTGCCCCCTCCCTTAGCAAACCTCTGTTGTTTCATTTCCAGAGAATGCCATCAATCACATCTTGAATTCAAAAAGTATTTTTCTAATTCCAGTGTATTAACGTTGCTCATTACCAAAAGTCCTTATGAAAATCATGAAGATATTTAGAGGGTAAACCAACACACAATGCTGATGTTACAGGAATCCTTTGGGAAGGTACCAGTTCTGAATACTGGCAGAAGAACTGGCATGAACATTCACCTCTGTTCTCAGCTATTCCCTTCTGCAATGCTCTTAAAGCAAATTATGCAGGATAGTTCCATATGATTGTCCCTTGTGTTCACATGGGGCTGGGAAATGGATTCCAAATTGCAATGGGAGAGGATCTTGGTGCCCTTAATGCCTTGTGGTTCCCTTTCTTGAGACACTTTGGCATCAAAAATACAAAAGGCTTTTTTTTTTTTTTTTTCTCAAAATAGGCAGGGCAAATCTTTGAAAAAGGCAAGTTTAAGCCAACTGTGCTAGTTTTAGTATCCAGTGCAGCCCACAATGCAGGGCTTTGTGTGGACTCCAAGGAGAAGAACATATGTGCACACTTCAATGGGAACTGAAAGAAATGTCCTGTCAACCGACCAGGAGCTGGAATGTTTAGGAATCAGTTTTCTAAGTGAGTGCAATGCCATTAAAGCAGTTAGGAGATTATTCAAACCAACATGCAGAGCAAACCTCCCTGAAAGTGTCTTGCCCTGGACAGATGATCTCAACTAAAATAGATCTCTTTCTGAAGTGTGTTTGAGTAACAAATGCATAGGCAGGAAAGGATCTCTGATCTCTTTTAGGTTTTGCTCCTCCTGGAAACACTCCTTTTTAGGCAGAGGAGAGGTTGATAGGGACCCAAGCAGAAATGTCCATCTAGTTAGACATGTTTCTGGGATGCACTTGTATCAGTGGTTACTCCTTCTAAATGTTTGCCATTGCCAGTCTACTGGATGATGCACTTGTGGGAGGGACTTTTGTTTCTTTTTCTCATGGAAAACCAGCTGAATTGCTTTCATCCTTCATCCTGAGCTGATTTCCATGAGCAGCTGACTGAAGAGTGCTGCCATATACTGCTCTGCCTGTAGGGTGGTTGGCAGACCCTGACAGCCAGGATAGCAGGGGAAAGAAGGTGGAGACAGCAGAGTCCAACAAAATCTCAAAAATATGTAAAACCACCAGCTACAGCCTAGAAAACTTTTATTCCCTCACTTTGCTCAACCACTGCAGCTCCCTAGAGCCTTGTGCACTAAGGTGTGAATGGAGAGCATTGATAATTGGCACAGCAAGGGGAGACTGATTCCTGTGATCTAGAGATCAGGTGGGTAGGAGAACACTCCAAGTTCCATTTGGGCCACAGTGGAAAGACAGGCAGAATCTCTCTCAGATTGTTTCACAGCTCTTCTGCACGACTCTTGTTTTCTCCAGAAACATTGCTACACCGTGAATAATGACAGACATCCTGTATATGGAACACCTTTTGTGTGTGTTTGTGGCACATCCTCTACCCGTCTGTAAAGTACCTTAAAAATACCCTAAAACAGGCATTTTTGAATGGGACACTGCTCCAGTACTCCTCTGGCGTGTGGGTTAGGGTACAGCCAAGACTAGGAGGGGCCTGGGTCCAAAAGGAAAGCCCATACATAGGCATCATCAGCAGTCATCTGCTCTCAGGAGAAGGCTCTTCATCCTCAGCACACAGTGATAACTCAATTTCTCTTCTGCTTCAGGCATATAAATCCAGGGTAGGGCAGCAATGCAGCAAACCCATGCACTTCATGTTCCTGTCAGGTGGCAGTGCTTGTGTTGAATGTTCAGATCATGTTTGTGCACTGTTTAGGGAATCTTATCTCTGGATTTCATTGGGAACGTTGTGTGTGCCTGGCCACAGGACCCCTAAGAGAGGTTTGTTTTGTTGCAGGGTCATCTCTTACTGCATCATAAAATGTGATTTTTCTGCCTTGTGTTAAACACCAGAATTTACCTGGAATCCCATCATGGAGCATCATGGCTTTGATGGGGAAAACATTGGGATTCAAGTGCAAGTAGAGCCTATCTCAGTATGTGGTTAGTCAGTTATTTTCCACAATATCTCTGCTGTTCACAGAATAGTTTTTGTACCTGTGCAGCTGAAATATTAAACAGACAACAAATATTAAGTTATTCCTGGCCTTTCCTCAAATGTAGGCATCCCTGCCCCCTGCCTCAGGGTGTGTCCATATCAGAAAGAGACAAGCTAAGCTGGCAGAAGACATCTTTCACAAATTCATACCTCTCCTGAGCAATTCATCTCGCTTGCAACCATCACCACATCAGCCACACTGTCACTATGGCATGAACACCACCTCCTTCCATTTGCTGCCCACCTGAGGAACGAGCTTGGCTCCCTTGCATTGCATGGAGCAGTGACAGTTCTGGTAGAAGGAAGTGCTGAGACCACCTGATTGCCAGGGGTGTCCCCCACCTTGGCTCCACACCAGCAAATGCTGAGATCTCTGGGCCACAGTGTCATGGCACAGCTTATCTGCTCAACAGCAACACCCTGAGCTAAGTCATCCATGGGAAAGGGTGATTCTAAACTCTCTGCAAACTATTCTTCTTTCCCAGGCTAACATGTTGTCAATTAAATGCTTGAAAAAAGGCTGAGAAAAACATGTGGTTTGCACATGTACCTAGCAAATAGGCACCCCCTCAAAAGTAGTCTGTTCCTTCTTTTTCTCCATGCCTGTGGAAATCTGTTTCTGATTTCCATTAATTTTTTTCGCAAACATTTGAAAATCAGAAGTTCAATACTCTGAGGTTTTTAGTCACCTGGTTTGAGTAACCTGAGGAGCTAACCCCAGATCTGTACACCTTATTAACCTAGCACATAAGAATGTGGTTATGAGGTTAGCTCTCAAATTTGTGCTTACATGCTTTCCAGAATTCTCTATTTATGTTTGAAAGGAAATGTTAAGCTGTTCTTACAAGGCTGCACCCCTTAAAGGTGCAAACACACAAAGGCCACATTACCTGGGTGCCTTTGTTTGACTTTTAGACAGTTTCCTTTCTTGCATCCCTCCTAGACAACCTTCTGTGTCTGACAGCAGATGGACAGATAGAATTTGTCCTTGTGCCCCCACAAGCCACAGGTTCACTGAAAAGTAGCCCATACATCAGGCAATCAGCTGTGCTGCTCCGTGGGGCACTAAAAACTTATTTCCTCTAGGAACTGATCCTTGTCTCCTGCCACAGGGTACACCAGGGTGGTGATTTTTTAACAGGAACCTGAGGGGGCATTCCTAGGGGAAAGCACGAGAGCCTGGGGATTCAAAGACAGCAGGGATGATGCTAAAGGCAATGCAAGGCATTGGTTTGGTCTCACCCCCACTGCCAGTGGGGAACGCTTCTTGGGGGAGGTGCTACCCACACCAAGCCAAACTTTTGTCTTGGGCAGAGCTGCTTGGGCTGGTCTCTAACAGATCCTGGGAAAGGAGAAATGGTTCTGCAGTGTGGGCAGTCAGAATTTGAGTGGCCTCAGTTTCTTCCCTGGGTAATTTTTATTTTGCAGGGCAGATATAATCCCAGAGCACAGGTGGGAGGTCAAACTGTTCAGGGCCCATACTACAGTTCTCTGTCTCAGGGACAAAGAAGACACAGTCTGTGGTTTTTGAAGGAGGATCTCCTTCTTAAAGTAATCACCCCTCTTCTGAATTTTTAGTTTCAGAAACAAAGCACCAAGCATGGCCTTTTTGGCTACAAAAAAGCCCACCCTTCATGCTGAAGATGCCCTTCCCTAAAAGATTTTCCTTTCCTCCCTCTTCTGCAGCTGGTTGACAGAAGGCCTTAGAGATTAGTTGCGTTCCTGTGAGCTATTTATACAGAAATATTTTGTGTTGAAAGATGTAAGCCCTTTGTTTCCTCTGTATATACACAGTGATCCCTGCGGGCAAGCAAATCCTGCTTTGTTTTGGATCAGATACTCTGTGAATTGCTGTTGTAAAACAGCCCCGAGTGCTCTTCTATGAGTCAGTCTCACCTTTTTGCTTCCACATATCACCAGGCACTCTCAGATGTCTGTGCAGCTTTCCAATTGCAGATTACCCTAGTTAAAACAAGTCTAATCCCCACTTGGGATGATGCTTCCAAAACATTTTCTCTGAAACAATATTTCTTGATAATTTTTCCAGGCAGAGAAAACATTTAGCTCCCCGGTTGAGCAAAATAAGAAAGCCCCCAGTAACATGCTTGGCCAATTTTGCTGGCTGATGTGTTGGATTAGGCAATCCTCATATGCAATGGAATCCTCAAATCCTAAGATAAAATGTATGGGATCGTACAGTATTCTCTGCCTTTATGAATGGAGAGGGACTGTGCTTCCACACACCCCAGCTGAGAGGGTCTTGGAAAGGAAATGGAGATGAGAATAGCACAAAAATGCAAGCAGAGAAACATAGGGACATATTTCACCTCAGACATCCCTCCTCTTCCTCTCTTCCCATAGCAGAATAGCTCATCTGCTGGAGCATGAGGTCAGGCTCTTAGGGTATGAGCAAACTCAGGGATGAAACCCTGGCAGAACTGCCCAGGTGGAGATTTTTCTATGTGTCTCTGCTTTGTGGAGAGAACCAACAGTTTGGGAATCTGAAAAACCAATGAGTTCCACACTGAGCAAGCTTGATGGGTCTTGGCACCTTCTAATCAAAACTCCCACAGGCTTTCCAGCCCCATAAGCAAGGATTCTGTCACAGGAAAAAATCCAGAAGTATGAAGCCCGAATACTGGGTTTGGAGGAGAAGTCAGCTGGCAATTCAACATGGCCTTTCTAGTCTCCAAGCCTTCTTCTTCTCACTTCTCCTCCTCTCCTCAGTCTGACAGGAGCAGAGGCATTTGGCACAAACTGAAAGACAAGGTAATTCAACTGGACATCAGGAAACACTTCCTTACCATGCAGGTGGCTGAGCTCTGGCACAGGTTGCCCAGGGCAGTGGTGGAGTCTCTCCTTAGAGGTAACAAAAAGCCAACCAGATCTGAACCTGGGCAGCCAGCTCTGGGTGCTCCTGCCCGAGCAGGGGCGTGAACCAGGTGAGCTCTGGAAATTCCTTCCTGCCTCCATCATAATCTGTGGTTCTGTGAATGCACAGGAAAGATCCCTTCCCCTGTGTGGCAGCAGGGAAGCTCAGTGTAAGCAGCAGCCCTCTGTTACAACAGCCTCTAACTGGGAAACAGTTTTATGTGACCCAGTATGAGTCACTGGACTTGCAGGTCAATGGCCAAATACTTCATTTTGTTACACCCATTTAGTCCTGTGGGCTTCAGAGAGTGGGAGGGTAATGGAGCTGGTCCAGCTACATTTATTAGAGCAAAACTGCATTTTGGTCCAAGCTGTTTCAAAGACACTCAATAAACAAAGCACACTTTAATCTGATGTCCTGTAAAGGTCACAAAATCTTATTCCTTTGGGAAGAGAATTAATTTAAATAAGACTTAATTGAGTAATCATAGCATTCTAAAGGGAATTTTGCTTTTTCTTGGACAGTATAGGTTGCCATCAGTTACTGAATCCTTCCTCAGTTGCACAATTTAGTGATGCAAACATAAACTGCTGCTATTTACTGGGCACTAGTTACAGTTCCAACTACTCTGAAATGAGGTTTCATGCTAATGGCTTCCACACTTCACTGGCATTTGGGTTCTAAGAATTTACATTTGAAGACTTTTCACCTCAGCTTTGATTCAAGGATTTTATTTTTTGTTACTTGCAAGTTATCTGTACCACACTTATTAGGCATGCTGCAGCTTTAAAAGGCTTCTTTAGATCAACTCAAAGCACTCTGAACACTTTTCCACATTTTTATTATATCTTTGGAGAGTCAATGATGATTATTTTCCATATTGAGACAGGAATACATTCCAAGTGTCCCCATCTCTCCCAAATAAATACCCCAACAAAACAAAAAACATATCTTTAAATCAGATTTCATTATACGGTTTTTATGAAACTTTTTAAGGCCGACACAGATGAAGAAGGAAGGATGGCAGATGACTCTGGCCTGCAGTGGAATTTTATTCTGTTCTGCCAAGCAGAAGTGTTGTAGGAAAATATCCCTGTTGCTTCCAATATTGCCTTTCAATAACAAAAGTTACATTTTAACCAATAGGTTTGTTATAATTGATTCTTTTTACATGGAACTATTGTAGGGTATGGCTGATTGTTTTGAATCAAGCATATTTATGGAGAGTAAAATAAAATTTGTGATTTGCAGTTTTTCTTTCACTAAGTAGAATATTCATACTCATTAGATTTCTTATTTCTATTAAAAAGGGAAAATCCTCCACTTTCAAAGATAATAAAGCCTCCAGCTATATTTTTACAGAGCCCAGACAACTCCACAATTTGTCTCTTGAGTGTTTTTCCTCTGTCTTCTTCCTTCCTCTTCTATTTCATAGCCTTCTAAGTCTATCAGCCCTGATTGCTGGGATTGTGCCTGGCATTAAATATTTAACAGAGACCTTTTGCTGTTCACTGTATGGTTATGACAAATGGCAGACTGTTACAGCGGGAGCTGTGTTATCAAAAATCAATCAAGAGTGTGCCAAAAACTCTGACTCCTTTTGCAGAATTCCAGTGTGGAACAGGCACTGTCTAGATTGGAGAAAGAGACAACCCATAAATTCCAGCCAAATAAAAACCTTAGGAAGAATGAGAAACACAGAGATGTCCAGCTGGAGCCAGCAAGTGTGTCACCAAATGTGCTCTTTTTTATTTGCTTTTGCATGAAAAACCCCTAAAAGAGGAAGCCTTCAAAGGCTGACTGCAGTGAGGACTAGTGAGGGTGAGTTTCCTATCTGCATTTCAGGAGGTGGAAGTAAGGAAGAGGAACAAATCCAAGGAATTCACTTGACTGTGGAAAGCTCTTGGAACAAATTATGAAATGGCCTGTGAGCAGTTGGAAGAAAATAGAATGCTCAGAAATGGCCAGCACGGTTTTGTCAAGAGTAAAGCATGTTAATGGAATTTAGTTCCGTCTCTGACGTGGTGACTCAGTGTGCAGGGTTCATGTGGTCAGGTTGTGGTAGTATTGATGTTTGTTTTACACTGGGCCCTTCTGGGGGCTCCCCAAAGTGGGGAAAACCTCCTGTAACAGTTCTGTGCCAGGAAGAAGGAGATGCACGGGACTTTTTCTGTCCTCAGCTTCTTGTTTATTTGTTATCTTATCTAAACTTTTGCACGCTGTCCACACCAGGCTCAGTGCACTGGAAAAGCACCATAAAATGGCCCCAAAATGTACAGTTTCAAGGTCTTTTAAAGTTGTTTCATCCAATTAACTCCTAAAAATGCACATTATTTCTACTTATCTACCAATAACTCATCCCTTGACTGTCCACGTAAACTCTACACTGTGCTTTCCTTGACCAATCACCCTGTGCTACCAACACGGCAGAAAATGGAGTAGATGAAGAAGAAGGCAAGGACTACACCCAAATTCCTCCATATTGCTTCCTACACCATACTAAAGATCCCAAAACCTGAAGTTCTCACCCAAGTGAGATACTATATTACTCTCTATTATCGATTTCACACTTTTGTAGACTCTAGTCTATCTTGAAGGCTGGAAGTCCTCTCCATGTGTGAAGGTTAAAGGCAGTGTTTCTCTGGGGGTCCCAACCCCTCAGAGCAGACAGAGAAATATTCCCTGTGCCCTGGATTCCCACAGGTAGTACAGGATTTACAGGGGAGGCTTCTGTGAGAAGCTGCCAGACTCTTCTCACATGTCTGACAGAGCCAATGCCAGCCAGCTCCAAGACAGACCCACCACTGGCCAGCCCGAGCCCTCCAGCAGCCGTGGCAGCACCTCTGGGATAATGAACTAAAAAAGGGGGAAAAAACTTCTGTGCAACAGCAGCCGGTGGAAAGAGGAGCGAGAATATGTGAAAAAAGAGTCTCGCAGAAATCCAGGTTGATGAAGAAGGATGGGGAGGAGGAGCAGAGAGTCACCAGAAGCTCAGACTTGCTGAGGCAGCTCTGCCCCTACAGCCTGTGGAGGTCCATGGGGGAGCACAGACCCACCTGCAGCCATGGAGGTGTGTGACGGATCACAGACCCACCTGCAGCCGTGGAGGATTCCCCACCAGAGCAAGGGGATGCATCCTGATGGAAGCTGAAGCCCATGAGGAGCCCAGGCTGGAGCAGGATTCCAGCAGGACCTATGGCCCAGGGAGAGGAGCCCAGGCTGGAGCAGGATTCCAGCAGGACCTATGGCCCAGGGAGAGGAGCCCAGACTGGAGCAGTCTGACCCTGAAGGACTGCAGGATGTAGAAAGGAGCCGTGCAGGAACAGTTCATGGAGGGTTGTGAAACTGGACTCCATACTGGAGCTGGAGAAGAGCATAAGGAGGAACGTGTGGTGAATTTACTACACTCTCCATTCCCCATCCCTCTGCACTTCTGGAGGACCATGAGGTAGAGGAGTCAGCACTGAGGCTGAGCCTGGGAAGGAGGATGGAGGGAAAGTGCTTTTAGTTTTTCTTTTATTTCTCACTGTTGCTAATTAACAATAAACTAAATTAATGTTCACCAGGTCAGGTCTGTTTTACCCTTGGCAGTAACTGGTGAGTGATCTCCCTGTTTTTATCCCAACCCACAAGATTTTCACCTCATTTTCTGCCCTCATCCTGCTAAGAAGGAGTGAAAGAGCAGCTTGATAGGCACTTGCTGGCCAGCCAAGGTCAATCCACAGCACCAGCTCAGCTGATGGCAGGGGAGCATCTGAGGTAATTCATGGCATTAGTAATAAAGCTTTGGGATAGATGGTGTACAAAAAAATACTATAATGGAACCACAAAATACAGTGATACAACTCATACCAGGGTGAAATAATTGCTACCCAACAGAGATGGCACATAAAAAACTCCTTTAAGATTGTGATTTATATCACTAAAATAGAAATCCAGTTTACACGAGCAACTGGCATCAACATGTGCAGGCAGGTTCGACACTCAAACTGATCTCATTAAGCAGAAGAAATGGCTTAAATTAGTGAATTTATTAAAAATATAGAAATCAGAAATCATGGACTAATTAGGAGAAAAGAGAACCTCTCAAGGCAACAGTAACAGAGAAAATAGGCTGTATGAACTGAATATGAAAGAAGATGATATTTGGGAAACAAAGCAAACATCACCCTGGGCTATATTAGCAGGACTACTGTAAGACAGACATAAGAGGGAAACTTTGCCCTTCATTTATCCCCTTTGAGTAACAAGTCCAGAGGACCCTTCAGCACCCCTGACTTCCAGATTTCAGTGCCAGTTTTGCATATCAGAAGTTAAAAAAGATGTAAAGAAAACAGAGAGTAAAAAACTGTGATTCTGGCAAGCCCTTTAAGCAACAGGACTTATGAGGAAATGTTTTAAAAATAAAGTTTGTTGTGCATTTCTATACTAGAAGGGAAAAAGAACAAGTGGAAGCACCACAGAAACACACAGAGAAGGAAAGTCTGAAAACTGCTGGCCTTCCTGTACTTGAAAATGTTATCAAGAATGTTGCATATTAGAAGGAAAGTTCTGCAAGTGCCCTTAGCCTAGGATAAGAAAGAACTAACAGGAAGAAAAAAATGAAGAATAATTTCTTAAATTAATGTATCTCAGAAGAACCTAGAGAACCCCCAAATTCTGTTTCTGGAGGATTTTAAAAGAGGTTAAAAAAGTGTTGATAAGCAATGGTTACATTTAACTGACTCTTGTTCCAAAGAGGCACAGATTGCCATTCTGAGTTCTTTTCAACTCTAGTTTTCCATAATATGGTATGAAAAGACATGTTCTTTCCACTAAGAGCTGCTGGCAGCATTCTCACTTTAAGGGGAAAAAAAGTAATATTTGGAACTGCTGTGAATTTCTTTCCAACTGTGGTCTCCTGTCAATAGACTAAAGCCTTGATTTTTACTCAAAGCCTCAAGGCTAGTAGCCTGTTTTTTTTCAAATGTTTACAGTAAGTCAGTATTTCCAGTAGTGTTTCCATCTAGTATCATTCTTTAATCCCTTTTAATGCAGCACTACATTGCTTTTGGTACTTTTTTTTTTTTTTTCCTGAAGTCTTTTACTGTTTAAATGGTTACAAAAATAAGAAACTGCTTGAGCTTCTCTAATCCTCTTTCTATAGGAATCTGAATGAAAACCTTTATTCAGTCCTTTGCAGGGTCACATCCCACTTTCCAGGATGTCTGAGCCTTCCTTCTCCACATGTTCTGGTGATGTTTATGCTGTTTTCCCTCTTGAAACATTTACACCATTAATAAACCGGGCACAATGCAATAATTAAATATTTGCACTATGAGGAGGTGGAGCACAAAGGAATATGCAAGAAAAATAATATTCAGCTTCCAGAGTTACTTGTGTTTTTTTCTACTTAGTAGAGTGATGTATGCCCGTGTTGCCCAAAGCTCTTGCCAGCTGGGCTACCCACTTCCCCAGACTTAAAATCATCTTAAATGCAGTTCAAGCTTCTAAAACCCAGCAGCTATGCCATGTGTTTATCCTTTAAGTGAGAAACAGTCTAAAGAAGATGAAGTTGACTTTTACCTCACCTACCATATCCCTTCCACCCCCTTTTTATTCATGCTTTCTGCTACTACATCCCTTCCTCTGTGACCATAAAACCAGGAATCTATTCCCATTCAAAAAAATGATTGAATAAAGAGCATGATACAATGTCCAGGTTTTCCTCTTAACTGAAAGCACCTCAGATATTTGGTCAGTCGGTCAGACTGGGATAGATATGCTGTTACATTTCCACTTTTATAAACAAACCTCCTATATTAAGGAACTGATTTAAGTATCTCAACAGAAACACACATCAATGGCAGCAATGAATCATTATTGTTATTTAACTGCAGGAAGAACTTCGGGTGTCATAACGTAAGCGAATGTTTATGCGAAAGAGTTTTTTTTTTAAATAGTGGTTAATGTAAAACCTTAAATATTTACCAGACCTGCAGATTCAGTATCACACTCCGTGCCCTGGCTCAGCCTTTCTGCAGTACCAGAACACAGGAACTGAGGCCCCTTCAGATTAGTCCAGGGAGGTTTGATTCTTGGCCAGGAAAAGTCCTGAGCACATAACAGAACTGCTGGATGTTGGCAGAGGGCACGCAGACGATGTGGCTCTAAAAATGTCTAGCTCAGTACACTGCAGCTGCTGGGAAAGAGAAGGACACCTCCCCTTTTGGTGAAGAAAGTTCTGCTTTGGCAAACTCGTAACAAGAGGCAGTGGCCTCTGCAGAGCCCAGGGCACTTTTGGTGCCAGCAGCTACCATGAGACACATTGTTTGGGCTTTTTTCCTGCTTGGGCTGTTAGTGTGCTGCCAGTTCTGTGTGATGGCCCAGGCAAAGGACACAAGCTACCCTGCAGCACTGACAGTGGCTGGACACTTCTTTGAAGCCACTTGGATACAAGTGAGGATCCATTTTCCACCGCACCTTCCCTAGACCAGAAATTCTCATAACCTACTCTTGCAAATTTGCCTGAAGGGGGGTCCAAACCAAGGATGTGGATTGTCCTACCTAGACAAAGCCCTGAAGGATTTTATCATGGGGCAGACAGCGTTACAAATTGTGTCCTCTGGGGATAAAACCCACCAGATTCCTCCATCACCCAAATGTTTATCACTCAAACTTGTCATTACCTGAGCTCTTGCCTGAGGTTGTGGAGAGGTGGTAGATCAGACCTTGGGTGGGCTTCCTGCAGGCATCCCAGGAGTTCTCTGGGACCCTTCCTGGAAAACCATTACACACACAGAGAAGGAACAGATGTGGTCAGGCTTTCATGTCTGCATCTGGAGCTTTCAGCATGGCCAAAACCAGGATTAAGCTAAAACCTGATGAAAGCCAATCAATAATGGGTCTCAGGCAGCTCAAGTCTGCTTTCAACCTTTGTCTTGAGTTTCTAATAGTGGCAGACAGAAAGGTCTAGAAAATCTCCTTTCACCATTGAGGATACACTGCTGTAAAGCAGCTTCACAGCTGCCCAGGAACGTGGGACAAGAGCTGTTCCTTCTCCCAGCCTGCATCAAACACCACAGAAAGAACACAATATTAAATTTGGCTTCTGTGGGCTTTTCTGTTCTGGAACTAATGACACTGATAACCCAGCAGGAAGAATCAGATGTGGCATATCTGGTTTTGCAGTCAAAAAATCTAGGTAAAGGTTTTTGATCACTTCCATGCTACCTTAAAAGAAATTTTAAAGCATGTTCTCCATTTTACTGTAATTCCCAGTTTAAAATACTGCTGCTGATGGATCTTTATGATTTTCAACATGTATTAACTAGTTGTGGTCAAGGCTTCCTTTCTCAGTTAAGAATTGTTTTCAGGACTTATTTCAGTTTCTAATAAGATGGGTTTGAAATTCTGTCCAAATATAGCTTGAGATACCATGTTTGAAAATTGACAGTAAAAACTGCAACAGATTTTTGCCCTCTTTTAAACTCTGATAGTTTTTAAGAGTTTATTCTGAGATATAAATAACCTATGATATGTGGGACAAACAAAGCCATAAATGAATTCCATTAGGGAAAGCATGCTAACAGGAAATCTTACATTCAGTGACAAATATTCTTAATTATTCCCTTATCCGTTTGCCCAGGATTTTTCAGAGCTGAAAGGACACAAAGTGTGGTACAGGCAGACTTTTCAGATACAGGGCCTTTAGGCATGAAATGTTTTGTTTCAGTATGTTCACATAACTCTCCCAGGGTGATGTTGTATTAATCATCCTGCTCAGATCCCTGCTCTCATTGCTCAGACATGTCCAAGCTCCATGATACATGGTGCTGTTTTTTGGGATGGATTCTCCCTTTTGGCAAGGCTGCCCAGTGCCACAGACCACGTGTGGGTGGATTACAACACTCAGACCTTTACACAAAGCGTGCCTACGTGCACTCAGAATCTGCTCATCCCACACCCCCAATATTTGTGCTAGCTTCAATATTTGTAATTGTCAGCAACCTCAAAGTATTCAAATCTTATATTCTGGCCTTGGTTCTCAAGCAGAAAAGGATAGGGAATTTCCTCACCACTTCAATAGTAATTATTGCCACAAAATGTCTCTCAAGACTTATTTTTAGTAAAATAACGGTAACTTAGTAAATTAACCTTAGTTTACTAAATTAACTTTAACTTAGAAAATTAACCTTAATTTAACAAATTAGCCTCAACTTAATAAACCAACCATAACCTAACCTTAGCTCTACCCAGCAATGTAATACCAAAATTAATGAATAACAATTAGCCATGTCTGTAAAGCTTTGCTAAAAAATATTAAACATTTGTGTCCTTGCATCCATTTATGTTATGTCTCAACTCTGGGTGATAAAAAGCTAAATTAAATCCTCGGTCATACTGGCAGACACTTAGAGAGTTCAGGCTATAAGGACTGTGCTTCATAGAAAATAAATCCAAGTAGCCCTCTAAGATGTATTTTTTTTCTAGCTACTGTTAACACTGCTTTGGTTGTTCCTTCTTACTCTGACTGGCCTGTACTTTTTTGTAAGTAAGGCAGGCCTTAGGATTTTTTTAAGGATTTTTCTATCTCTGTTCATTGGATACCCTCAACACAGCCCTGAAAGTTCCCAGTTTTTGTGACATCCTTGTCCTCAGCATTTTCACTGAAATTCCTTCCTGCTCCAGCTGGTGCTGTGCAGTTTGATGCCTCTGAATCAAATTTTATTTACAGAGAGATCTTACCTTTCCAGTGACAACTGGAGCTGGAAAAAGGCAGTGCAGCTGCCTCCTAAATAACTTTAACTAATGTTTTCTGATCTAAAGCCCATCCTGTCAATGTTGACCACCTATTTGTTCAAAAAATTAATAGGATATTTACAGGTTTTTAATGATGTTGACTTGCTCACATCAACCCTCAGGTGTTTGTTTTATTAGATACTTGTTCTGAACATTAAGAAGTAGGTCAGAAAGAACAATATTTCTTCCAAAATTAACAGAGACCTTATGCCTCTTTGAATTTTGCCTTGGGTTTTTAAAACTCTAAGCCTTCCTCCCATATCCAGAGGACATGCTGTACAGTAGAATTTCTGTCCAGAAACTGCTTATTTTTCCAAGTAGGTGGAGCCTTCAGAGTTCACCTTTTCAAGCACTCTTGGCACCCTTCACTGTTGACTCTGTTTTACAGTGCAGATCCCAGCACTGCTGTGATCGACTCTGTGCACTCCTATGTTGGCTTTCCTTTCGGCCTGCTCCTTCCACTGAGCAGAACTTATTTCAGTTTCCTTTAGCTTGTTGTTACTGTCTTCAACATCAGATTTATCTCAGCCTCCCAAGCCATGATTTGTATCTGTTGCTCCATTATATTCTCTGCCACTACCAAAAAGGGCAGAGAATCATCCTCCATCCTTCATCATCCCTCCAGTCTCCTCTCACACAGATGCAGGCTGCTGTTAGACCATCCCCGTGTTTCCTCTGGCAGGACAAGCAAGCTCAGCTCCCTAACCTCCTTCTTGAAGATCATCTGCCCTACCATAACTATCTTTGCAGCCCTTTGCTGAGGTTTTATGGTTCTTGACATCCTGGTGGGTCCAAAACTGGTCTCACCAGGGATGAATAAAGGAGGTAATAATTTCCCTGAATCTGCTTCTCCTGATGTAACTCCATGGGCTGTTTGCACCACCTGTAATGACAGCAGACTGTTGCCTCCTTACACATTTTGGCATCCAGATTCCCTTTTATAAAGTCCCAGACATTCAGTTCCCAGCCTGTCCTGATGTGTGGGGTTATTTCACCCCAGCACAGAACCTGACACTTCTCCCTGCTGAATTTCAGGAAGTTCTTGGTACAGTTTTCATGTTTCTCAAAGTCCTTCTGGGTTAAAGCTTTGTCACTTGGGATCAATAATTTTCCCTTACTAAGCATTATCTGGAATTCGCTGTGGGGTACACTCCCCTTTTGTCGTCATCCACATCACTGATTAAGACATTGAAAAATCCTGGACATCCTCAATACTCCATTTGTTACTGGCCTTCAGCTGGATGTTGGGCCACTGATTATGACACACTTTAAGCCTGGCATCACAACCATTTTTCAAGCACACTCATGCATCCTTCAATACTTTCTCAACTTGAAAATAAGAATGCTGTGGGTGAGAGTGTCAAAAATGTTACCTGAGACAGGATATATTCTCAAGTGTCTCTTTATTCACATAGCCAGTATTTCCAGCAGTTGTTGTTTTTCCAAGGACAAATGTCAGGAACCTCCCCTAAGTAACATGATGCTGTGCAGATAGTAGACATCAACTTGGCAATCACTCATCTTTGATGGTTTCACTAGCTAGGTGGCTCCTACAGTAAGGAACCTCTCTCCTTCTTTTGGCCTTAGGCTGAGGAAAGCTTTCCTGGAGGTATGATTAGAATTGCAAATTTCTCTATTCTGTGGTATCTTGAGAAATTCTTCATTTTTCTTTTACATTTGTTTTCTGATAAAAATACAGCAGTTATGTTTTATTTATGGGAGTGTTTGTATTCTGTTAAAAAAAAACTTATCAGAGTTGTTCGTGAGTTAACTGAAAGCTGTTAAACATATCAAACACTTCAGTTGCCATGAGAAATGAGACTACTGCCTTCCTTTTGGCACCCAGTTTCAGGCAGATGGAAGTTGAAATACTGCTGAAATTTCCCATTGTTTTCCACCTATCCAGAGCCTGTCAGCAGAGGTGGTGCTTCACCTGCTGTCATTCTTCATTAGTGAGAAGTTTTTGAGGAGCACTGAGGGCTTGAGGGGTTTTCAGGGGCTGTTCTCTGCTCAGTGTTTAACTCCAGGTGGATGCATGTGATAATAAACCCACAGAGGAGCCTGCTCAGCTGCCCTGGATGTGTGTAGGCTAAAAGGGACAGGGTGTGAGCTCGATACCCTTGCCTGCCCACATGCTGAATTTCTGCTTTGCTCCTTGGCTCTGGCCTGTCCCCTTCCAGGAGCTCAGTGGGCAGCGTGCCCGCACTGCAGCCTGCCCAGCCTGCCAGGGCTGCCCATCCTCTGCAGAGCCCCAAGCATACCCCGGGGATGCAACACACCCCTTCAGCTCCAGGCCATAAAAACATCGCTCTTGTGGGCTGCAACACCGCCCTTAGATATTTTTTTTTTCAGAGCCTTTGTACTCAAAAGCACAGCACAGAAATAAAGATAAATCTTAGGACCGAAGGGACACTGCTTGCAGCACAGAAGGGAGCCAGGGCCAAATGCCACACAGCTTGTGGGGTCAGTCTGACACAGAGGGCTTGCCCAGAGACTGAAGTCAGGCCACGTCACTTGGGGTCAGGGCCAGACACTGGGGCTGGCCATTTTATATTTATCAGAATGCACACGGCATCTGTTTTAGACACAGCTTGTACAGGCCAAAACTTAACACCAAAGTGGGATTTTTTTGTAACTCTTTTGCTCTGCTAATCTGAAACAGATTTACCATGACTTGTTTAATAAGGAACAGCCTCTAAAGCTATTAAATGAATGAATTGCTGGTTCAGAGCTGGCTCTTTGATTCTCAGGAGCTGTTTCGAAATGGCTGGCAAAAAGAGCATGTCCAGTGTTGCTGCAAGAGCTGCAATCAGCTTACCTATTGCTCTCTTCTCCTGTCCCTACTCCCTTCATTTCTTTGTCTTAAGGCTACACCCAGTCTTTGTCAAAAGAAGCTTTTTAAACAGATTGCAATCAGAAACTGCTGCTTGTGTCCTATCCACGTCCTCTCTGGCATCTTCTTCCTTGAAACTTTTGTATGAAGCCATTCAACCCTTGTCTCCTCTACCTGGACAGAAGTCAGGGAAGAAACCTGAAGTATCTGTTTCATAGGAGTTTCTGTTTTATGCCCAAGAGTCCAGGAACAGGAATGTGGTCCCAGTCCTGCTGGCGTGGTCAGCTCTGAGTATACAATGCCAACCAACAATATTACTTTGTGTTTCATTGATTCTGTGTTCAAAGTTCTAAGACCAGCATTTATGACAAACAATTCAAAAAAAAGCAGCAGCCATCTAACTAATCACAAGTGACACAAGTCATTTAGGGTCTTAGACTTTCTTTTGGTGAATTGCTCAGCTCTGTACTGCTCTGCTTTGCCTCTGGGCAAAAGGACACACACTTTTCAGTGCACTTTCAGGCAGAGGACACATGATATTTCTATGTGAGGAAGATTAGACAGTGATCAGGCCTTTTACCAGCTCTTCCTTATCAGACATCAGTGAGGACAGAATTCTGACTTGCACTTGCTTAGCTACTCCTGAAACTGATAGGTACCCTTCAGCCTGTTCTGCTTGATTTTGAGCTATCTCAGCCTTGGTGGGTTCAAAAGTTCAGCTGAGATGTGAGTTGGATGTTCCTTCAGTGAGGCTGTGAAAAATGGAATGGGAAGGATTCTGGTACACACAGATGAACCCGTGGCTGTGTGTTTGTGCTCAGCAGTGCTTCAGCCAGACTGAGTGGGAGGAAGAGGTGAGGGGGGAGGGAAGTACTTTCCAGATTTCTAGCCTGTAGACGAACTTTAAAAATATAACAGCTAAAGATGGGGACAAAAGGGAAAGAGAAGGGCAATTGCACTCCAGTTTTGGAGCAATTTTTCTCAAATAAATAATGACCACAGATAAGATGCTCAAAGATGCCAAATTGCATTTGGTGCCTTCTGCCCTGGTCAGTATAGGAATCACAGACGTATCAGCTAAAGGAACCTGCAGCAAAGGGTTTGAAATCAGATTTCCTCGTAACTTCCAAGTTCTGTGATCTCTTGTTTCTAACAGCCTAATTTATCAGAGCACAGACCTCCTTGGCCACACTTTCCTGCTAAACAACAAGTTGCTGCAAAGTCTCTTTTACATAAATGGCTTCAAAAGTCCCCTTCAAGTTGCTTGTGCAGCCCCCAGGTGAGCTCTGTTTGAACATCCCTAACACTGTGTTCCAGGGAGGATGTGAGCAGGCTTCACAATGGTCAAGTATATAGAACCCCCCCTTTCTATATGTGAAAGTAGCTTTTAAGAAAAGAGTATTACAACTTACAAGTACTTCTATTAAATTTGCTGTTGAATTTGCAGCACAGGACAGTATTTGCTGTGGATGGTCAGCAAGATTCTCACAGAGCAAATCACAGAACTACAGGACCACAGGATATACTGACTGGAAAGGACCCACAAGAATTGAGTGAATGGGGATGGAGTCCACAAGGTTTTGGCCAGGCAGACTGAGGGAGGATTACAGATGCAAGAAGTTGTAGGTGACCAATTGTGAGCTTTAGCTGGGCTCTGTTAAAATCTCCGCTCACTCAATCCCTCAGAAGTTTAATTAGTGGTGTGTGCAGCTTGCCCTCTTGTAGGCCATTTTGAAAAGAAAAATTCAAGGGGGAGAAATGTCAAAGGCTAGATGTTAATGCTGAAAGCAGTATTTTCTAATTGGATTTCTTTAGGCAGAGGAAACTCTGACAAACACAAATTTTCTCATTGGGGATGGGATAGAGAAGGCCACCCTTCTCTGAGAAAGCTGAGAAGAATCCACCCATGCTTAAAGCCTTTCAAGTTTCCATTTCTCCCATCTCTGATTGCTGTGTAGGACTAAGGCACTGCCTTTAGCTCATAGTTAAAATAGGTTTTTGTGTTTCCTTGCCTGCACATAGTTGACCACAAAATGAATCAACAAAAAAGTAATATCTCATGCCAGCTTGGTAAAGCTACATCTGTAAGGAACTTACTGTGTGTGTTTAGTGTACATCACTAAAGCAACAAGCTCTATACAGTTTTCCACACAGGTGTGTACACGTGTGTTTAACAGGTGGACAGGTCTGAAGAGTCTGACAGAGATGACATTCCTCCAGCATGAGCAAACAAACTCATGCAAACCCAATTTTCTAATCCCCCAGCAGCCCCAAACAGCTTTATTTTAGACCATTGGACAAACAAGAGGGTATGTGAGTAGCTGATCATCACACACATCCTGCTGGGGCCACCAGGGACCTTCATGGGCCACAGTGCATGGCCGTGTTCAAACTTCTGCACAGTGTCAAGCAGGTGACAAAGAAGGATTCACCAAAGAACCCATCTGAGCAGCCAAACTGAGACTAAATCAGTGTGTTACAATTTGATTGTGGTGAATTCACCTGCACCTCACAGAATGCCAGAGTCACAGGATCACAGACTGGGTAAGGCTGGAAGGGACCACACTGGGTCATCTCGACCAACCTCTCTGCTCAAGCAGGGTCGTCCCAGAGCACATGGTACAGGATCGTATCCAGACAGTTCATGGATATCTCCAGTGAGGAGGCTCCACACCCTCTCTGGGCAATCTGTGCCAGTGCTTGGTCACCCACACATTAAATAAATTCTTCCTCATGTTCAAGTGGAACTTCCTGCGCATCAGTTTCTGCCCATTGCCTCTTGTCCTGTTGCTGGGCACCACTGAGCAGAGCCTGGTCCATCCTCTGACACCTCCCAGACACTGACAGACATTGATGAGGTCCCCTCTCAGTTTTCTCTTTCTGAGGCTGAACAGGCCCAGCTCCCTCAGCCTTTCCTTGAAGAGAAAAGCTCCAGTCCCTTCATCATCTTTGCTGTCCACCACTGGACCCACTGCAGCAGCTCCACATCTCTCGTGTACAGAGAACTCCTGAAACGCACACAGCACTCCAGGTTTGGCTGCACTGAGCAGAGGGGCAGGATCACCCCTCTGACCTGCTGGCAACGCTCTTCCTGATGCACCCCAGGATACCTTTGGGTTTCTTGGTTCCAAGGACCCTGCTGGCTCATGGACAGCTTGTTGTCCACCAGGACCCCCAGGTCCTTCTTCACAGAGCAGCTTTCCAGCAGGTCAGGCCCTCACCTGTACTGATGCCAGGGTTATTCCTCCAGGTTCAGGACCCTGCATTTGCTTCTTTAGTCTGAAACACAGGTGCCACTGGTACCTCTAAAACCCCAACTGGACTGCCAGCAAATCAGGATGTGTGTGCAACCACTGCCACCCTGGGAAAAGGAGTTGCCTTAGATCCTACACGAAACCCCAGCTGGGATTTCTTTCCTTTTGTCTTATCCTGCACAAGTTTCAGTGAATCCCTGCTGGCTTAAGCTTTGCACAACAGATAGATCTGAAACTGAAGGCTCTCTCTGTGAGTTCTTGGTGTGAGAGACAGGTTTTCATCTAGATATTGCAATTGGAGCCTTTTCTGTTTGGAGGAGGAGTGAAAGTATGCAGCAAATCCCAATTCCCCTTCCAACTGTAGCAGTGATATAGAGCTATCTCTCTGCCTTCACAATGACATCTGTGAGCTGCAGAGCCAAATTCTTTCTTTTTCCTGTTTGGCTTGAAGAACTTTCACTATTTTTACAAAATGCATTAACTCCTTCAGGAAGGATTGCAGGCAAAGCATTGTGCAATGGATGTACACCCACCCTGTAGCTGTGGTTGAGACTTTTTCCTGGTTATCAGAAGAGCTGTGCTCAAACACAGCTGAGTATGGGCTCTGACACCAAGTCCCCGGTTGCCTGCATCCTCTGTGCGTTACAGACTGTGAGGCAGTACAGAGAAAATTCTCAGTGACCATAGGTATTCATCTCAGAGAGAGCTCACAGTCAAAAACCTTATGTGGAAACAAACATAAAATCTATTTTAGACCTTGCCTCTCTTGGCTTTTTCTCTTGGCTAGCTTTAATATTTACCAGTCATTATGCTGACTTCTCACAAACCCAGTTCTTAGGCACTTATTTGTCCATGTCATGGGACCAAAAGCCTGAGTGGGGAACGTGGGGCTGCGTCACACAGCAGATTCCACAGCCAGCAGAGCTTCCTACAGAAGTGCTCCCCTTGGTAAAACTCCACCAACACCTCCTGAAGGCACAAACCTGCTCAAAGAGAAACAGAACAAGCCCCCCAGCACCTCCATTCTTTACAGAGAAACACAATCTTCTAAAATATATTTAAAAAATCCACTTCCTTTGCAAATGGGAGGAAGTTCCTAAAGCAAGACCAAATAAATGACTCACCCCCCATCTATGCTTTTGCTGAAGCAGCTAAACCTGCCAAAAGTAGTTTCCAAACTGGAAATAAGTACTTAAGTGGGGATATGAATAATACCAGGCAAATCTCTGACAAAGGCATGTGAATCTTCAGTCTGGTGTTATTTATTTACATTTTTAATTGAGGTCAATGCCCTTGATTCAAAGCTGCATTGAATAATTTTTGGAAGGATAACTGATCTGAATGGCTACATGTCAGCATCATCCAGGGATCCAAAGACAACAACAAAAGACTATAGTAGAATAAAATTCCCAGTGGACAGGGTGTGATATTTGATGGGTCACACAGGGAATTCTTTTAACATGAACCAGCAAACATCAAGTATATTTTTCATAAAACATGTATCTTAATCCAAAATTATCCCTCCTGTATTGTTAGCGAGAACAAGGGAACACCCAGTTTCTTTCATAGTGACTAATAATATTACCACTGCTTAAATGTAAACAGTGTGCAGAGGTCTTTCTAAAAAAAAAAGCATAATATCTTTTGCAAAATATAATGCTGTACACCAACTATATTTTACTCTTTTTTTCCTTCTTGCTGCTGCACAACCACTAAAATTTCCTGAATAAATGCTGGCATGGCAAGAAGTATAATGTCAAGGGAAAGAGGAATAGTCTCATAACTAACATCTGTTTTCATAGCATTGAAATTGATGGAATTGACACCCTTTGGTGGACTTTGGATCAGGTGTCTACCCTGGTGTTTCTTCATTTGCACCATACTCTTTTCCCTGGAGCCTTGTTAGCATTAATTAGTTAATGGCTTTAAAGTGCTTTTTAAATGCTGAAATATTGTTACTGCCAGATACTGGAACACACAGGCAGGTTTCTGCTCAGCACATATGATTAGTCTTTCACTAGCATGGAACTATGGCCTTTCATTCTTTGGTTGTTTGGATTCCTACAATGATCCAATTCAGTAAAATAAAATAAAACAGTAAATCAAGGACTTGTTTACTTTACTCTTAAATAACTCAAAGACCTATGCTGTGATCTCAAGTGAAAGCACCAGCAGCACAGGAGAGGTTTCAGGTTCATTTGCACAGCCTGTTTGCTGGCATGGGAATGGAGATCTGTGTCAGAGCAGCCACCCCTCCAGAGATGCTCTTCTCAAAAGGACAAGTGCATGCCAGCTGCACAGAGCTGGTTAATTAAATGAAATAATATTTACAGTATTAGCCATTAGGATTTCAGAGGGCCCACATGGGTGGCAGCTTGTATTGTCTGCCCAGCACAGTGTTTCCTAAAGTACACACGTCTGTACACGTACAGCTGCTGCCACAGGAGCCATTCAGCTGCTGTGGGAATGCAGTGAGAGCAGTCCTGCAGCCCAGCACGGCCTGAAAACTCACTGAGGCATTGCATTGTCAGCAGTGACACTGGCAAATCAAGCCTGGAAATTCCTGTTTTTCCAACCTGTCTTCTGCACAGACTTTTTCAAGCAGAGAGGAGTGATGTTCCCCGAGCTTTCAGCTGTGCTCCTTTCTGGCACAGGTCAAAATTTGGATCTCTGAGTACAAACTTTATCAATTACATCTTTACACAGTAAAATACTTCCTAACTTGGATTTTTAGAATTACTTCATTTTCTTTCGCAATCCACCAGTCTCTCAAAAGTGACTGTAAATCACCATGTTAGCCTCAGCCACAACCAGCAAAATAGCTGGGAAGAGTGCATGAACGATTGAAGGCTCTGTTTGGATGCACAGATTACCAGGCTTTCCAAGCAACTACTCCCTGGGACTTCTACCTGCCAGTCTTCAGCATTTTTGAAGATCCAACACTGCATGTGATCTAAATAACAAACTGCAAGGCCAAAGCAAAAGGAAAAACTTAATTTCAGTTTTCCATTCCAGACTCAGTACTCGTTTTTTAACTGCAAAAGTCTGCATCTAGTGAACAGAGAATAGTTCATTTCATATGAATCCCTGAAGCTTTCAGCCCCTTCCCCAAAAAGCAGCCAAGCACAGCACGCTCTAAAACTGCTTGAGGATTGTCCAAATCACACAATTCAGACACTGCACCAGATCTGTTTTCTGAAGGACTGAATGTTTTTGAGCTAGGATATTGTTTCATGACCAGATGAAGGAAGGTTTAATCTGTTGGAAAATTAGTCAAGCCCATGTTCTCATTCCAGCATTTGCACTTGTTCCATAACTTGGGTACACTGAGCTAGACAGATCTTCCATAACAAACACGGCATGCCAGTGACCTGATGACATAATTTTGAACATATGACTTCAAAATAGGCTCAGTTACAAATGAAATTATTTGTGATGGTTTCATTGGTTTCCTGGCATCACAGTTTAAAACAATTATGAAAAAGATTAGGCCTTTTATCATTCAAAAAACAAAGAAAGCACAAAGAGAACAGTGCTGTCTTAGGATGACAAATGTTCTCTTGCATTGTTCAGAAATACTTTTCATCCTTGCAGACATTAATTAGTCAGAGGGAAGAAAACAAAACATTTCATTTATTTCACACTTGGTAATACTTCAGTTATAGTTGCACAACATGATCACCAATAATTTTGTGGTGAAAAAGAAGCCAGACTTCCAGGGTTCTGCTTCCAAAGGCAGCAGTTTCTGACTCAGGTACAGAAGCTGACTTAGGAGGAGAGAAGCTAATATGCATTTAAACAGAAGTAAGGTTTGTAGACTTGAGTTAATAACCTTATTATATAGCTGAAAAAACAGGCTGAGAGTTCAACAGAGTTTCAGAGTTTGAGGAATTTCCGATTTCTGCTTCAGGCCACTTCACAAGGGGCAATGATGACATGTTGTGGATTTCATGTGTTTGGGTCACAGTAACATGCCATAAAAGTGAAGTTTGTTAAGTGAAATAACACGCTTGGGGGAAGAGTGTTTTACAGAAAAGTCACAGAAAAAGCAGCTCAGGCCGTGACAGTTTAACCCGCCTCTTGGCGGATGGCTACACACAGAACTGTGTATAGAGAGATACTCTTAGCTCAGCAGGCGAGGGCCTTTTTTTGGAATAAACGACTAGCTGCACTTCTTGCCAAAGGGCTGTTACTGGGAAACTCACCCAGCACTTGCAGCACCGACTGCACCCTTTGAACTTCAGCAGAAATGTGCAAAGGCATTATTTCCCTCCTGCAATTACAGCTCCTTCCTAGTGGCCATTTTAAGGCGTCAGCATAAGATTTTTCAACTCTCATAGAAGTATGTCCAGGACTTTGCCAAGACCACCTGTGCCAGGACCCCGCTGTCGCCATCCTGGGCTCAGCCTTTCCCAAGGGGGCTCAAGCCCTCGCACACATTCCCTTCTCCTCTCCGAAGCGGTGGAAGCCGCGGCTCACGGGGGAAGCGGACGCGGGGCAGAGCCGCTGGCCGCTCTCCAGCCCGGCTGTGCGGTATCCGCGCCGAGCCGCCCGCGCTGTGCGGCCGGGCAGGGGGCGGCCCGGGCTTGCGGGCGGGTGTCGGGGCTCCCTGCTGATACTGGGGCTCCCCGGGGCTCCCTGCTCGTACCGGGGCTCCCTGCTGATACCGGGGCTCCCTGCTGGTACCGGAGCTCCCGGCTCGTACCGGGGCTCCCTGCTCGTACCGGGGCTCGGCGCCGGGCCGGGCTCGGGGCCGCAGCCGCCGCACACACCGCGGGCGGCGGGCGGGGCCCGGCCCGGCGGGCGGGGCAGCGCTATAAATCGCCCCGCGGCCGCGGGCGGCGGTCCGAGAGCGGGCGGCAGCGGCGGCGCAGGGACAGCGGGAGCCCGGCAGGTAAGGGAGAGCCATCCCTCCCTCCCTCCTTCCATCCCTCCTTCCCTCCTTCCATCCCTCCTTCCATCCCTCCTTCCATCCCTCCATTCACCCCTCCATTCACCCACCCTCGCGGTCCCCTCGAGCGCGCATCCTTGCATCACCCTCCTCCTTTCTCTCCCTGTGGCTCCGAGCGGGTCGCTGCAGGGGCAGCGAGGTGGCTCTCAGCGGCTTGGAGGTCCCCGAGCCGGACCCCGGCTCTTCCCGGGAACGGCTGCGGGATGCTGCTGCCAAGGTCCGAGCTCCGGGGCAGCAGCGGGATGGGATGGGCTGGCTTGGAAAACAGCCGGGAAGCCAAGGCACGTCCTTTCCCTACCACTGGAAGTTGACCGCTGGTGATTGTTTGTGTTTCTCTGCTCTCGCAGCTCTGTGCTGGGCTCGGAGCACCGGGCAGCGCGGCCGGTGTCCGGTCTGTTGTCATCGTATGTGGCGACAGGCACGGTTCGCCACCCGCGCTGGGCTCAGAGCACTCGAGGGGAGTGTGGAGGTTTGCGGTGGAGGGGCAGCCATGCACTGGGCTTGATGAAATAAGGGATTTTACTTCTGCTAAGGAGGAGGTTTTAGTTAATGCTTTTCATCATCAGTTTTCCTATGAGACATTTGCAAGTTGGCATTGCTGGCTGCATAACTCACTGTTTCACAAAGATCACAGTGCCCTGTTCAGCACCCCATCCTCACAACGGGACTGCAGATAGAAATTTCTCACCTACGTTTTTTTGATGATTTTCTTTCTCTGGTTTAAATAGGAGCTGTATTTTGAACCTAGAAAATGCAATTGTACTGACGTAGAAGAGGTCAAAGACAACCTGAAGTGTTCTGTCCAGGTTTTCTGCATGATGTTTTGATAGTTTTGCTTTCTTCTGGCTTTTTATCAACTTTTTTTTGTGTGTATCCAAGTGTGTCAAAGATACACAACTACTGCAAAACTCACTGTTGAGGGCAAGCAATGGAAATAACCTTAAAGAGGAGCTATCAAGTGCTTCAGGTAAACATCTGAGAAGCCTGCCTTGTTTTTAGCCTTGGCTGTTCCAGATATAATTTACAGCAAAACTTCAGCCAGTGGCGTTAAGCAGTGCACTTTGAACTTGCCTCTGGGAACATATTTCGTGGTTGCTTTTTGTGTTTTGGTTTTTTGTTTGGTTTTTATTTTTTTGTGGGGGAGGCTTTTTTTTGTTTGGTTTTGGTATCTTTGTTAGGGTTGTTTTTTTTTTTTATTTTGTGTGTGTGTATTTTTTTTTCCTGTTGTTTATTTTAATTTTGTGGTCTTTTAACCAGAGTCTAATGTAGTTTGACATAGAATGACTGTGTTTTTATCACAGGTACTTGAGTAAACAGCAGGCAGCTAATGCTGTATGATGTTCCGTGCACAGCAAGAATTTAATGACTTTGGACAAAATACTAAAGCTTGGAGTAGATGCAGCACAAACAGTGGTTCTCAAAGGCTTGTACAGTTCCCAGGGTACTAATGTGTCCCAGGCCCTCAAAGAAGAGTAATTCATGAATGTGTTCAGGTGGAACTGGTGTAGGTTTTTATATGGAAAACACAGATGCAGTGAAAGCAGGTTTTAATGTATTAATGATGGACTCCTTAGGGTTTGGCTTTTATACATAATATTTTTCAGTAAAAACTGAACAGATGCCACAGCAGAATGGTTTGGGGACCTGGAGGCCTCAGCTTCTGAGTTCCTTGCACAGCAGAAAACTGAATGAGTTTGATTTCAACTTTGAAAACTTTGAACAGAAATTTCTAAAAGTACTGAACTGTGAGATCACAGAATGGTTTTTGTTGAAAGATTACCTGTTTTAACATCCCTGCTATGGACAGGAACACCTTCAACTAGACCAGGTTGCTCAAAGCCCCATCCAGCCTGGCCTTGAACACTTTCAGGGATGCAGCATCCACAGCTTCTCTGAGCAACCTGTGCCAGTGCCTCAGCATCCTCAGAGTGAAGAGTTTTTTCCCAATATCTAGCTAAAATTGACCTTCTTTCAGTTTAAAGCCGTTCTCGCTTGTCCTGTCATTACATGCTCTTGTAAAAAGATGAGCTCTTCCCCTGAGAATGGGCACTGCAAAGTGACTGACCTTGAATCAGACTGGGGAAGAAGGGTCTAGACAAACTAGTGTGTGCATTTGTTTCCCTTAGAAAGAAGGGTTTGTGTACTTATTTCCTGCATTCATTGGCCTTTTTACCGAGATGACAGCAAGATAGAGATGTCAAAGTGTCAGGTGTCCACAGAATTAGGCAACAGCCAAGGAAGTGTCACCCTCTGCTGAGGGAGGGCTGCCACATGCATGCCTGTGTTTGGGAACCAGCACCTGGGCTATAAGCGCTTAAGGTTTTCCGTTTGTGCTCTCCACAATGGATTTTTTTATTCTTGCCAAAAGGAAAAGAACACTAAAACTGGAGCAGACCATCTGGGTAGATTGTATGAATGCTCAGTAAAACCAGCAGGATTCCCCTATTGTCCTTCCTCCAGTGGGAGGTATTCTGCTCATTGGATATTCCTTTTTGGACTATAACAATTACATGGGGAGATTACAGGGCACCTTTTGGAGCACTTTGGCAAGGGAACCTGATCCTTAGAGGTAGTTATAAGGCAATTAAGTAATTTGCTCTTGTGGCTCAGGTGAGATTAGCAGTGAAGTGTTGGGAGAAAAATTCTTTGATTCAGATTTTTAAGCCTAAGTGATTAATTTCTTTGACTGAAGTACAACATAAATCTTCTCATGACCAGCTTAAGAGATTTTGACAAACTTCTAGCTTCCCACGGAAAATACTGTTTTTTCACTTACCTCATTAGAGCACAAAACATAGAGTATATATGTAATAAGACATTTCCTGCTTTTATTGTCTTAAAATAGACAAAGAGGGAAAGAAGATACAGAAGAGGTGAATCTGGCTTGAAGCTCTTCAGAATGAACATGAACAGAAACTGTGAAACTCTCAAAAATAATACAAATTCTAATTGTGGTGGATCAGCAATGTTTACATCATGTGCACAGCTGGAAGCTTAAGGCAGCAAAAGCTTGTTTGCTGTCAGGGAGAGCAGAGCCTGGGGAAGCGATGGCCTGGATCAGTTTGGGTCACAGCAATACACAGCATGGGTGACTCTCTAACTGCCATGGTTTGATCCCTTGGAAGGAAAACCTTCCAATATACAGAAAATGCAACTGCTTAGCATTAACAAGGATGAAATACTAGTTCTGGAGATGAAGTAAGACTTCCAGATGACTTTTTAGATCTAACTTTCAAGTTCAGTCACAGCACCTAGAAATACAGAAGTACAGAATACCCTAATTTTTCCTGTCACTGTTTTGCTAAAAAGATGGCACTGCCCTTGGCTTCAGCTTTAGGTGTGAATTTGAATGTTTGCCTAAAGCAGGATGGTGCTGCCCCTGAAGCTGCCTCTGTGCAGAATTTCCCTGCACAATTAGGTGGGGCTGATCTCCAATTTCAGCAGCTAATCATAAAGGGCTTAGTTTGGAAGGGACCTTTAAAACCCTTTAGTTCCAGCCCCTCAGCCATGGGCAGGGATGCCACCCACTAGATCAGATTGCTCAGGTCCAGGAGCAGCAGTTACCCCTCTGCCTTCTGTCAAAAGCTTTGTCCCAGAAGTTCCAAGTAAATTACTTGCTACAACTGGAAAGTTAGGGGAAATAATCTGCAACTGTTTCAAAGACTGAGAGTAAGGCAAACCCATTTTCAGGTTCAGTGGTGTGTGTTCCTATGGATGACTAAAATCTGGGTTAGACATCTTGGAAATCAATGGCTGTGAATATAATGGCTATTGAACTTGGTGTTTCTCTCAAATAGTGGCAGCTTTTTTCCCCATCTGTGTCACTTCCAGAGCCCTGGGTGTCTTCAGTGAGGGACAGCCAGTGGGAGGTAATCCCTACTGTTAATTTCCTTTTGCTGTGGTTTTTAAGCAGCAGTAAGAAGCCATTTAGAGCTTTTCCTGAATATGTGTTCACGTGTCATTGAAGTGTTATTATGACATAATCAAACCCAGTACTGAGAGTCCATGTGAATCAGTGCCATTATTTGGCATTTAATCCAGAACAACAAGTGTATAGAAAAAAATTAAGCCTGAAATTGTCCAAGTGTCAGACTTGAATGTGCAAGCTCCTGTGTTGGATGATGAGGGTGATGAGTTTAGTTTTACTTTAATCTCAGGGCTGCTGCAGGTTCAGGCCTATTTTGTTTCCCAGCTGGCAAGAGAGTGTTGCTTTTGGATGATACCCAGGAGTTTGTCGTCAGAGGGGGTGTTCTCCATGCAGAGGTGCTCCATGGTGTGCTTGCTGATGCACAGCTGGACTGCCTGTGCTGAAATTTTCCACAGCTGTATCTCTTTGTGCTAAGCAGGATGTGTGTCAGTTTTGCAGCTCTTATTTTGTGTGGCTGATCACGTTTCCTATGTTTCTTTTGGGTTTGGGGTGCTTCCTTTCAGTTAGGTGTCAAAATTTTAATATATCTTTTTCATCTGTCAAGTTTTTTCCCTTGGTAGCTGGAAGTTAGTCAATATGGATCTTCCTTTTCGAGACCTGTTTTTAGAACTGGGTATTCACGATTTTTTGAAGTCATCAACTGGTTGCTTCCTGCCTGACCTAAGTATAGCTTCAAAAGTATAGCTTTTCCAGCTTGTTTTCTACCATGGATGTGTAGGGCCAGTCTGCTAGACCTGTACAGATGATGCAGAAATGAGTGGAAACACCAAACATTAGGACTTAGTGCAGCATGAAAACCCAACTCACTGCAAAACAAATCTTTCCATTTGCCTTCAGCCATTCCTTGGGTGTTTTTGTGTGTGTGTATGGTTTTTCTGTCCTTGCCATTTCACCACTCTTACAACCTGACTTTAAGAAATTCTGAATTTTAGAAAGAACAAAATAAGTAATAAGGATCTTAAACTCTAATGCAATGTGACAAAAAAGTGGTAACATCTGGTAGTGTGTTTACTGGTGGGCATAATCTGCAATGGAAAAGTAATCAGCAAAGTAGGATGCAACTTTCAAAGGAACTTTTATTTGTGAACACAGTGCACAGACATCCAGATGGGAAATGCACTGTTAAAGGAAGGAACAATTGCTCTTGCTGTGGGTTTTTGGGTTACTTCCTTCAGGAAGCTCGTGTGCACCTTGTCAAACTCATGATGTCATTTTCCTGCTGCCATAGTTCTGGAGTGCTCTAAACCTGCTTTGCATGTACTGTAACATATCCCTGATAAATTTTAAGATGTATTTTTATCCTTTGACAAAGTTGTGGTGTTTTGGGCTATGGGACTAGCAGTAGAAGCACTGCAGAATTTTATGATGACCTTTTATATTTTCTTTCCTAGATGATTCAGTTTAAGAGCATCACATTTTTCCCATGTGAAACACTATGAATTTTATGATGTTTTACATAAAATCCCAGTGCTATATAAAAGCACTGTATAACTCCAACCCTTCTTGCAAACACGGCCTGAGAAGTGATAAGAAAGTTCTTTGCCTGTATAGGCACTAATCTGGAGTGTATATGGGTAAGGCTTTGAAATAAGTAGTAAGCTAAGGGTGGTGAATTGCCTTTTGCCCACTGTGAAGGATTTTGATATGGTTTGTTTTGAGAAGCAAGGAGTATTCTGGTGCTGGATGTTGCTGATTTAGACACTTCCTCACCAGTGCCACCTGTTGTGGCACAGTCTGTGTGCTCAGCCCTTGGGAAGATCGTATTGTATATTTCCAGGCAGTGGAAGACTTTTGCCCAGATGTAGTCCCACGTAATACAGCATGTGAAAATGCTTAAATTTGGGTAGTTTTATAAAGGGACTTGCTTGGGAAGAATGAAAGATATGTCTTAACACAATGGCCATTTGTGCAAAGTTTGAGTTCAGATTAAACTCTAGAAGGCTGAAGTTCATCCTAGAAAAGGGAACTGGCCATGCATGGGAACAGAATAATATCCATAAATTATACTTTTCTCCTCAACAAACAAGCAAAAACCCTCATGCACTCATCATGGAAATGCCCAGACATTTTGGCAGGGGTTAGAAAGAGAACTTGTAATAGCAATGACCAAGTAATTTTGATAGGTTGTAGAACAAGTCATCTGTGTACTCAGAAGCTGCAACCTGTATAGTACAACCTCATGAATAAATGTAAAGTAAGAAATGTCATCAGCCTTAGGTGTGATGCTTTGTAACTCGAGTCCTCATTGTTGCAACGTCAATGTGACAATGCAAAACATATAGAAAGGACCCACTATATTCTTGCAAGGGTGCAACCTAGAGAGGCAGACAACATTCCTCATTTGTGAGTATACTGTGAGCCTCTCCCTTCTGGAATAATCTCAGTGTGTTTTTGCCTCTGACTTTGACAGAACCACCCACTTGTTGAAGCGGCTGCAGCTGGGCAGCAGCTATGAGCTATTAAAGCATGGCAGACTGAGAATGGGAGGGGGCAGGGAGCATGCCCTGACACTCGTGAGCTGCAGGAACAATGGCTTTTTTCTTGTCTGTTTAGACTGTAATCTTTGTGGCAGAAGCTGTGTCTTCCATATTATGAAATATCTGATCCGCCCCCTATTAACATTTCTACGATTTCCTCTGCCCCCAAAGCCCAGCCCCACGCCCCAGTACAGAGCAGGTGTCAGGTCCTGTATCAGTGCATCACCTTTAATGTTTGTTTCAGACCCTTGTGCGTGGTCAGTGCAAGGAGCAGTGGGGTGGATGCAGAGGGCAGTGGAAGGAGACAGGTTGGCTGGCAGGGTGGGTGTAAGGAAACAAAGCCTGGGAAAGCAGCTGATTGCTGTTCATCCTTTCCACCCTCCAGTGCTGCCACCCATGGTCTGGAGCCCTTTAAAGCTAAAGCACAACACTGGCACCCGTGTGAATGGGAAAATCTGCCTTTTTAAACATCATCTAGTTCCAGCCCTTCTTTCCAGGCCAGGCTGCTCAAAGCCCCATCCAGCCTGGCCTTGAACGCTTCTCTGCATTATCAGACAGAGCCATTTGTCACAGTGGTATGACCCGAGACAGTTTCAGGTAAACATGAATTTTTGGAGGTTTGTAATCTGTCCCGCATGGAGCTGTGATGTTGTAGTACAGGTAGCATTAGGGATTGCTGCAACAGGAAAAAGCCCTAAGGCATTTAAATAATTCCATTTCCCTGCCAGCTAGGAAGAGAGAGCTGTTCATTATACTGGGAGGGGGTACACAGCAGGGGTGTCCAGCAAAGCAGTGATGGGGACAGCAGGGTGTCCTTTGGCCAGCTCACCAGCCCTTCCCACAGCCAGCTTCTACTCCCGTGGAACATGGGAGGACCTCGAGCTTTCTAAGGAACATTCTTCATGGCATCCCACAGAGAGGGTTGTGCAAGCTGCATTGCAACAATTTCTTGCTCAACATCTGTGGGGTAGGCAGAAGGGCTGCTTCCAGCTCCCTGTGTTTTGGTGCTGCTCTCTGTGGAGCTGCCAGAGGGGTTTGAGGATGGTGACCAGCTCCTGGTGTGAGGGACGGGCAGTTTCAGGGCTGTGTCTGATCCTGGAGTGACCACAGCTGAGCTCTGTCCATCAGGCACTGGGGCCAGTGGCACGAGTGGAGAGGAGCCAGGGGAGGTGGGCTGGAGCTGAGCCTGGAGATCTCCTCCCTCACTGCAGGAGAGTGTCCCAGCTGCTGGCAGGTAGGGCTGGGGAGATGCTGTGACCCCCCAGCTGTGCCTTAGTGCTGGGTCAGCTGCTGCCCTGTCCCTGCAGCTTTCTCCCTGTGGCTTCACCTGGCTGTTACTTGGCACAGGGCTTGAGTTCTTGGCTGAAGGGTTTTGGTTTCCTAATCAGATTGATTAGCATATAGCATAAGTGTAAAGTTAAAAAAATGGTTAAAATGTAAGGTTCTTGGTTTTTTGGCTTGAAAAAAAAAATCATTGTTATGTTACTTTATCCTCCTAACAACCTGCATTTGTTTTATTTTCTCGGATGCCAGCTCTCATTTTCAACTAGTCATCATGAAAACATGCTGGTTGAGTATCTCACAAAGAGGATTGAAAGAAAAGAAAAGTAAAATGGTAATGAAATTGAGTGTCAGCAGTGTACTGTGCTTGAAGAGGGGCAGGTGATAGCAGCTCCCAGGACACCTGTGAACTGGAGACCACCAGGCAGCATAACTGTTTCAGTTCCCTGATAATATTTGGGTTAATGCTTTGATTTCTGACCTTTTCTCATTTGAAACTTCAGGCTATTTAAGGGTTCTGCTTTCAAACTTCCTTTGTCTCAGGTAATTAACTTTTAGTTGCAAATTGAGATAATGTGTAACCGGAGGCTAAGGAAGCCTGGAGCGTCCCAGGTAGTTGAGTGTCTTCAACTTTTGACACTTCCTGCTCAAAATGTTTATTCAGATCCTACTTAAATGTCAAAAGTCATTTGCCTTTTTTAAAGCAGAGAAACTGCTGTAAAACCTCTTTCATAATTTATTGTGTGGAACGATGACAGAGAAAAGCAGTAACTGAACACAAAGGACCTCGTGACACCAACGCCTGTAACAAAGAGTAGTTTAAACAGGGCAGAGTGGGGGCAGATGCTTATGCATGAACTGCTTGGATGCTTGCAAATGAATCATTTGGTTCACAAACAGGAATATTAAATTTGTGAACTTTGTTATAAAATACCTGAGATATAAACTGCACTTAGAGGTGCATTATGGCCTGTAACCACACATGGGTGCTATGAACCATCTTGTCTTGCTGTCCACTGGTCTCTGTTTAGTTTCTGCTTAGTGGAGACAAGTTGTTTTCCAAGATTGCCTCCAGTTTGCAGTAACCATGTTTATGTTAGGCCAGTCAGACAAGTTTACAGCATTTACTGTTAATGAGTGGAAGAAGTCTAATTGGGCGTGGAAGGCTCAAAGGCTGTTTGAGCCTTGCAGTAACTTTCCTCCATTGTCAGGTGCCTGAGATGCTTGGTTAGTTTTTTTGATGTGGATATTTGCCCATTCCCTTTTTCAGGGCTTTGGAGACATTTTAGGTCTCTCCATCCTTGTCTCATCTTTGCATCAATGTTCTGGGAGCTGCTACAGGTGCACAAAACTCCACCACTCCTGTCCTTCCTACCTTCTTTGGTGACAGTGCAGAGGAACTAATAGCTTTCAAGGGATAAAATGCAGAATGATGTGACTGGCTTGGAAACAGCTTTCACCTGTGGTCCTGGAGCACAGGTTTCACATGGCCCCTCTCTCCAAAGAGAACACCAGCAGTTCTTGGGAGCTGGGGCCCTCAGTGCCCACAGCTGTTTCCCACTTTACCATGATGCTCATGAGCATTTAATCCCACATGCAAAGTGATTGCTGTCCCTCCTGCTTGTTCAGCCTGCAGAGATGAAAATGCCATCAAGATGCTCTGGTTACCCTTCTACACACCAGTACTCAAAAGGAGAGTAATCTCTGCTGCCAGTGTTTAAACAAGCAATTTTGAGGAAATTGCCTTCTTTATGAAACTCTCAGGCAGGAGGCTTTTGTTGCTCTTTGTTTTCTATGATAGTACATAAATAAAAAATGGTTGGGTGTGAGGGCAGAGAAATGCTGTAGAGGTGGTAGCAGTTCCCCCAGGCCCTTCATGGATGTGAGGCCACCGTGTTTGATTATGCACCCCATGGCAAAAGCTCTGACAGCCCTGCATGTGCCTTCAGAAATAGGAAGTTTGAAATGGGGGATCTTGGAACTTGTTTTGCTTCTGTGCTCGAAATTTGGTCTCACATATGCATACCTAATGTTTGGTATTTATGACTGCAGCATTGCTGGGGTCTGAGGGTGGCCTGATGGGTGCCTTCTTAGCCTCTTGCTGGCACCTCTGTTATGCAAAGCCAGGCTGCACATTTATCCTGTCCCTTCTGCTACCAAAACAAGTCTGCAGCAAGGATTGTCCCTCCAGCAGTGATACAGAGGGAGAGGGGAAATATTCTGAACTTTTAATATCAAAATAATCAGGCTCTGATAGAAATTCCTGAGCTACTAGCCAGTCCCTGTAGTGGTTTTGGAGCAGTGGAATTGGGCTGGAAGGGGTGCATAGAAAAGCCTCTGAATGAAATTAGACAACACAGATTGCTTTACCCTACCCTACACCTTCCTTGCTTCCTAAAGTCTGATGCCTTTCCTACTGCCTGGCAAAGGTAGATATGCCATCACTTTTAAAGCATTTTGCCACTTCAGAAGTGTTTTAAGCATTTAGTTTTATCTTAGAAGTATAATTAAAGATGGTACCTGGGTACAGGGTGGTGGGTGGCCATTGCGTGGAAGTGGCTTGTCCTGGAGAGGAGAACTTGGGACCTCTCAGCAGGCTGAATTGGCCAAGCAGAGTGAAAAAAAGTTGTTTTTCTCCAAGTTGGCAACTTTACACTACTGCTTCCAGATATAAATGAACTTTGTCTTTGGAAGGCATCTGTGAGGGAAGTGCTTTGAAATGTGTATAAAGGGATGCTTGTATGGTTATCTATTTAGGAGAGTTATGCAGATACGTTAGCTTTGAGCTGCCCTGTCACAGAACAGAGGGCAGCACAAAGCACCTATTTAGAAAGTCTAAAATTTGTGCTGAACAAGGGTGGTACAAAGCCACTTTCCCATCTTTCTCCTTAGAAAAGAAGATGTTTTTTACAGTGCTGTCAGATAGCAGGGCTTTGTTTCCCAGCTCTTGTGAACAAACAGTGTGTTGTTATCCCGCCTTGACGCAAGGTTGCCGCTTGGTAGGAATGTTTCAGGTATTCCTGATGCACAGAAGGAAAACCCAGAGCTTGGAAATGTCTGATCTGAAAACACTGTGGCTCCAAGATATGGTATCTTTCCAAAAGTGGGAACTTGGTGAAGGTAGGGCTTTTGTTCAGCAAACTTGGTGGCAGTCATGCAATCTGCAGGTCAGCACTTCCTAATGCCGGCTCTTTTGGAAACACAGAGCAACAACTTTGAACTATTATGAAAACAGGATTGTTTTCAAGGCTATAAAAAGAATCCATCTTGTTATTTTTTGGCACAGTTTTTTTCGCTCATTTGTAGTCAATGCTCTGAGTCCCTGAAAATCCAAAACTACCCCATGTAAACAGCTCTATTCCACAAATATCTCTATTTGTTCCCTGAGCCCCTTCTTACTGGAAAACTGCAGGGTCCTGGCTTCTTACTCTCCTCACCTTTGGGCAAACCACAGAAAAATCTCTTGCACTTCTAATCTCTATTGCAGAATTGGGTGCAATATTAAGGTATTTGTCTTAACAGAATTTGCTGAATTAAAAACAAGAAGCTCTTAGGTGCAATTGCTTATGAATCTTTCAACCTCCAAATACTGCAGCAGCATTTCTTTTTCCTCTCTGCCATGCCCAAAGTCTCACTGTGTAGAATGGCAGAGTACATAGATGGCTGTAATCACAAAAACATGTAACATTTGCTAAAATGTCACTTGCATATTTTCAAAATTTTGCGATATTTTTTTCTGCTTATTCTTTATGATTAAAATTCGTAACAGACAAAATACAATGGAAAACCTGGAGAAAAGGGTGAATCAGAGTCACTTGGGTCTCCTGATTATTAAAGTACCTCTGATGTCATCTTGTGAATTTGAAGTACGAAGCACTGGCAGTGGGGTTAGTTTTGGTTCTGCCTTCATGCCTCAACTGGTGGTGTAAAATATTAATGAAAAATTTCTCTAAGCTTAAAATCCACAGGCTTAATTTTTACTCAAAATCTCTCCAATTGCATAGCTAGCAATAAGAGCTCCTAAAATCCAAAGCTATGTGAATGGACACACACGTTTTTCCAGCATTAACTCTTTTAGTCTTGAGTGTGTCCATTTGTGGCTTTCTGCAGCATCCAGCTGTCCTGCAAACTGTCACCAGAGCATCTTTGCCCAGGGACAACTGCATTGAGTTAACCCTTAGGGCAGAGTGAAAAATAATGCTGCTGCCACTGCCTGGGTGCTCCTGTGGGCTTCACAGCCCTTCCTGAGCCATCAGGTCATTTATGTAGACAGCATGATGGGCTTAAATCAGATTTAAGTCGGAGATGGGGAATCATGCTTTAAAGAATCAATGTAAATTGTGTTCTGTAGGTCTATGCTTATTTTCAGAAAATAATTAAAATGTGTTCAGTTACACTTAATAATTCCTATATATTTTTCAGGCTTTTGACTTGCTTTGAGTACACTTACTCATATGCTTTACTTAAGACTATTCTAACATTTTCTTAAAAAAGTAAATATTTAATTTGTTTTATAACTGTGTAGATGGACAAAATTGGAAATTTATTATAGATGCCCAAACCTTACATGAAATACATTTCTCCAGCAGACTAAAGGAAATGTAATAAAAAGACTTTGACTTCTGTATTTGCTGCTGCAGCAGTTCTAGGATCTCTTTTGAGAACTGTTCCTAGTCATTCATTAGAGTGTCAGGGAATAGCCCTCTGACTCTGATACCTTATCCTTGTCAAAGGAACGAGAAGTCTGTCCCAGTCTGGACAAATGCAGAAGGTGCTCTGCACCTGAGGCATGACCTCTGACTCTGTTTGCCTTGGCAATCACCTCTCCTGCAGTCTGCTGTGTCTGTGCTCCCAGTTAAGCTTCCTGCAGCTGAGGGCTGGACATCACAGAGAGCAGGATACAGCAGTCTTGTTCCTTCCTTTGACAGTTCTGGAAAAAAGCATTACTGCATGAACCTTGTTGGTGTCCACTTAAAGGAGTATCTGATTTTTATCTGTCCTGAAGAATGGAGCACATCAGTCTGGCAATAAAATTATGCAAATGTGTGTCCAGTTTGATTTTTCTCACCCTAAAAATCTGGGTGATAGTGAGGGAGCCTTGTACACACTGAAAAAAAAATGTTTTCAGAAACAACTCTTCCAGCACATTATAATAGGTAGTCATGCAGATTTGGCTATGTATTCTTTCACCCATGCAACGACAGTTTCCATGGTTCTCTCTGCTGTCCCTACTCTCTTTTCTTCAGCATTCCCTGCTTTGAAGCTGCCAAACTTCTGTTTGATCTTGTAGCCTTGGTATTTCTTTAATCTAATATTGTGCAGGAGTGTGTATATAAATAAACCAGGGAGGCATTTTACAAGAGATTTATAATCTTGCAGAGGTCTTTTAAACTATAACCTGAAAGAGTGGGTCATTGTGGGGGCTGGGTGGAGCAGGATCTTTACTTGTTCCTGTATTTAATCTTTGATGCACGCTGAGAACAAATCTCTTTTCCTCTTTGCAGATATCAGCTACTGACCATGTCAACAGAGTTCCAGGATGCTCACCTTGCAGAGGTGAAACCCCTGGTGGAGAAGGAGGAGGTAATTAATCTAAAGATTTTTAGAGCTTCTGTGTTTTCTGTCAGGATTGCTTTTTGAACTGCAAGTGTGGGCTTAGATTATTTTGGACATATTGTATGGAAGAAGAACAGAAAAACTGGAGATTAAATAAGAATAGTTCATTGGCTTGGCTTTTTTTTTTTTCTTAAGAAAATGCAAAACTGACCCTAATTGTTCTTGTTTGGTTTTGTTCCTTTAGTATGATGGTGACATTTTTTCTTCTCCGAGTAATGACAGCTCTGGGTGTCTTTAGCTGGATCAAATGATGCCAATTGGGCAGTCTCATGTACATGCCTCAACAGCTACACATTTCTCTGTGTACAGACAGACTTTGCTCTATCAGCTGCCTCTCACAGAGAGAGCCTTTACATTTCCTTTGGACACAGCTGAGTCCAAAGGTAGGGCTGAGCCCCTTCTTGTCCTGAGTGCACTGAGCCATGAGCTACAGCCAGATGGGTGTGTACAACCCACAGCCTGTTGCAGCCACTGGAGTTGCAGCACAGAAACAACCTAGCTTTTTCTTTTTTTTTTTCTTACCCTTTTTATACTAGTTTCCACTCTTTATTGGACTTTAAAAAAAAAAAAAAAAAAAAACACCCTATCAACAACATCTGGATTCAGTGGCTATCTGACTCTTCAGTGGTAGTCATATGCTGTGCTTTGGTATGTTCATGGCAAAAAAATCACTGTAAGATGTGAAGAAATATCTCAACATTTTCTTGAAATAAAACTAAGATTTTCTCTTGTTCCCACTGACATGTTTTCTTGACAATCATGTATATAAATGTGCTGAGTTTTTTCTGGTCTTATACACTAGAATTCATTGCTCTATCTGCTGCTTTCTTTTTTATTCCCTCCCTCTTTTATGTAAACACTTCAGAAAATCATTTCCACTTGTGACTGCAGTGAAATGGCTAGAGAAACTTTAAACACAGCTCCTTTGCCAAGGACATTGCATGAAAGCAGAATTTGTTTGGATACCACTGAATGCAGCGCTCAAACTTTTCAGAAACTAAAACCCCTTTTTAATGCCCATATTGTTCAGAACTACCAAAGCAAAAGAGATTCTAAGCAGTAGTCCTGTTGGTACTGAAATAACTTTGCTTCAAAGTTCAGAAATATCTTAAAATACTGATTAACTTCTCGGGTTTCAGTAGCACATAGGCCAAAAGTTGGAGTCTTCACAAGGAGCCCTATATGCTTATGTTCATCATGCTACCTTGAATTTTGTCTGCATGAAGGAACTAGGACAGAGTTTGATTTCCCCTGTGGCGACTTTAATGTAGATGAAGGATGTTAATGTTTTTTGAGAAAGTGGAAACGGTTGCCCTGAAGGATGCTCAGCCCATAGTGAGATGAACAAGGCAGCTGGTCTTGAGTGGGTTATTGGGTGAGGCTCTCTGGAGTTGTGTCCTGGCTTGTTGTGCTTGGGTTTCTGCTGCAGCAAGATCTTTGTTCCTGAGCAGTGATCACCCTTATTTCATATGCTGTTGGTACAGGTGCCAAATATACTTATTCCTTTCAGCTCTGGGTCCCACAGGAGCAACAGTGGCTGAAATGCTGTGTTTAAAAGATCTTGAGACCAGCAACACAGTAAGAGTGAAACACAGCATATTGTCTAAAGCTAAGGCTGTGCAAAATTATTTCTGCTCAGTCAGATCTTAGGGAGTTGTCTGCATGTGCAAGACTATCCCTAATTGCCTAAAAGTCACAGCTGTGAGAATTACACATTATACTGCAGTGCTCTGAGGGTCCCTAAGAACAAAGCTATGGTGCTTTTGACATCTGTCCTTAATTTACCTGGGTTTCTGAGGCTGAGTGACCTCCTTGCCAGGATTCTAAGCTTTCCTTTTTATCTCAATATTATTTTTCAAGCTTTGGCCTTTTGCACTTTGCAGCATGAAGTGTTTGCTTGGCTGCTCTTCCCTCTGTTTTAAGCCCTGCAGTGAAAATAAGAGTTTGAGTTCTTTCTTCTCCCTTAAAAAAAAAAAAAAAAAAAGAGGTAACTCTAAGACATTTCCTCCTTTGAAGCTATAAGCTTTGTAATTTATTGGAGGTGGGGAGGTTGTCTCCTAATTCCTCTCCTGGTGGGGACTCTTGACAGGTGCAGAAGATTGTCAGTAGCAGCTATGGCAGGTGTCAGGGTGGGATGGACCTCTCTGTGTCCAGACACCTTCCCAAACACTGCAAAGACTAATTTTGGCCAGAATAAGACCCTTCCCACCTTCAACACCATGCAACCAAGTCCCAGTAATGACTGCTTAACTGAGTTTCAATGTTCAGTGCATTCTTGAGCTGAGGCTCCCCATCCTAGGCAGCACTGAGGCTGTTTGCTGTCCCATGGCTACAATAAGTGATGCAGAAAAGTTCAATTTTACTGCTCCTTGTGAGTGTATTGCTCAGAGATTTAACAATAACTGAGGTTGCACCAGCTTTTGGCCTTCATTTTGCTGGTCTGTAATCTAGTATTTTACTGCTTTCATTTCTCCATGAAGATTGGTGGGTTTGAAAGCTCTTGGGTGAATTTTGATGTTTGCCAGAAGAGCTTGCATTGAATGGGCAGAGAGAGCTCTCAGCTGCAGAACTGGGGGGCTGGAAGACATATCCAAGCATAGATTTCCATAGCTGCAAGTTACTTCCATTAATGCTTTCAAATCTCTTCACAGGCTATCACTCGCCTCCTTCCAGACTTCGATGTTCAGGCAAGTAAAGCTATTATTCTTTCTTTTAATTTTTTTTTTTAATTTTATCATTTTCTTTTTGCACAAGGGGAGATTGAATTGACATTTGAGAAAACAGGGAGATGACCAGAAGGGACTGCCTGCTTGCCAGGAATGCTGTCACTGTGGGAGAGGGGTCTGAATGGGGCTGTGCTGTAGCGATGTGAAGGGGACCACAGGGGGCCTTTTCAGCCTAGAGCTGAGAAAGTCCCAGTCAAAGGGGGTAGCTGGTTTGCAAGCAGTTCTATTCTTGCTAAGAGAATGAGAATCTTCAGCAGTGGTGGTGAAAACAATATATTCCCCTCCCACATGGACACACACTTCCCCCAGTTAATTTGCTTTCATTAGCAGTGTGCATGCATTTCCTCAGAGGAAATGTTCCTCTGGATGCATCCCACCATACTGTTGAAATTTTCCAAAATATTCCTGAGGCCTGTGGGGTGGTGGAAGGTGCTAAACAATCAGTATTGTCAGCAAAAGGAGCGATGGTATTTCTATATTTTTATTTAGAGACAGAGAATACAAGTTCATAGCACAGCACTAGGTCACATGGAGGCCCTTCACTTTCCTTGAGTGTCATGCTTTGGAGAGATGACTTGGTCACTCTCCTGGCTCCCCTTATTTTATTGCCATTTGGGCTTTTGACTGAGAAGTTTGTCCTTGCTGATTCTTAGCTGAGACTGAGGAATTGCATGGCTGCAGGAGCCAGGCTGGAATGATCTGGGACGGAGATCAGGGAAGGTGTACCTGCTTTGTGAGTGGTGTTTTCCCACTGCTGAGGATAAGGATTGTGTACTGGGAAAAGAGACTCACTGGGTGTCTCATTTTTATCAAGGTGTGTAGAAATGGAAGCAGACTGTGCAGAACCAGGGAAAGCTATTAAGTTGTTCTAGTCTCTATTCAGGTCCTTGAAGGAAATAACCCTTCTCTACTTTATTTCATGTTGTACTTCATTAGCACCTGTCTATATAGTTTCATTCAATGTTGTGCCAGTTGCTTAAAAAATACAGCACAAATTTGAGACTTTTCCTTGGAAACAAGTGAGACAGCTATCTTGGCCTTTTTTTTCATCTTTCAATGGTTCTTACTTCTGTAAGCAAAGCTGTAATTTACACTAATCCTGCATCTTCCCTCTCATTTTTTTTCTAATGAAATCTACTGCCTGAGGTCTTGATAAATGTAATTTAAGACTGTCACCATACAGCTTCTTGCAGGACTGTGCACAGCATGGGAGAAGCTTTCCCTTGGGTTCCAGATTGATCACTTGGTCTATGTAAATTGAATCCCAGATTAAGTCTGCTAACAGGAATACTACAGTCTTTTGATTAAGAATCCAGAAGTGACCCATATTTAATTTCTATTCTTGGAATAAGTTGCTTGGTTTGTAAACCATGTATATATATAGATTTTTTAACTTGCAAGATCAAATTCTCTAAGCCTTTTTGCTTTTTTTCTCTCTCCATGTTTTGGATTAACTGTCGCTAATCCAGAGCAGTGGTTCTTGTCATTTAGCCCTGTTCTGCCAGCTCTTACTTTTTTTAATGATCTATCTTTTTTAAGAGTTTAATCTTTAGTTCTTCTAGTTCAGGAAAAATGTGGAAGAACAGCCTCAATGCATTTTGTTAAGAATTGTGACTGCAAAGGAGATTTGGCTTTGGTCCTTAAAGACACAAATACCTTCCCTGTGTTTCTTTAAGTTCTTTTTGTGGTTGATTTGTGGGAAAAGTGGTTTGGAACTGCTGTGAGAGATTTGATTGCTTAGTTCATTAGAGAAATTTCTGTATGGCCCTAGAGGACCCAGGTCACTCAGGACTGAGGCTGATGCCTGCTCTTTGAGCAACCTCTCCCATGAACTTCTTGGGAAGAGGATGGACCTGGCTAGGGAAGGAAGCTATTGGTGCTTGGCAGGATGGAACTCCTTATTTAATGCCTGTGCATGGGTGTGGGTGTCCACCATATCCACTGCAAGTTCCCCCATCCTTCTGGGAACCAGCTAAGCACTGTTCAGTTAATTACTCTGTTTCTGCCACTAGTGAAAAGAGCTGTCAATGACGTGTTTCCCTTCCAAGAGTAAATTTTACCTAGTTACTCAGATTTGGAAAAAAAATAGATTCTTACTTCACATGCAGTTCTAGACAGACTGGAGTTAAACACAGCTTTCAATTTTTAGAGCAAGCCACTGTATAGTGGTATATTGCCCTTCTGAAAGCACATGTTGCAAGACATGTGTGTGGTTATTCTCTGGAAAAAAATCTTTGAAATTACCAGGGGATGGCCAAGACAAGAGATGAAAGAACTGACAGCTCTGAGCTGCCCCCAGTCAGCGATTTGTCTGTTACAATGTCTGTGGCACCCACTTGAAAATTGAAGTAAAGGTCTCGTGTATCTCAAGCAGAGGAGTGTTTAGGATAATTGATGATAAATGGTGCAGGGCACTGTGCCCTGGGTGGCTTTGTTGTCTTTGTGCCAAGCACATTTTAATTGCATTTCCAGTTGGATGTATGTGTGTAGTCTCTAGCTCAGTGGCTCTGGAGCCAGTGCAGCCCTGGCTCCTCGTCACTGTGCATGGTCATCCTCCCAGCTCTGTTTCAGTCCATCAGGACTCCGCTTGCTCAGTCACTCAGCAAAACTTGGAGCAGTGTGGCAGCTGTAGGGAGCAGAGATGACTTTGTCCCTTGCACTCGTGGCCATCTGTATCCATAGGCAGGAAAGATCCATTTCTGCTTTACTTCCTCCTGCCTGTCCAGGGAGAAGGGAAGAGCTGCAAGGGGAGATGGAGCAGCTGCTGCAGAGGGCAGGAGGGGTGGGATTCCCAGGTTTGGGGCGTTTCAGTATGCTGTGTGGATTTCCCCACCCTTTGGGACACTGAAGGAAGGAGGTGGGGGTGGCTGTGGTTGGCATCACCAGAGTGAGAGCAGAGCAGGGTGACCCAGTGCTAATCGGACTAGGAAGGATCCCTGGGCAGAGCTATCGCAATGACCTGCGTCAGTTCCTCCTGCAAAGTTTTTGTTCTTGGCTTCCACCTTAGCAGGGTCACTTACATTTACATCTGAAGTCATCATCCTTATTAATGTACCAGACTCACAACCTTTTCTTAATGTTGCTAATTCAGAATAGAAACCTTAACAAATAAAAAAAAAAAAAAGAAAATTGGAAATGTGGGCATTGGGTTTTAGGAAAAAACAAGCATAAGATGAATTGAAATTCTATTTTAGAGTAAAAAAAGCTATTGAGAAAATGCTAAAGAACTTCAGAACAAAACAGGTTTGAAATTCAACATTGAAATAGCACATTAAAATCTTAATTAATTTTAATCTCCATGAAATTGAAAAAGAAAAGTGAAAACATAGCTGATACAGGTATTACTATAATAAAGTCCTTAAGTAATATGAATCTAAAATATACTATCTTCTAGACATTTAAAAGCTATTTAAATCTTCTTTAAAACCTCTGTAGCCTTCTCTGCCTCAGTTCTAAGGCAAGAGAAGGGAGGTGTATTTAACAGTCATAATATTATGAATTAAAATAAAAGCATGAGATTGTAATTGAGGATTAAGTATGTTTGAAAGCTTTAAAATAATCTTGATGGAATGCAGTATTTTACTTAAAATATAAAACATGATGTATTTAGCAAAATGTGCAGTGTGCACGAGCAGTTTTCCTTTTTAGATATCTGAGATATTTTGGTTGTGTGTTCTGTAGTTCAGAAAATGACTTGTTCATAAACATGTTTTTCAATCCATGTCTTACTTACGCAGGGTGGAGGGGGAGGAATAAATGAGACCTCCTGTGTGATAACAAATTGTCTTTCCCTTCAAACCTCATGAAAAAATAAAAAGGTCACTTAAAGCAAAATATAAAATCTATTTTAGGATCTACCAGGTCCTCCAAACTGAGACAGCCTCCCTTAAATTGCATGTATTGAAAGTATTATTATGTGTGTGTCTAGTGCACTGAGATAAGACTACCTCTGTTAAAGTGAGAGATGTGAACAGATGGTTTGTTTGTCTTTATCCTTCTATCGGATTAGTGTACCTTGGATTTTTTTTCCAAGATAGTGTTTTAATACAAATCAGTTGGTGAAGAGCCTCTTACTATAATGTTGATGTTGATTGGGATGTGCTGCCATCTGTTTTCAGTGCTCTGCATTTTGAAAACATCCATCCCTACATCACGTAGACAAATCTCTTGATCTTTAATAGGATCAATAGGGATGGGAAGTTGTTGATGTCACCAAACAAACTGGTTTGAATTGATTGTTTTTTAGAACCTTGTGTGCATTTCCCATTAAGAATTTGTGCTACGGGAAAACAGCACAACCCTATTGAATTAAGGGAGTCTCACTGTGACAATAATGAGGAATTGAGCCAATGGTTAAACTGACTGTGTTGTGCCACTTATTGGGAGCATGGTCGCCTGTTGTCTCTGAACTATTTTTAGCTGACACTGAGTTTGAACTAGAGTCGGGTTTCCGGTTCTGGAGGTGTTATCTGGGGCGGTCAGTGGGATGTGCAGGTTCAAGGGTTTGATTTTATCTACCATGAACAGACTTTTTCTTTCATGCATGAAGGAGGATGATTCTGAATCTTGAAGGTGCTCCCTGCAAAGAAAACAGGTTCTAGTTTTTCACTTTTCACTGTTGTTACTGGAAGGCTCTAGAAATAAAATCTGATTATATGACATGCCTATTAGTCTCTAACTGAGGAGAAAATAATTTCAATATTCCACTCAGCAGGAGGTGTGTAACACAATAGTGCTTACTCTCGTTACAGTGCTGAGGTTGCCAAATTATTATTTTTTTTAATTAGCTAAATGTAAGGGAGTAGAATGTGGAAAATATTAATTGCCATCATTATTTATTTCAACTATTATTAATTGCTATATACTGGCACTGCCAATTTCTTTAGGAGTATTGTATAATGACAGTACCCAAATATATATTAATGATGGGGAATGTTACTGGGGCCCTGAGCAATCTGATTTACTGGGTGGCATCCCTCACCACAGCAGGGGATTGGAATTAGATCTTTAACATCCCCTCCAACCCAAGCCTTTCTATAATTATATTTTAATAGTATATATTAATAACCTACTCAATGTATAATGTACAATACTGTATTTTCCACCAAAAGCTGAACTTGATTATATTAGTGTGGTGATGTAGGAATCCTTTAAACTAAATGGTGCTTATCTACTTTGAAAATACTAGATATCAAACATTTAAAAAGCCTTGTTTTTTTGTTCAGAATCACTGTGACTTACACTATTTTTTCAGTCTTTTGCATTTACTGGAAGCTTTAATACTGGCTTTTAGGAAAGAATTCAATTCTGATTTAATTTAGTGTAAGTTTGGGGTGTTTCAGCGTTTCAGGTAACAAAACATGAAATGAAGATAAACTTCTCAAAATCTGATGGAAACAGTAACAGGAAAGACTGTGCTAAAGGTTTGATATTTGGCACTTTGTACATTGTGTGGCAAGGACTTAGTTCATCTTTGGTGTCTGACCTTTGAGTACATTCTTCCCCTGGTCAAACCTGGCTCAAATCCTATTTAAGAGTGACATCCTCGTGATTTAGTCTGTTTTGGTTTCCCCAGCTGGGCATTATGGGAGTCATAAGCCTATGTAGGAGAGCAGCTTGTCTATATAACCCAGTTTCCTGCTGGGGCAAAATAAAAACCTGCCACCTGTCCTCTGTTTGACTTGCTGGATTTGTCACCCTGTTTTGCCTAAGGATGGTCCTGGATGTGGAAGATACAGCTTACCTGATAAGTAATGCAGTGAGTATGCAGAGGAATGAGTCTCTAAGGAGACAAAGAATCTGAAAATTAGAGTTTTGATGGAGTATAGTTCAGAGACCAGCAATGCTTAACTTGTCCTATGTACAAGGGGGGATAGAGCTTGATTCACTGCCTCAGCTGTAACTTTGAACTGATGGAATTGTGTAATTTAAAGGAAAATAGATGAAATGTAGAATGGTGTTGACTAGAATACTTATTTGCAACAAAATGTGCAGTGCATTCCTTGTATCAAATTAAGGAGTTGAGATTTAGATTGAATTATTGCCCCAGATATCGGAAGGTAATCAAACCTTTTTAAAAGGTTTTTGCAGAGGCTGTACACCTCTGATTTCTACAGCGTAATTTTTGATAGATTTTAATTTATCTCGGACTTTGCCCCTCAGTGTTACGGCATATAACAAGTCAAGCAAGCCCAGCAGCAGCAGGCAGTGCACTGCACTGAATGACATGGATCACATCTGTGTCCTGTGCAGTAAATAAAGGATTCTGGTGAGATGCACACACTGCCTACTGCCTATCTATTTCTTTCATTGCTATGTGAGTGTAACTGTACTGTAAATAAGTGTCAGAAATAACTGTTGGTTTGTGATTCCCTTATGCATGTTGGCAAAATACCAAATTGTTTGTGCCCATCTGAAGTTCAAGTGGAAAAGAAACAAACTGTTGTATCCTTTGTGTAAGTCACATGTAACTTAGAGATCCAAAAGATGGTGCTCAGGGGGACTTTGATTTGTTAATGAAGGTGCCCTTGGCTTTAAGATGAGTAAGCAGTACATAACGCTGTTATACCAAATAATACCAGTTTACTTCTTCATGTTGTTTTTTCTGATAAGCACCAGAATAATTTTGTGGTTATTTTGTTCTGTTAGTAAACTTTAGACAGTTGGGTTTATGCTCGGGTCTGTATATCACAAGCCTTAAAACAAATACATGTGGCTGCTGATTTTATTGGGGAAGACTACTGCAACCACAAAGCTTCACAGTGCAATAAATCCTTATGGCAAATAACCATGTACAACCTGCTTAATGCTGCTTTCTTTGGGGAATAGTGGTTATTTTTTCAGCTAGAGTTCTTTTCCTATAAATCAGAAATATTTTATCAGGGTGACTTGTACTTTTGCAGATTTTGAGGGTTGTAATTGTAAGCTCTTGTTATTCTAGGTGTCATCACAACAAATCTGCTTTGTTTTCTTATCCTGCCTCTTAATGTGGTTAAAAACTGTTTAACTGTTCCTTCAGCATGTGGTTAGAGTTAGCAGCCTGGGTGCTTCTGTAATTGTCTGTGGACTGGAGGTGGTGACAGTCAAATGTAAAATGTCAGCACAGAGCCCCCACCGTGGGGCAGAACAGGGGGTGTCAGGATGGGATTGCAGAGCAGACCCTGGGATGTGCTCGTGGTCCATCAGGCTCTGCTGCAGCAGCTCTGGAGCACTTGGACCACCCCTGACAGACCCTTGCTGTTCTCTCCCAGGAGCAGGATGTGGAGACTGTGCATGGCTCCGTGCGTGTCACCATGTGCGGCACTGTCCGGGGGAACCGTCCGGCCATCCTCACCTACCACGACATCGGGCTGAACCGTAAGTGGGCTCTGCCTTTCCCAACACGGCTTCTGGCACAGCACTGCCATAATCAGAGCTGGGAAAGCAGCAGTGGTTAGAGAACCCTGTCTGGTCCTTGCTTGTTTGTGCACCTTGGAAGCTGTTAGATGGCGCCTAACTCGTATAGCAAGTGTAATTCTCAGATTTTTTAATCCCTGCTCAGTAAATAACTGGAATACTTCAGTTAAATAGGCAAAAGATCTCTGGTATCTCACAGTGACTGTGTATGAATGCTGTAAAAATTCTCAAGGGGAGGCTAAGGTGTACTGCCAACAGGACTGAAAAAAGAAGTTTGCTGGGGCTTTGGGTCCTGTCTGATAAGCAGCCTTGTGCTGCTTGGGTTTATATGAATTATGTGTCAAGTCAGTATGAAATGAGTGCTGGCTTTGCGTCCTTAGCCAGCATTAGGAAAAAAGACTTCAAATGCCTTTTATCTTATCTGTCATATGAGTTAATAGCCATACCTGCCCTAGTTTGTTCTTTTGTCAGTCCTATTTGTTGCACACAGTTCATGGTTTCTTAATCAGTTATCAATATTTTAAAACACCTACTTATCTTTATGGGCTGGCAAGGGGGTGAATATTACTATTAAGACAAAAAAACCCCCATGCTTCCCTGCCTGTGTTTTGTGGAAGTATCTTTAATTTTGATTTTCAGTGAATCAGTGTAGAGAAAATCTAGAGCTTAACATTAAATTACACCTTTTTCTTTCCAGAGTTACAAAGTTGTTCTGGACTTGCATATTCTTCCAAAGTTGATTTGAGCTAAAAGTATTTTATATTCTGCCAAGATTCTGCATATGTGTTGTGCGAGGACATTCAGAAACACACAGAGTATGGAACCATTTTCTAGGCATCTCAAAGATGGTACTTTCCACACTGGAAGGAAAATATGCTAATCCTCTCCCTATATTAATATTGCTTAAAAATCAGAAATCAGATCACCTCAAGCCTTGGAGCCTATGGCACTGAGTAGCCCAAAAAAGATGCTTCTGTCTTGAGCTGCAGCAGTTGATCACATAATGTTTAACTTGTAATATTTGGGCAAAAGCACAAGTCACAATCTTAGCCTTGAATATTTTTTCCCCCTACATTCATCTTGGCATAATGAAAGAGAAAAAGAAAATGGACAAGGAAATGGATAATTTAATCTAGGACATACCTGGGATGAATACCCTTGGCTAAATTTTGTTAGTATTTTAACTTTGCATAAAGAATAATTTTTTGAGGAATTAAGTGTACCAAGTAAATACTGCTAGTAGGTACAAAAATAAGATGGAAAATCTTAGCTGATCTGCTTGATTCAACTTTTCATTAACCTGCAGGGCAGATGAATAAATTATTTTTGTAGCTGCAAACTTAATATTTCCTTCAGACAATTATTTTATATTTCCTTTTCCTTCCCAAGACAAAACATGCTTCAATCCTCTCTTCAACTTCGAGGATATGCAGGAAATCACCCAGCACTTTGCAGTCTGCCATGTGGATGCACCTGGCCAGCAGGATGGAGCACCATCTTTCCAGGCTGGGTGAGTTGTCAGGGAAACAGCCCATGCTTTCATAGTTACCCTCATTTTGGAAAAAAGTCTTGATCTGCAGTTTCATTTAAAAGTACTTGCAGCAAACACAGTAATTGGCTTTTGAACTTAAATCCTGACAGTATTTCTAAGTACTGGAGTTTTGGGAGCTGTGCTTTGTTGTGCCAGCTCACAGCAGACTTTGTGGCTGCAATTTTGTGTTTTAGCTCTGCTAACTTGTAAAGCAATTCCTTAACAGATATCTACATCTTGTCAATTTAAATATTGAGTTAGCTTGTTTTGTAATGACATCCTGAATATAAATACTAAATGAAAACTAAATGATTGCTATAAACAAGACAAGAATTAACCTCTAATTAACATCCCTCACAAATCTGTGGTCTTTATGAAATGGCAGCATGGTAGATTAAGTTGATGACCTTCCTGGCAAATCCAGGTTGTTGGGCAGTAAGAGGGTGAGGAGCCCCCACAGGAGGTTGTAGAGAGCTGTGCCGTGTACAATGGGAAACCTTGTGAGCCATGAGCACTGCCATTGCCAAAATGCTTCACCTGTTTAGGGCAAGTGAGATGGGTTTACCTTGAGATGCCCCTTGGACAAGAATCAGCTTGGCTGAGGAAGGGAGCAGCCAACATGCCAAGGGCAGGGTACAAGGCAAGGAGCAGTTGTTCTGTAAGAACTACGCATTAAGGAGCTTATAAGTACCCTTACTGCATGAGCCAGTCTATTTCCCTGCTTAATATTTAAGCTGGTCTGATGCTGCTGTTAGCTGCAATGGCCCAGTTGTATGAGAGAGCAGCCTACAAAGCTATTTCAGTCACCCTGTCTTTGCATTTGTTTAAATCATGAGCTTTTAAGTGCCTTAGCCCTCATGTCCTGAGCAAGTGTTAACACTTCTGAGTGGTCAGCTGCAGAGGGCAGCCATTGTGATCTGTGGCTGGCAAAGAATTGATATCATCATGTAAGAAGCTGTGTTATCTCTACCTGCCCTTCAACTGGGAGACCAGCATTCCCAAATTAAGCCATAGAATCATGGTTTGGTTTAGAAGGGAAACTTGCAGGACCTAGTCCAACCCCTCTGCAGTGAGCAGGGACAACTTAATCAGATTGCTCAGAGCCCTGTCCAACCTGATTGTGAATGTTTGCAGGGATGGGGCATCCACCACCTCTCTGGGTAACCTGTTCCAGGGTTTACCACCCTCGTTGTAAAGAAACTTCTTCCTTAGGTCTAATTTAAATCTACCCTCTTTTAGTTTAAGCCATTACCCCTTTTCCTATCACAACTGGCCCTGCTGAAAAGTTCATCCTCCTCTTTCTTATGGGTCTCCATTAAGTACTGAAAGGCTTCAATAAAGTCTCCCAGACCAGCTTTTGTCATGTTAAGGTTTAATTTCCCAAAAAGAAAATCTAAAAAACTAAAATGTTTTGCAGTCCTTGGTGGTTTTTGTTTGGTTATATTTTGGAGACTAAACTAGAGAATAATTAGGTATAACAGAGATTTAAATACATCCTAGGCAGATGTTTTCCAGCTCTACTCTGGATAGATTTTTTTCCACGTGCTACTCAGTTGAGAATTTGCTCAGAATCTCCTTCTCTGAGTTTTATTTCTGCTTTTAAGAAGACCAGGAGCATTAACAAACAGCTGTTTTTATTGAGCCTTCTTCATCAGTTTCATAGCCTTTCTTATGCCTTCATTTTCTCCATCAGTATTAATGGAAAGCTGTTCTCATTTATCCTGTGGTAATGTTTGTGTCCCTAAAAACATGCATGTAAGTTTTTTGTCAAATATCTAAAAGTCATTTCTGTAGTCTCTGATTATCCAATACTGGGAAACTTTTTCATGGTGGACTAGAAATACAAACATAGTGAATGTGGTTGGAAACTCCTCTCTTGTTCAAACTTTTTCATAAGTTCTAAGTGTAAACTTTGCTTGGGAAAGATTCACTATAGTCTGTTTTGTTCTTAGACGTCTATTCTCCTGTAATATATAGAATATTCATATAGATTATGCACATATTTCTGCAAAATTGCTTGTGTTTGCTCTTGATTTAAATTCAGCTCATATACTCAGTGATCTCATGATTACCACATTTGGAACAAGCTCTGCAGTGATCACTGTGTCTCTAAATATGCCAGTGTGCACTGCTGGATGTGGTGTCATAACTCCTCAAAAACGTGCTTCTTTTAGGTATGTGTATCCCTCCATGGATCAGCTTGCTGAAATGATTCCTGGAATCCTGAAACAGTTTGGGTGAGTGCAGAATTGCTTACTTATTTTTCTCATTCTCTCTGTGTGGCTCACTGAAAGAGTAGGCATTTGTTTTAGCTTGGCTGTCTGGCATTTTGTTTGCTAGAAATACACTTGTGGTTCTTTTGGATTCCTCTGTTACAGATGGATTGCTTTTGCCTTGGTTTCTGAAAGAGCTTATTTTTTGGCCCTTTTTGAAATTTCTGGTTATTTTTAAACAGGAAGCAACTTAGGAGAAATCCCATGTGCCTAATTTAGGGGCTTCCTCCAGTATTCTCTGTGTATAGCCCTCACAGGGGCAGGGCACAGACAATCTGTTCTTCCCGCTGTAACAACCCACGTTTTCCTGTGTGGTTAAGCAGGGAAAAAAAAAAAAAAAACCACAGTCCCATATGAAGAAATTTACTGTTTTGCTTCTGTGGCTTGAGTGTTCTAGGGGGTCAGTCTGACCTCCCTGAGCCTCTTCTACTGCCAAGTGCAGATACCAGGTTACCAGTGCTGAAAGACCTAGTGGCAGTGTTCCTGGGTTATCTACCTGCACCAGATCTGGGGATTTTTCCTCCCTTAAAGCTCAGCTTTAGCAGGAGCTGTAGCTGAAAAGGTTCCTTTTCTGTGGAGCTCATGCTCCTGGTACACAGTGGAGAGGGCAGGTAGACACCTTCAAGGGGTTTTTAGAACAAGCAGAGAAAACTTGGCATTCAGGGTTAGTCAGCTTTGGAAAACACAGGCAGGACCATTCCCCCAGTTTAGACATTAACATGCACAATTATAACCAGCTCTTACAGTACTGTGGGCTAGGTTACCTCACTCCCTCCTTAGGGGATGTGTATTTTTTGAACTGCCTAATGTCAGGCACAAGGTCATCAGTTTTGTTGAACTGCACAAAAAATGTGACCAATAACATCAGTACCTTGAAAATCAATGAAACTGGAGTGTATTTACAAAATCTTGGTTTAATATTGCTAATGAGAATTAAAACTATCCTCAGGTATTTTCCTAAAAGCATTGAATAATCTGTTTTTCTCAGTGGTTTTGTCTAGCCTTCCCTTCCATGTATTTTTTACGACCTTGAAGGCGATACTTTCAATCTGATTTCAGTCAATGCAAATATTTGGTTTGTCTCTGCCCTGTTTGGTTATGAAGTTTAAACTTCATCACCCCAGTGACTGGATAGCAGATGATGTTTCCCTGCCAGCCTCCTGTTAGAGAGGAACCAGTGCCCCAGTTGGATAGCTGTGGTGGGGAAGGGAGGGGGAGCCTGGGGATGGGGGAGCTTTGTATTTAGGCTGCAGATTTCAGGTCTGTATCTTATAAGTTTTTTTTTGGCAGAGACTAATCATTTCCTCCCAGGATCAGAACAATGCTGTGGTTTCTCAGTATATTTACTTAAAGATAAGTGAGGATAGCTGCTACCCTGCAATGCAGAAGGACTGGGGTCCTGCAAATATTACTGGGGCCACTGACATTGCTGAGGGTCCAGAGCTTGCCCAAGCTGAGCCTTCCCTTCTGCAGCTACACACTGGCATGTAAAAGAGGAAGGCTACTGGTGTAATTCTATTTTCAGCACCCTTCCTCATTTGTCTCTTCTGTTTTATTGCTGTGCAGGCTGAAGACCATCATAGGAATGGGAACTGGAGCTGGTGCCTACATTTTAACCAGATTTGCTGTAAGTTTTGTGGAGCTTCCCTAAAGCCTCAAGCCTGATTTCCCTTACACGTTTTTGTCCCCATAGCGTGCATGAAGAATTCCTGTTCTGCCATGCCCAGTTAAGGATGCAAGCCAAGCTTTTAAGTGAAATACCACAATCTGCAGGATAGCTAATCCAGAAGACCTAGATTTTCCATTTTAAGGCCTGGGCTCTACCCAGTTAATTTGCAGAAGGTTTTTATAATGGGAGTTCTCTATTTAAACTGAGGGTGGAGAAAAAGTTAAATCCTAATGTTCTCCAGCTGCTCAGTTGAATTGCTTTAATGAATTTTTTTCCCATACATATGCTTATTTTCTGCAAGATAAAACTAGACCTACCACTTTTATCCCCAATTTGCTAATTTAAATTTTTTGCTGACTGTTGAGCTGCAAAGGATATCTGATTAATGTTAGATCTTCTCTTTTGCAGTTAAACCATGCAGAGATGGTGGAGGGATTAGTTCTCATTAATGTAAACCCTTGTGCTGAAGGTTGGATGGACTGGGCAGCAACTAAGGTAAACATCTTTAAGTTAGAAAAATGAACCTTACTGCAATCCTGTGGGACATGAGGAGCTTGGCAGTCTTGTATGTCAGGGCATGGCTGCAGATATTAAACATCCTGGGCTAATTCCTTTTGTGTTTATTCTTCCATTTGCAAAAGAACTTCATACAGGGCTGGTGTTAAAAATAAGTACTGGAGAAGACAGGTACATGTGGCACAATGGAGCTACTGGGCAGCTCTTAACTGCTGGGGAGAACAGTTTACCTGGACATGGTAGTTTTGGAAACATCTCTCAAGAAAACTTCAAGTGTAGTGCAGCATTCAGTGCTTTCTTGTCCATGGCTTTGTTTACCAACACAGCCCAAAATATGAAGCAGAGCACAGAAAAATGTCCAGAACAGCATCCTCCATGTTGCAATAATCTGTGAGTCTTAGGTGCCAAAAGGACTCAGAAAAGAGCATTGGCTACAGATGGTTTATACAGCCAGAAGATGCTGACATAAAAGAAACTCCTAGGAGAAACTTGCAGAGCCAGGATGTAACATTCTTTCAAGGCTTAGTTGCTAAATATATTCCTATATCAAACTTATAAAAATAAACTGATAGACAAACTTATTTAAATGAAACATAGTCACTTTTCCTTGCTGAAATGAACTGGATCCATTTCAATTCTCACCCAATGCCTCAGTGCATTAAATTCTTCTATATCTGTGCCTCTGCGTTCCACCTCTCAAGGTGTGAGTATTGCTCACCTCGGGAGCACAGCAGGTGCCTTATGTTCTTGTGTCCTTCCAAAGCAGAAGCATTTACTGTGGGCTGTGAGCTTCTGGTGCCAGTCCCATTGCATTGTCAGGGTGGGTTGTTAGGGAGGAGAGTGGGCAGTGGGGTTCAGCCACCAGGCTGGTTTGCTTGGTGTTCCTGCAGGGAGAGATTCCCTATACACCTCTGCCCCTAGCAGTGTGTTCCCTCTATAACTGCATTAGTGAAGACATCTGATAAGAATGACTCAAACCCTTAATGGGGTTCTAGTTGTATTGAGGGGGAAAAATATCAGTTTAGGATATTCTACATGTAGAGAGAGCAGAGAAACATCCACTGGTCTGTTTATGGGTAATTGGAAGATGTTCAGGGGCTGTGTTGTTAATAGCACTTACTTAGGTAATCTTGCTGTTCAGATTTCAGGTTGGACAAATGCTTTGCCAGACATGGTCATTTCACATCTATTTGGAAAGGTAATGTTCCTCTGATGTCTTCAGTCATCTGTATTTACCTCCTGGGGCTGGGAGGAGTGCAGAAGCTTTCAGTTAAACGACAAAAGACGAACTTAAACTGAGATGGGATTCATACTAGCCCCAGCATTTTGGGCAGAATTCTGCCATGGGGTTTTCTGCGTCCTGAGTACTCAAGTGTATCTAGTTGTGATAACTCTAAAAGGTGCAGCTCCCTGTCTAGGCAGCCAACACTTAAACTCGAGTATAAGAGTTGTATACGCTCGTGTTGTGAGCTGAAAAACTCCACAGATTTGTTTTTTTTTTTTAATATAAAGCACTTGTAGCTCTGTGGCAGCTGGTTATTAGTATTAATAGTGCTCTCTAGTGCAAACCTATGCAAAGTGCTGGGCTGTTTTCTGGGGGTATTTCGTTGTGCCTGAAATTGTTAGTAAATGCAATGGAAAACTCCATTCCAGCAGAACAAGCAACTAATCTATAAAGACTTTAGAACCCAACTGTTTGAAAATGTTACTGATTGAAGTCCTCGAAGCTTAGTTATTTACTATTGTGAAATTAAGTTCCACATTACATGTTTGTAAGCTTTCAACATCTGCTTCACCCTGGAAACATTTATTAGGCTTCTTACCCTGAATCTTCTTTTGTTTGTTTTAAAACCTCACACTTGTCTGACTGTAACCATCTGCACTACAATGTTTTGCAATTGTGAGATTTAAACATTACAACATATTTGTATTTTCAAGTGAAAATTGTGGTACTGCAATCCGAAGCTAGTATTAATTCTGGGTGACTTCACTGGGTGCTGAAAGCTGTCCCTTCCCTCAAGGTGCACTCCTGTTGTGCATCTCATATCTATGAGTCTGATACACAACTACTGTGCCATGTCTTCAGATCCTTTCAGAAAATAGCCCCTGTTCTGAATAATTCTGTCTCCACTTTAGGAAGAGATTCACAGCAACCATGACCTGATCCACACTTACCGTCAGCATATCATTAATGATATGAATCAAACCAACCTTCAGCTCTTTGTCAACTCTTACAACAGGTAAATACATTTACCTGATTTCTAAGTGGAAACTTTTCAGAACCTGTCCAGCTCTTTAGAGAGTATGTCTTGCATGGTGGGATTACATGTTTTCCCCCAGTATGAAGTTTTGCTTAGTAGTGCCTTTAGGGATCTCAGGTGGTTTGCTTATTGGAGAAGGACCTTGAGCATTTGTGGGGTGAAAGGTTATACACTGGGACTGAACTACAACATTGATCCTTCAGTCTAAGTGTGGTTCTACGTCAGTTATGGAGGCCACCACATATGTCAGATTAAATTAGCATGAGAGTGTCTGTGCTTTCTCTAAACTAGAAGAATATAGAAGTATCTATAAAATTCCCATGTATCAAAATTCCCACGTCCTCTCTATTTTTTTTTTTTTTCAGTCGGCGAGACCTGGAGATTGAGCGCCCTGTTCCTGGAGTGAATGTTGTCACCCTTCAGTAAGTGTTTTATTTGAAAGCTTACTGCAAGTCAGGGACTGCCATTAGGAAGAGCTCCTCTCTTCAGACCTGGAAAACATACTGAAATTGAAATTTAAGTAGTTTCTGTCACTGTGCATCTAAAAATTTGTGCTTACAAAGTACTTGAAAAGTGTATTTAGATTCACGCAGCAATGTGTTAATGGAAACTATAGCACTAAAGGCACTTGAGCTGTCCTAATACAACCAAGAAAGCCCAGCCTAAAACCACTTAGAAAACCAACCAAAAAATAAATCTTCCAGGAAGATAGAGCAGGAATGAGAATGACTGACAGATCATCTGGCTTTTGCTTATGCTCCAACTTTTGCAATGTAAGTTGTCAAGTCCTTCCTAGCTCAGCTGCTGATGGTTATACACAGGAGACTCTGTTCCTCTGACAATCTGTTTGGAATTGGATGGACAGATCCAAAATCTGGAGCTCAGGGGTCTGGGGTGTGGTAGGCATGAGACTTTGATGCTGATACCCACCTTAATTTCTTATAAAGCAAGGAAGGAATAAGAGCACTGGCAAGGGCTGGTTTGCTGCCAGCCGGCAAAAGGAACACGTTCTCAGGCAAAAAATCAGAGCATGTCACTAGATCTGCAGCTAATGCAGGATTTGGTGTATCTTTAAGGTGTCTGGAATACAAACCAAATCATTTCCACATGCTTAACTGTCTCACCCTTCCAGAGACACAGAATGCAGCTCAGGGCAGGTCTGGGCTGGGTGGCAGAGATAACACCACTCATGTGTGCTTCTTTGCAGGTGTCCTGTCCTCCTGGTGGTCGGTGACAGCTCCCCAGCTGTGGATGCCGTGGTGGGTACCTCGAGCCATCTTTGCCACCCTGCTGAGGATGGGTGGGCGAGCCAAGGGGCTGCAAGAGGCCAGCAGAGCCCCTGCCACACAGCAGCCCTGCTGGCTATCAGTGCAGTCCAGTGGCTCTCCTCTTCCAGACCGCAGGAGAGCTGCCATTAATTCCATGCTGTTTGTCCCTTCTGCCTGTGCACTATTATTTAATAGCTACCACGTTAGGAACAATCACCACAGCAGTTCCAGTGAACCGCAAATATTTTCCTTTAGAGAGGAATCTGCTGCTGGTATTTTAACTTGCTGTGTGGTGCTGGAGCTGTGCCCTGGGTCACTCTGGAAGTGAAGAGCTTCTTTCTGACCATTTTAACTCTCCCCAGATGACAGAATGACTTCAAATGTTGTGCCTTGATGGGCATGCCCAGTCTGCTGGCCTGTGGCCACATGGCTACTCACCACTTGGGATGCTACCAAATGACCCCAAATCACAAGATAAACAACACTTGTTGCCATTGAAGTCCCAGAAACAGATGGGAAAAAAAAGTCACCAGTTCCCAAGTATGGGTTTGTACCTGGAAAAAATGCAGTTAAAAAAGTGAGCTGACTTACTTGGGTTTAAAGATGTATGTATGTATACATAGAGTCTTTACACAGAATCATAAGACACTCAGCTTAATCTGAAATAAGACAGAAAACAAGATGTTGGATCTGTTTTCATACAAGAGTTTGTACTTAAAATCTTGTGTGCAATGCCTTATGTTGCTATTCTTTTCTATAGGTTGAATGCAACTCAAAGCTGGACCCAACAAGGACCACACTTCTGAAGGTAATAACAAAAACTGTGCTTTTCAAAATAAACATTCCTCTCGCATAAAACCAGTTGGATTAGCTAAAAAAGCAGAACTAGAGCGATGTGTTGCAATACTGATAATACAGTGAGAATCCAATTCTGATTTAAAAAGACAATTCCTTCAGGGTGAGAGTATTTTAGTGGGATAAACAAAACTAGGGGCTTCTTGGCAACATTGACAGCAGGGAATTTCTCAGTTCCTCCATTTTGGAATAGTAGGAATGAGAGTTGAAATGCTCAGTATTTCACATACCCATAATGAATTTGACTAGAGCTGGCAAAGCTGATCTTGAGATATTTTGAAAGGTTCGAAAAGCTGTGAGCAGAGTAGGAGTGCAAAGCAATTCATTCTGTTCCTGTGCTTGCCTCTCAGCAGTAGTGTCAGGTGAATCAACAGCTAATCTATCAGCCACAATTTGGTCAACCTGCGTTTTATGAGGGTACAGTCTAGGACATCTTACTGCTAATTTCCAGAAAATTTGATAAAATGCACTTAAAACCAGCAGAACATCATGCAAAGGCTTTGGCTGATATTTGGCATTCAGAGTATGAGTGCAATCTTCAGCTTGTAATGAAGTAATGATGAAGTAATAGCATGCAAACAGTGAAACAAGTTTGGTCTTGCTTTGCCAAGAGCTTCTACTGCATCTCTCTTTAGTGAACTAGTCAGTGAAAATGATAATAAATAATTTTTTTTCCCTCCTAACATTGAGGAGTTATACTGCTGTGCTATAATGTGGGTGTGGCAGACACCCTAAGAAAGTTTGATGCTGTCTCAGACCTTGTATCAGTGGCCAGCCTTTGCTCAGTCCAGGGATATGGCTGATGCCAGATCCTGCTGCAGGCCTGTTTTTCTGCTAACTAATCCTAGATAGGATTTGGGGTTTCCTGTAGTTTGCAACTCTACTGTTTTCAGCTTGTAGTGTTCCTTGGAACAGGACTGTTTTTATTGGGTTGACTTTGAGGGGTGGAGTGGCAGGAAAAATGAAATGCTCCAAAAATATTTCATGCACTCAAGATAGCTTTTCTCATTTGGCTTTCCCTGCTTCCCTTGGCGAGTCAGGCTGATGCTTGCCATCAGCAATCTCAGCAAATCGTTTTTCCCTCTCACCTCTGAGCCTTAGGTGTTTGTTTTCTCTATCCTGTTTGTCATCCAGGTCAATACAGAGTCATGTTATTGTAATTCAGAGCTGAACTTGCAACCAGGACTAATAGGCTGGTTTCTAAGGAGCTGATAATCGTTGCCCAGCAAAAAGCATTTGTAGCTCCAGCTGATGAGCATCAAGAGCCTTTGTGGTTTTCTGGAGTGCAGTGGTGGCTTTCATAAGCATTTAACAGCTTGCTTTGATGTGTTCAGCCACGTGTATGTTACTCACACAACAAAAGGAAGTGTTTTTTTTGCCAGATAGCTATAAAGGTCATTTCAATATATCCTGAGCATCAGTGAGTTCCTCTGGCATTACACTAACTGGCTGTTCTCATCCCATTTCAGATGGCTGACTGCGGTGGGCTCCCCCAAGTTTCCCAGGTAGGATCTGGCTGGCGGAAATCCTACTAATCATGTTCTGCAGCGTGTCAGACTGCAACAAATGGGTGTTTTCCTGTAGGGTACTTGCTGTTCCCAAATGTCAGCCAAAAGGATGGTTATGATTTCATGAATAATGATGTCAGTTGGTCATCTGAGCTTTCTTTTTTCTTTAAAGACCAATGAAGCACAAAATTAATACTGGGAGGGGATATTATTTTCACTGATAATCTTAACCAAGTAAAGAACTGAGGTGGGAATGCAGAGGTATTATTTTATGCCTATTTACTAAGATAATGTAGATTAAGGTTTGAGACACTGACATTTTAACAACATTTTTACTTGGACTATTTATAGTATAAATCAAGAAAGTGGGAGAGGATATAACAATGCCAGGTTATTGCATACACTGGCTCAACTCGACTGTGGTTGAACTGGAGTTTCTAAAACATGTTTAGGCATAAGTTCCAAGCTGCTAATAAAGCCAGACTGGTAACGTTAAAATTCACCTGTGCCCTTGTGTTGCCTCACTAAAAGAGCTGATTTGTAAATCAGTTCTGGGATGTGATCTAACATTTAAACAGATTTCTAAGCAATACAAAATGGTGCTTGGGAACTTCAAGAAAAGCTAAATTTGTAATTTTGCCTGCAGCTGAAGTCCCTATACAGGCAATGTGTGCTCCAACAGTGGGAACTGGGAAAAAGTTTTTTTAAAGCACATGGTAGTATGTGCATTGCTTCTGTTATGGAGAGTCCATTCTTTGCCGTGGTTGAGAGAATTACACAAAAAATATTTTCATGTGAAATAATTGAGACTGTAAAGCTTATGTGGCCACTGTTAGCAGAGGAGTAAAACAGGGCCTCACTGCAAGAGTGTTGGTTGTAGGCAGTTGTGCTGGTATATTCTGGTGAGCGTTCTTGCCCTATACACATTACTATCAACTCTGAATAGCTGAATTTGTTCTTTACTGATTAGGAATTACTCAATTACTCGTCTTGTATGAACTGCCTTGTACATTTTGTGGGGCCAGTTGTTTTACTTTGGTTCAGCTGCCTCAGAACTGCTCAAGTCAAGTTTTGAGCCAGGTTTAGACCACTTGGGCTCCCTGGATCTCAAATGCATGTAATCCATTTTGTAAAATAATGGGGGTATGACTAGTGAGGGTAATGATGGAATTTTCTTATAAATTAAGTATTCATGCAGAACCCAGAGAATATTTAATATGTCCCTGTTAAGATAGGGCATCTATGGAATCTGTAACACTGTAATATAATCTACTGAGCACTGCCTATGATAACTCTGTCTCTCTTTTGCAGCCTGCCAAGCTTGCTGAAGCTTTCAAATACTTTGTTCAGGGAATGGGATACAGTAAGTATTTGTTTTATTGAATGGCTGATCTTTCTACCGAAGTTAATTGAGCATCTAAAGACGAGCCCAGGAAGTCTCTGATCCCAGATGTGTCACTTTTTGCCTTTTGGATATGCATTTGCAAGCAGAAAAAACACATGATGTATCTGGGCAAAGGGTTTTCGGACCAAGTGATGTTATTAAATAGTAGAGAGCTTTGTAAACAGATTATACCCACAAATATCTCTTCTACTTCATCTCAACGTTTTTAAGGTTGACTATTTGTAATAGTGTCCCCTCGTGGCACAAAAGGATATGGTTCATCTACTGCACACATTTAAAACCTCATTGGTTTTAAACGAGGTTTAAAACCTTATTTAAATTTCTTTGAGTTGCAGATGTTTGTTTTTCATATATTTGCTTCTGACAGCTGCTGTGAGGATGCACTATGAGCCTGGGCTGCCAGCAAAGGTTGGATATTGAAAAGTAAAGGGAGGGGCTGATGAGTCTCTTCAGTTTCCCTCTGGATTCTTGCAGCCACAGCAATGTGCCCTAAAGTTTCTTGAATCCCTCAGCTCTGGCCACTAATTCCACTGTAGTAATTTGGTCTCCTTAACCACACGCCTGGAGCAGGGGAGGTACTTCTGCACGTAAAGGTACCCTGAAAAGTATCCATTCAACCATGAAGGCTCCTCCAAGGATGGTTAAGGCTGAGGGGAAGGCAAGGGCTTCCTTCCAGGTCCATGCAGCGAGGCATTAATGCAAGACTCTTCTTCCAGTGCCCTCCGCCAGCATGACCAGGCTGATGAGGTCCCGCACCGCCTCTGGCTCCAGCGTAACCTCTCTGGAAGGACAGAGGAGCCGCTCCCACACCGGGGAGGGCACGAGGAGCCGCTCCCACACCGGGGAGGGCACGAGGAGCCGCTCCCACACCGGGGATGGCTCCAGGAACCGCTCCCACACAGACACACGGATTGAGCTGACGCCCAACTCGGCAAGTAACGCTGAACAATCAAGCCCCAAGTCCATGGAAGTGTCCTGTTAGATGGCTGCGGGAGGTGTAAAACCGGTCACAGTGTGGAAAAGTAATGGATGCCCCCTGTGTATCACAAAAACATAACTGGTATTAATCTCTAGCTATTCTGTAGGATGAACTCTGTTCACCAGGGTCTGAGAGGGACCAAAGAAAAGAAGCATCTCGTTTGCTCTATCGTTATTCTTGTATCTCAGACAGCTGCTGCTATTGTGCCCTCCTTCAGTGGATGCCAAATTCCAAAGGATACTTGCCAAAAGCTGATGTGGTTGTAAACACTTCAGAGTCAAACCAGAATTGCTCAATACCCTCTTTTAAAATCAAAGCTGTTACAGGCCCCTTTATCTCTTATTCTCTTGAAGTAAACTGGCACAATTTGAGATGAGTTTTGAAGCGGAGGAGAAAAAAAATAACTGTTAAGGATGACTTTTAAGAAAAGGAAATGAAACAACTGTGTTATGGCCTCATGTTGAAGCTGGAGTTGAATTCATTGTATATAGCTTGACTTCAAATGATAGAAAAGTTAACGTATCGTGCATTTATAGGCCTTCTAATTCATTAGTATTCAAGCCTGTTTTCCTATGTACAATAATATACTACTAAAATAGGCAATTTTAATGTGACTTTGAGATGAACTAAATCTTTAAGGTTTTTCATTTCACTTTTTTGAGATTTAGTTCCAGTCTTCCTTTCCTTCCCCCCTCCTAGACCCTAAAACCTGCTTAGCCAAATGAGAACAGGATTTAAATTTGGTAAGCAAGGTAGGATTTCCTGTTTGGGAACTTGGGCCAAAAGGTTTACCAAACTGCAGAGGTTGGTGTAGCTGTAACAAGTAGGGTAGCTGTACATGCCAGCTAAGCAGAAACAGCTTGATATTTCCTTCAGAAAGCTTCTTTGCAGCTCAAGTTTTTTGTGTCCAGCACAATTGTCATAAATTTGGAATTCTGTAAGCAAAGACAGATCCAGCTGTTCTTTGTCAGGAGAGATGAATAACTGTGGGATGGGCATGTAATTAGATACTGTACATTCAACTGCCACTAATTACTAGATTTGAAACTGATGCGAATTCACTGGTGCTGAAAAGTATTTCATGAAGTGGTGGAGCAGCAACACTGTATCTCTGGAATACAGTGTCTAATGACTTTGTAAATGTCATGATCTGCTGGTTCTGCATCTTTGCATAGCCTCCTTGAGTTGCTTTCTTTGAAGCTAGTGGCTTGATACCTTTCTGCCACTCAGAATGTCACAGTTGGGTGTTCTTAAGTTTGTCCTTCCGTAGCTAGTGGGACAGGATTTCCACGGCACCAGTGCATACCTGCTGAATTGCAGTCCTCACACAGACAAAAAGCTCAAATGCTGAGCAGTTACATAGCAAATGTTAATACTTTGGGATTGCTTTTTCAGAAGAACACTGTCTAGGTTACTTTATATTGACTAACTTCAGCTCTTGTGTAGAATATCCATAACATTTTGTGAGAAGAACAGACAATTTCCAGAAAGAATAAAGCTATTGTGTAAAGTCTATCAAGAAAAGTTTCTTAATGAAGTATTTGTATTTATTTCAAAACAAATAAATTTGTAACTTTGCAATGTCTGGTGTCTTCATATTTTACCAGGAGTACAGTAATATTTTTCAGTCCAAATATATTCTTGTCATCCCTTTGTATCAAGGAAGTCTTTCTGATTTTACTCAGATCTGTCATTCCCCGCTTTTGTGCTCAGAGCTTTCCCTCCTCCAGCTTACTATTCTAGGAAAACATTACACACTTCATCAGCATTGCTGCTGACTATTTTAGCACTAAAGGATATAGAAATACAGAAAAATATTGAGCCATGATACAGAATACTATTTGCTGTTTGAACTTTTTTCTGTCTCCCTGGCTAAAGTACTGTCTAGTGCACAGATCTGGGGTCTGACATCCTCACTGGAGTTGGTGCCACACTCACTGCATCCTTTCTGATCTCTAAATCCATTGATGTGATGAGTTCTCCATGAATATCTGGAGTTATTCAGACCTCCTGACTGAAATTGCAGATGCCACTTGGATTTTCTAAAGGTGGTTCTTTTTGGAGCTCTTACAAGACTGTAACTTTAGGAAAGTAAAGATTAACCTAGTGACTTACTTAACATACTGGAGTTTTCAAGGAGAGGTGCTTTCATGACTTTGCTGGGAGGGTTTTGGGTTGCTCATTCCTCCTGTATCAAAAAATCCTGTGATAGAAAGATGCAAAAGCAAATATTTGTCATGTCTGAGCCAAGGCTCTGCTGGATGTGATGATTCAGCAGTCAGGACTGGAGTGATACCAGCAAAAGGCTTGACAGCCAGTGCCTGTGAAAACAGGAGCAACCTGTGCCAGCTCATCTTACAAAAGAAGGGCAAAGTTAGGTTCTTTGCTGAGCTTTTATGGGACTGGCTAATCATTCCTTCCACAAGGACACCATGGTGTGCCTGTCAAGCCTGGGCAGTTTATTTTGGTTTAATGGGGAGGAATGCATCCAAGCCTTATTGCAGCACAAAGGGATCTGCAAGCACTTCTGAGCTGCAAGGAGTTGCTAGATCACTACAAATGTCAGCTTTGCAAGCAGAAGTTTTAATTTGGCAGAGAACACTGTGTTCCTGTGCATAAAAGCTGGAGGGCAGCACAGAGGAGTGGTGTCTTATCTTTTACAAGGAGTTATGACTCCTCTTTCCCTGCAGTACTGGTCTCCTGGCATCTTTAGCTTGTGTTGTAACTGAAGAGATGCAAGTGGCTTGCAGATTTATTATAAATTTTTATAAAAGCCCTTCCAAGAGCTGCAAAAGCTGATTTCTGTGTTAGCCTGAATATTGTAGAGTCATTAACCTGGAAAACAGGAGCTGGGGTCTCACTTTTTCCAAGTGTGAATGGCCACTAAGGAGCAAGAAGCTACTGTGGCATAGAGGAAATTCAGATTGGGTAGCAGGAGGTTTCCAGAAGATAACCAGTTCCCCCTTTACAGTGCTTTTGGGGCTATAAAGGAAGAAAACAGGATGGGCTCCCAGGGACCAGGAGGCTTCCTGATTGCATTAGTGTATCTCAATGCCAAATCTTTGCTGAAGTGGTACTCTTCAAAACCACTAATAGAAAGGATGGCATTGTTGAAATCCAAGTTATTTCCACCTGTGCCTAGGCCTCAACATCTACTGTATAAAAATCTGGCTAAACTTCCTGCTATGCTTCCCCATCTCTGTCCTTGCAGGGGGGGATTGGGAGAGGATGTGCCAATACTTTGTTGTGGCAACAGGACTTTTGTGCTGAAGGATGCTGCTGCTTTCCTCTTTAAAAGCCTCTATTGACTGAACAGCTGGAAAATTTAACCTAGATATATTTTTGAGGTTTATGATTAATGTCATGTGTTGTGAGTGATGGACTGAGCTGGAGTGAAAACTGTTTATAGCAAAGCTGCTTATTTTTTCTCTCCAGTGCTGGAATCCTCTCCCTGTCTGCTTTTGCATCTTGGGCAGAGTATCTGCTGCAATCCTCAATGTGTCTGTAATGGGGTCTGTTGCATCCACCAATGCAACACTTTGAGCAGAGTTCCTTGCAGCTTGGCCCTTCCCCTTCCCACATGCTCTATGCTTCTTTTTTTCTTTGCATTATTTTGCATTGTTTTACATTCACAGACACAGAAAGCCTCTCCCTGTCTCTCTATATGAACAGCTGGTTTGATGTGTGGATTTAGCATTTCCACTGAGCCAAATATAGACTTTGTCATGGTAGCTGATCACTGCTATGCCTAATGTTTAAATAAGTGACAGAAGGGATGTCAGGGTATTTTAAGAGCTCAACCCTTCCCCCTCAGCCCTTTGTAACAGACAGACACAGCCTCTCACTGTTTCTATCCATTGCTTCATTAAGGGCTCCATTCATTTTATAAACAACACAGCTGCTGACCAGTGTTAGGGGGGAAGAAAAAGGAAAAAAAAGGCTTCTGATTGCAACTGCCAGACAGTTCAATGTCTGTTCTCTGCAACTCAGCGTGGGGATCATTCGCTTACCCAGCACTCCTACGGGCTGGAGGAGAGTTATTGTTTTGATGTCATTAAAGAGGCAGCCCCACATCCCATAGACCCTTCCATACTTTGGCACTGATGGGATGTGCCTCAAACACTGGGTGCAGACATCACTGGGCATGTCCAGAAGAGCCCAAGGGTTGGGAAAGGGGATGGCAGGCAGTTTTCCTTCACAAGCAGCTGCACCACAGTGAGCTGTGACCTGCAGTAGAGCTGCAAAAAGTGTCCTTTGGTGACCTGCCACTCTCTGCAATTGCTTGTGGCTGGAGTGGATTATGGTATTCAGGTCAAGGTCAGTGCGTGGAGGGGGCTGGGGGAGGGCAGGGTTGTTTGCTGGGCAGCAGGACTGGAGAAGGGCTGGGGCAGCTCCAGGCAAACCTACAAGAGCCAGGGCACTTGGAAAAGACCAGGACATGCCACCAGCCCGAGCTTTTCATGCCCTGGCTCTGTGTGTGTGTACTCTGTGTGTGCACAAGTCCCCACGAGGCTCAGCAGCACGATGGGCAGGGAAGATGGGGCTGCTGAGCTGTGGGTCTGCCCCACCCGTGGTCCTGGCACTGGCCCAGGGAATAGCCAATCTGCTCGTAGGGTTTGGTATGCCCACCCTATGCAAAAGTGCCACCCAGCCCCACACACAGCAGTGAGATGCACACTGTCCCACCAGCCTGCTGCACAACAGACCCACACAGATCTCTCCAGATAGGAAATTGTCATTTACTGAATGACTAAAATATGTTTTCATTTATTTTTAATGATCATATGATCAAATAAAACAATCCTAGTTCTTTATCCCCAGCTGCCAATGTTAAACATTGCTCTGATCCTGTGGCAATTCCCTCTCTGCTGCTCATGTGTGTTTGGGGCAGAGGAGATGCTACAGAAGCAGAGCCTCACAAAGGGTCAGGCAAAATACTGAGGAGATGGTGGTATTCCCAGACTAGTGAAAGCAGCCAGGAAGCCTTTCATGCAAGATTGTGTGCTGGGGAGCTGCCACATGGGTGAGCAGAGGTTGCAGAGGCCAGATGGGACCTCTGGTGCCTGTAGAGACAGCAGGGAAATATGGTACCTTTGTTGAAAGCTATTGCCAGAGGTACAGTTGGCTGCAAAATGCTTAAAAATGTAGAGGACTGCCCTTTCTGGGGGAAAAAAAAAAAAAAAAGTTAAAAAAAGAGAAAAATAGGAAAAAAGCAAGAAAAATATAAAAGAGGCACACTGGAGGAGAAGGCTGGGGAGAATGAGGAGAAGGTGCTTTCTCACCACAAGCAAGCCCAACCAAGCCCAACCCATCTCAATCCAGGACAGGAGGCCACTGAAAGTGTTTAAGTTGCTATGAAGGCAAGTAACATTCTTCAGGCTGGAAGGCAAGCTTGATTTGTGGAAAACACTACAGGTATTTTTTTTCTAGAATTAAAAAGTAAAATCCTTACTGGGGTTAGCTGTGGAGGTATGTCGATATTGATGTAGATATTAATGGATACAAAACAGAGTTTTGTAATTAATTTAAATGCTTTTCCCCATGTCTTTAATAACCTTGTTTGAACAATTTCAGTGCATAGTGCTTCTGCAAACAGGTTACTCCTGCAACTTCTCAGAGAGCCGATAATGAAGACATGCTTAGGCAGATTGAGTAATATAGTCCACTTTGCTCAAATATTCTAGATCTCTGTCCCAAATCCAGTGAGAATGTTGCAGAAAAAGCCCCAAATGTTGAGCCAGAAACAGACCAGCAAAGAAATGTAAGTTGGGAAACGACTGAGTTTTCCAATCTGCCAAAATATTCAAAATTAAGGAAATGCTCTCAGACCATCTTTTTTTACCACATTAAAGTGCTGGCTCTTTACTTTTATGTGTCCTCCAGTTCACAGCTTTGTCAGATTGCAAATGCCCACTTGGACATTGGCCAGGCAAGAAGATGGGAAAAGGAAATGTCCGTCACAGATATATTTCACCTTCATTTGCTTGCCTAAACTTCTAAATGAGGTGTCAGTCACAGATTCATTAACCATTTGCCACTTATCTAATATCTTTAAACCACAGCAGCAAGGTACCATTTTTAAAAACCTCACCATGATGCTTTACAAACAAGTAATGTGTTATATAGCTGGAGTAACTCAAGACTGCCAAACCAAACTGGTTTTCCCATTAATTTTTCATATATTTCACTGTATGAAGCTTAAAAAAATAACTCTGTAGAAATGTTAAAACTGGAAAGCCACAATTTGAGAAGGTAAATGTATGGAGATGTGTGTCTAGATAGTGAGAACACTGTCTCTATCTATTTAGTAAACTGTTTCAAATTTCCTTCAAGAAAGCTGGGACAAAAAAAAAATCCCAGAGTTTAATTTACAAGATGACATAATCTTTCTAAATGTTGTGGTTTTCCTGGAATATTACATATACACAGCACAACCCTAGTGAACACATCAAAAACATGACAACTGTACTACACCCTGTTTCCAGTTGCATGTACATCAAAATGATGTATTAAATTCCAGCCAACACTCCATGGAAAGGCATTTTTAATAAGCTTCATGCCTGTTTTCATACCAGCATTACCAGACCTTCAAAATCCCACCCTTTGTACTTGACCAGACTACAGGACCAACAGGATGACCGCCATGAGCTGAATGTGTGTCAAACAGACTTGGCTTAGGTGGATTGCAAAATTGTCACACTCGTCCTTTCTTTAGCCTTTCACTTGTCCATTGCAGCTGAGGGGTCTGATCCTGGTATCTCCTCAATGCTATAATTGTTCTTCCTTGGATGGTGGCATCACTTTCAGGTCCCAGCAGAGACCTGGGCCCGTTGCACAAATGTACAATGAGCACCAGTTCCTGCTGGAGGAGTTTTCACTCTAAACAGAGGCAATAAACAGCAGGGCCCTGTTCTGGCTCTGAAATCCCAAGGAAAAGTGAAGCAAAGGGCTGGATCTGTGAAAGCCTTTGGGGATCTACATCTTCAGTGAATTAAAACTGTAACCACAAAAGTATTTTTGTAAAAGATACATGATTTGCCGAGGTGCAGAGGGAGCCAGAGAACTGAATCTAAAGCTGGACTGTTGCCTTAGTCCTAGGTCTAATCTGTTTGTAAACACTCACTGAAACAAAGGATCTCAAATGACTGCAGATCAAGGTAATTGGCTACAAGTGATGCTTTTCCCCATTCAGAGCTACTGGACAGACAACCAGTGGCACAGGCAGAGTAGAAGAGCTAACAGTGCTTGTTTTCCTACAAATTTGTGTCCAATGTCCCCACAAAACTCCTTTACAGCAGTGTATTGACCACTATTCCCCATCTGTGATTCCTTCAGCTCTGCCTCCTCCATGGCTACTGGTTTCCAGCTGGCAAATCCGTTTAAAACCCCTTTGTGCTGCTGCTGGGGTGGCTGGGCCAATCTGCAGACATGCTGGGTGCAGTGACTGCCTGGCAGGTGCGCATGGGCTTGGCAGGGACAACGTGGTCGGCCTCTTCCCTGCCCTGCTCTTTGATTTCATGTTTTACTGCAGGGACTGCAATGCTTCTGAGATCTTTACACTCCTGCCTGCTTTGTTTGACATTTCCCACAAAGGGACTGCCTGACAGACAAACAAATGAACAGTATGGCTGCATACTCCCAGTTTCCTTAGGAAACCAGGCTGGAGACAGAAACATCTTGGGTGCGTTGGGTAAGATCTGTGGTTTCCAGGCATTCAGTTCACTAAAAACTGACACGCACTGGAGCTGCTGGTCATGCATTAGCTTTCAATAGCTTCTTTTATCTCTCAGTGAAAGCCTTGTGTTACAGCCACTGCAGCATTTGATTGCTGTGGTTACAGAATTAACTAATTGCAAAGCAGAGCAAAGCCAGTTAAGGGACACAGTTTTTCACACGTGATCTGGTCCTATTTTCTTGCTTCCTTATGAGTACATGTAAGACAGAGAAAGACTGACTGTACTTATAAACACACATCATACATGCACTGCTTTTTATGCACCATGGGAATATATATATATATGTAAATATACACATTTATATATTCATGGCGTGTTTCCATAAGGTTTCATATATAATATATTCAATATTTATATAGATGACTGCACCTAATACTTTATAGGTGTGTATACATCTACATATAAAAGTGTATATACATGTATTTATTTTTATATGTGCACATACATGTATGTGTATGCATACATGCATATATATGGCATTTTAAGATGGGCAAGAATTAGAACACAGTGTTCCAAGTCATATTTAGGGGACCTGATTGAGAAAGAGGTTCTAGTATGTCCTCCCTATAACTTAATACACACCATTTTCCCTTTTGGAAGACATTGTCAAATTCTTGGCCATGGCCTCTTTTTTGTATGTTCACATGGAACTTTTTTTAACAAAGGGGTGGAGTTTGCAATGTAACATTCTCATTCTTGCAAGTGCTGAGGTCATCTTTGACTGGAGGCAAATAAGTCAGGTATGAATTCTGCTGTCACATCATCCAGGCCAAGGCAGTCATGAGGTTGAATCCTGCAAAATGTGGTGGCCTCACATTCCTTATCACCAGAGAAAGGGAAGAGGGGCTTTGCATCTGCATTGGAACACGTGGGCAGGGATCACTCTTCCTTTCTGCCACTAGAGCTTTTTTGGAAGTTTCAAAAAAGAAATAAAGCTTTAAATTCAGGAATGACCTAGGTCTATAAAGAATATATGGGCCAAATCCTCATATACAAATTAAGATGCTATTGGTGTTAACAGCTTTTGAAGATACACAGCATTTTTCCTAATTGTTTTTATATAGGCATGGTATAATTTTCAGGCCACTCACAAGAACTTTTAATTCGTCATAACCAGAAAAATTTATGTCTACCAGAAACTAATCAAGCTTCTGCTGGGTTATCAAGATGAACACAGACAATCTGCCTGCTAAAGGTAAAACAAAATAACTACATCATCCCAAGTTCAGCCCTCTACTGGTCAGATCTCCAGATCATGTGTCACTCAGCAGTTCTACTGTGCCACCAGGGAATTTTGAAGTGGATACTACAGTTCTCTTGTTCATGCAGAAACACAATTCTGCTCTCCCAAGCGAAGCAACAGCAAACATGCCATGGGGCATGGCTGTACATGGCTCCAAATTTATTGGAGAAAAAGCTGGCTCTAACATCCTTCAGTGATGATAAATTTCTTACCCAGAAAGGTAATGACAGGGTTTTGTTTTTTTGGGTTTTTTTTTTTTCTCTTACCTGACATTTGCATGTGAAACTGCTTCTGTAGAAAATGTTTACACTGATGTTTACTCTAAGCTGGAATGAATACACCAGAAACCATGCCAAGGGTTGCCTCTCCTGCATCCACATATTCTCAGAGCTGATGTGAAGCCTAACACTTCATTTATTCTCATTTAACACGTCTCCTTTCCTCTACCCCCAGTCATGTAAAACAATGATTTGTGTTACTGGCAAGGTGGCAGTGGGAAGAGGCACCTGTGTGCTGCTAACACCATGGGGAGCAGGAGGTGGTAGTGGTCCCCAAGCATAGGCCACACAATTTCTATTTCTATCATAATAAATGGATGCAAGAGGTCTTCTCCTTCACCTCTTATCTGGCTCTCCACATTTCATCTGTGGAGATAGCCCAGGAGCAATACATCACCTGGATTGGATGGATCCTGAAAACATGAGCTCTGGAGTGGCTGTTTTGGATTCAGTTGGGCTATTCAAGACCAGAGAGTGTAGAGAACTGTGAAAATGTTCTTGGCACAAGATACTTCAAGAGATTGAGATGAGTCGAAGGAGAGCAGGATACAGAAGTTCTTGGACCCATCCTAATGCAGTGAGAGATAGAAACATCATACAGAGATTTAATGAGAAGGATTCTTCCCCCTAGGCTTTTCCCATGAAATTCACCATGCAGTAGAATCTGACTGAGAACAACAGAGGGGTGATTCTAGGACTGATCTCAGTGTGACAGATTTTAGTGTGCAGACTTTAGCTGCAAGACCATCACATCCTGGTGTCTAATGTTGAATATAAAACATATATGTCAGTTTTCCAGCTTAGACAGTAACATTCAAGAAATGACAGTAAGGATGTCTGAATCTCATGTCTAAGCTAATGACAGCCATACTTTTGCTGTCATACTAGTGTACTGTTCTTTTCTATGAGCAATTAAACTGCTGGTCTAGTATATGACAGTGCCAACAACTGTCGTTTAAGTCCCAGCATCAGTGCATAAAGGAATTTCTGTCTACTGTTAATGGATGAAGATCTATTAGAGTTAAAAATCTTGTTTGTTCAAGGCCTCTTCGAAAACAGTGTGACAAAACAAGGAGATTTAACATTGCTGCCTTAAGTTTTAGCTTTCATATTTTCCAGATTATGTACTGCATTAATATATAACTCTGAACTTCATGTAAAGTGTTAGCAAGTTCTCTCCACAGTTTCGTTAGACAAAACAATCCTTTTCCAGCCTGAGAACCAAGGACATCCTTGCAGCTTCAAGACCAAAAAGTACAAACAACAGGGAACTGAGGAGGGCAAACTGGAGGGTGGGATTTCATAGCCTGAAGCTGTAATTGGACAATTAACCTAATATGTAAATGAGCCCAAACTTATAAAAGTGTGAAAACTCATGACCAGTTGTTCATCTTGAGTGTAGCCTTGGCTAGGGTCTTGTACTGCCCAGGGTGTATTCTTTGAAGGCCTTTTAAATAAATGCCTTTAAATAAATACCTTTAAGCAAATACTTTATTCCATTGACACTGTCTAGCCTCTGTTCCAGGCATCTTCTCAAGACATCAACATCCTAACTTGGGAACAAAACAAATTGCACATTGGCAGTGTATGAAGATTCTCCTTTTATTTTAACACCTCTGTAAAATCAGAGCAAAGGGTCGATTCCAGCATTCAGCCAATTTAATTAGCAATTTCAGAGTAATCATAGTAATGAGCCAAGTCAGCAAAGATGTCATTGGGGTTCCTGCAGTTCAGGTTGCAAAAACAAGCATTGATCCACATAATTTTCCATGAAAACTCAGTTCCATCTGGGCACTGAAATCTCACTTCAATAGTCTTGGACTTGTAGGGTGTGCAGCACCTGTTGTCTGTGCAGACACCACAGTATTTGGGCCTGTATGAGCTTTTGCTCACACATCCAGAGATGGTGTAGTTCATGGGTTCATTCGCCCTGTAGACAGCCAAGCACTTCTTCCCAGGCTAAATCAGAGAAGAAAATAAAAACAAAGAGGTTATTATTCAGTGCTGATACAGGTAGGACATAAAACCCACCTTGTTCTTTACAACTACCTGCAGGGGAGACTGGGGGGACAGGGGGCTCAGCCTCTTCTACCAGGTAAAGAGAAATGGCCTCAAATTGTGCCATGAGAGGTTCAGGTTGGATATCAGGAAAAATTTCTTCACTGAAAGAGTAGTTAAGCATTTGAAAAAGCTGCCCAAGGAAGTGATAGAGTCATTGTCTCTGGAAATATTCAAAAAACAAATAACTGTGGCACTTTGCAGTATGGTTTATCAAGCATGGTGGTATTCAGTCGAAGGTTGGGCTTACTGATCTTGGACATCCATTCCAACTTTAAGGATTCTATTATTCTATTCTATGATTCCTCTGTTTAAAGGGATTTATAGATTAGGAAGACTTTTACAGCCCTGACCTAGGTGGTGCGAAAGATTTACATGTTTAGATATAGGAACCCAAAAGCTGCAAGTAGGATGCTTGCACAATAGAGTTCATAGCCATGACCAGACGTGCAGCAGTGCTTTTCTGCCGGCTGAGTACATGCTGTCCGAGCCAGCATCGAGCCAGCATCGAGCACAGCAGGCTTGGCTTGGCTTTCCTTGCAAGGACCTTTTGGCTGGAGCTGAAACTCTCAGGGAAAGGTTTTCATACCAACACAGGCAGGACATATTTTGGAACTCTGTGCAGCACAGTAAGTCCATGTACAACGCAGCCTCATGAGGCCTGCACGCTGCCAAACAAACTCTGACTCAGTGTCCACGCAGCTCGAGGGGTGCACAAAGAAACAGTCCCCACCTTGATGTGCTGGGTTATATCCACCTCACAGGGCCTCATGTTGCACAGGCGGCTTTCCTTCAGGAGCCGGCACTGCTCGTTGTCATTGGAAATCCTGGTAGAGATGCCCAGCCCACAGGTCTTTGAGCAGGGACTCCAGGGTGAGGTGTGCACAATGCAGTTCTTCTGCCAGGCTTCATCCTCTCCCTCGTATGCTGCCGACACAGATTAACCCCGCATTATTCAGCCCGGGCAGCTTTACATATTAAACACCCTCTGCCCTGCTCATTGCACATTCAGGCCACTAACCCAAATAATTAAACCACAGCGAAGTGGCTCAGCATTCCTGTGAACTCCCTCATCCCACCCTCTTTGTGCTGACCTACTTGTGTCAGACTCTCCATCGCTGCGAGCGCTCGGGGCCAGGGCTCGTTCCTTTATTCCCCTTCACAGCCTCACACAAGGGGGTCCTTGTCTGGGACCCCCAGGTGCTGCCACAATATAAACAATTACAGAAGCCTGAGCCAGCGGGGGGAGAAAGGGGATGAGATCTGATCTCACCATGAAGGTTTATTTCTGAGCCCATTCAGTTGGTTCCCCATGGCAGAAAGTGGCCAGCAGTCTCTGCTGGATGGCAGAGGGCTTGGGAAGCAGCCACAGCCTTTCACTGGGAGGAAGAACAGCTTCAATAGCTCTCAGAGAGCTCAGCAGCCATTTGAAGAAAGGGTGGGCTCTGTTTTGAAAGCAGCCAACAACCCCAGTTATGGTTCTGTCCCAGCCTCAGCCAAAGTTCCCACTGCTTGACAGCTCACAGGACAGTCCGTAGGCAAAAGTCTGATACAAACTGCTGCATTGAGCTTGCTCACTCTTACATTTATTATTATATTAATTTTTATATTAAATGTAATGGATGTTACTCTGACTTCTGTAAGACTTCTCCTTACAGGAGAAGAGTCAGGAAAGCAAAGCTATGTTTTGCCCATTTTGGGACACGGGCCATGAGGACATAAGGCCAGTTTCTGTAGCAGATATTTTGAATTTGGATCCACCCCACATTTCAGGGCTATCAGGGACAGAGAAGTGAGGGCTAAACTCTGGTGGTTTTAACCCACAAATGAAGACCAAGGGTTTTTTTTTTGTGCAACAAACGACCAAGGTTTGGGACAAAGCTCTTACCACCAAGGAGCCAAATTTGTTTACAACAATTCTGTCTTTCCCTAAGCTCTGCTCTTGTGAGATGGTCCAAAACATGGAGCTAATGTGGCTAATGTCACTACAGTGTATCACAGGGCATTCTGACAATAAATTTAAGATATATGGTAAGTTGAATCCATTCTAAGCATTTGGGACCATGTTTGAGGCAAATGCTACCACCTCTGTACAGTGGGTTACGTGATCATTACTATAAATGTGAGTTTGAGGACAGAATGTTTAATGATGCCATCAGTTCAGAATTGACAAAAAGTTGTATCACCACAAAGACAACTTAGCCCAACTCACAGTAAAATTTCCACACAATAACTGCCTTCAAGGTGTTGTGTAAGTTTGAGACTCCTAAGTCCTATCATAATATACAGGGGCTTTAAAACTGCATTACAATAGCAATATAACCTGGACAAAAGGCCTCAGTCCCAAATTAAACTGAGTCCATTCTCTTTCCCAGAGAGTCCAGACTGAGGAAAAATGATTAAAATGGACTTTTAATATCTTCAAAGTTCCAGCAGACATGTCCTTGAAAGGGGGCTTTGGCACACAGAATTCCAGAATGGTTGTACAAGCATGTTTGATGAATATCATATTCATAGAGTAATGAAATGGTTTGTGTTGGAAAGGACCTTAAAAATCATCTCAGTGAACTCCCCTGCCATGGCCAGGGGTAGCACCCAGTAGATCAGGTTGTTTAGGGCTCCATCCAGCCTGGCCTTGAACATCGCCAGGGATGGGGCATCCAAGTCCATATTGCTACTAATGAGTTCCACTGGTGTTTGCCTGTCCTGTCCTTCAGCACGTGTTGTGTGGGAGGCTGTGTCTCCCTCACAAAGGTTAGACGCCTCCCAGGCCTGGCAGTACAAGCTGATATTTGCTTGGAGACTCTGCCAGATGGCAGAGATCTGCCTCATTCCTGCCGTACCTGCAGAGGAGATGTGGCGCGGAGATGTCTTCCTGATTTTCCTGGAGTCATCACAAACCCACTGCTCGCAGCACTTCCCTGCCATCTTAATCAGCTTTGGGTTTGGGCACCAGACAAGTGGAGGACGTGAGTTTGTGCACATGGGAACACAGCCCACAGCCCCGTTAATGCACGTGCAGTTGTATTTGCAGTTGGGCTGAAATGTCTCCCCATTCTTATACCTGACTCCATTGAGGACACATCCTACACCAACAATCTCTGAAAAGAAAGAAAAAGAGAGAAAAACACACAGAGCATCATTAAAATCATGCTGGCAACAAACAGTTCCGATGTGTTCCTTTACCAAGCTGATCCCTGGGCTGGCAGTGCTGCAGAGCCACGTGTTCAGCCTGATGCTGCACCATGTGTAGTCACACCATCTAGGAAACTTTCCCATTCTAAATCACAGCAAAAAAAGAGAACATTTTAATTCTTCAATGAAAAAAAAGAAAAAGTTAGAAAATAAAACAAGTTTTATCCACAAATTCTTACTTAAAAAACCCAAAATAATTTCATAGCATGGTGGTAGGAATTACCCACAGGGGAAGAAATCAAATTTAAAAAATATATTTAGTGAAATTTGAAGTTTTCATAGACATAGGAGGGGACTTCATGGAGTTACACATATGACACAACTGTTCACAACACTTGTGTATATCTGAAGCAAAAGGGGAGGACAAACAAGGGAGCAAATGGAGCACCTAAATGACACTAGATTCCTATATTTAGGAAACTGGATCTTACCCAGTTTATCACAGAGCAGTTTTCGTGGAAAATGAAGTACATGTTATAAAGCCATGAAAATAAATATTTGATGTATAATTTTTTAATATAAAATCACTTTAAAAAGTCAAGCCTTTTGATTGTTCATGAACAGGAATCACAGAGCAGCATTTTTGCTTGTTTCAAATTATAGACACTTATTTGAAAGCAGTGGCTTTCAATGGAAAATTCAAACTTTGGTCTCTTGTTTAGTCACATGGAGGCACTGCTCACGCATGCTTATGTTTTGAGTCTGGTCAGAAATTGAGCTGCTTCAGGAAAATACAAACTGAAATACTGGATTAAAATTCTGCAAAGGCTTCCTATTTTTAGAATGAGCTGAGTGAAAACATCAAGTACAAATCCCTTCTTCTGCACAAAAATGAGAGCTATTGGAACTTCAAGCACAGATCTGGATCTCCAGCTCACACTCAGCTACAATTTTTGTAATGCGTAAGCCTTTGTACTGAAAAGGCAATCACTCAGTGCTGGAGCTGGGCCTGAGAATTCAGAGAGACTTCTAGGTATGCACACAGATTATGACAGTTCAAAAGATGCTATATCTCCTGGTGTTTTCCTACAAGCATTTTTCTCCTGGATTATGTTAATTTAGTCTCCTGCAGGTCTCATAAACCAAGATGATCACCATGAGAACATCCCAAAACACAGACAGAGGGGCTGTTGAATGCCTTCATGAAGAACCTCACTGAGTGTGCATCAAAATAAAGCAATTTGGAGGCACATCCCTATTCCTAGCCCCACATGCACAACAGCTGCCTCACCCCCTGGGCCTGTGCTCAGCACCTGCTGCCTCTGCTTTGCTGCAGGGAAAAGCCAACAACAAAAGGATATCTGCAATGATTCCCACCAGGTTCCTATTTGATGTCTGCGAGGTTAGATCCTGGGGCACACCTCATCATGGCAGTCCTGATACAGTCTGATTTCCCCCAGTTTGACCTCACTCCCTTTCCCAACACATATTCCTAACTCCTTCAGGGTCTTTAGTTTCCATAAATTATATTGTTTCTGTAGCCCTTCACACCCTCGATTCTCTAGATCTAGCCAAAACATCCCTATGCAAATCCAATTCCTCACAGCAGTTAGTCCCCAGTGCCCAGCACAGGATTCCCACTCACAGGAGCTTTCAGTCACCAGGTCAGGACAGAAGCTGGTGGTGATGCAGCTCAGAGCTGGGTGATGCAGCCTCTATGTGACCCAGGTACAAAAAGAACACATCAGCAAGCCCTGTTCTGTACCTCTCCCTAGGTGCTGAAAACAAGGGAAAGGCCACAGGTTCCTCTGGCAGCCAATCTGCCTCACATCCTAACCATGGAAAGACTTTCCTCTGGTTCCCTTCAGCTGTGCACCATAATGTTGCTCACCAAATAACCATAAATGTCTCATATTGTCATGGTAGTAAGGAAGTGAGAGCAGAGCCTGGGAACCCATCCAGAGCTCACTGGAAAAGCTGGAGGTCTTCTTTCAGCACAGTGCTGCTGCCACTGGCATACCAAGTGCCTGTGATGTGTGGGAGGACTGCAAAAACCAAAGTATATCCAACTCAGAAAACAACCATTTAAATAAATAAACAAATGCAAAGCAACATGAGGGCCTTTAAAAAGGCCTAGGAAGCCTGATAGCTTTGAGACAACATCCAGCCTGTTTTCCTCTCCCAGCACAGGGCCAGCTGTAACGATGTCATTCTTGACAATGTTTGTCTAACCTGCTCTTGCAGACCTCTCATGAATGTTCTACACACACTCAGACAATACATTTAAATTATCTCATATCCTCTTTTCTTAACCTTAATCTTTTCTAATCTTGAAAATCACTGTTTAAGCTTGCAGCTCCTAGCACGTAACTTCTCTTGTTGTTATTTTGCCTGTATCCTACAAAAACTCTGGTTAGACCACAATTTTTTTTTTTTTTTTTTTTTTCCTGTGCCTGAGTCAGTGCAAAGCCAAGGTCATTTCTTACTAAACTTCCCACCCTTCTGCTGGGGAAGAGCAATGCTTAGTACTACTTCTGTGAGAATCTGCCAGCTTACCCTGAATTTCTTAAGTCTTCAAACCTGTCCCTTGTGTAACCTCTGCTCATATTCTAAGTTTCTTGAAACGCAGAGTTTGTGAGCTTTTTCCTCTTTTGTGGATCAGTTATTCTATCACTCCATCTCACAGTCAGCTCTCCTCCAGGTTTATTTTCACCTTTACATTTTCTCTTAAATCATTTGTTTTTATGTTCCAGTCCAGAAGCCTATCCATTTGAGTGGCTTTTTCCTGTTTATGAACCTAAAGCCATGACTTTATGTTCTAATAATGTACTAAAAGCAGCCTTTCTGATCAGCAATGTGTGTCGTTGTGCTGATGATCCTTTTACTTTTAATCATTCCCAGAGTAATAATTTTAAATAATTTCTGACTTTTATGAGAGGATCAGAGTCCCCTCATGTTCTGGAACTCCAAACAAGTGAATATACTCTTAATACCTAAAACACTGCTAATTTCTTTTTGCACTTATTCTTGAAAAGCATTCCAGTGTCACGGAACCAAGAGTTTGCTACTAGAGATGGCAAGAAATCCTTCTTCCTCATAACAGCTAATGTGACTGTAACCATTGTAAACTTAGGGTTTAAACCTCAAATTGTAGCTGACAAGCTCTGATAGACAATGACTCATTCCTGGCCATCTTGACAGAGTATTCTACAGACCACGTGCTATCCTTCTAAGGTATCTGCTATAGGGAATTAGCCAAAAGTGTCTCCTTAATGACATGGTTTTCATGTAGAGGTCCATATTGCTTGTCTTAAATCCAGCTGCCTGCCTATCCTTCCTTCATCCTCAACCTACTACAGCACCTCCTCCTATTACAGGCAGTACAGAATAATCTATTTACACAAATGCTGGTTGGTCTTTGCCCTTGGCTGCAGCCCAATGAAAAGTCAGGAATTCAGATGTCATTTCTCATCCAGCCAACTGCCCTGAGAACAAAGACAGCTACAAGGGAACGGAAGATGATGCACGGAGGAGCTGATAAGCGCGAAGCCGCATATCTAAAACGAGATAAATCGCAACCCCTGCTCAGACTGACGGGAGCTGCCAGAGTTTATCTAAGCCAAAAATATATGTACATCACTTACGTGCACATACTCCTATTTCGTACCTAGGTCTGTCTCCACTGTAGTCGCAGTACAGGCCCCTGTGGAAGTCACAGGTGTCAGCCTCCGTGCAGCTCTCTCCTCGCTGCCTGGCACACGTCTTGCAGCAGTCACAGCCATCCGTGACCAGGCTGACGCCGACCGCGCACCGGGGCGGGGACCTGGGGCACTCGCAGGGCCACCTGCAGTACTGAGTCCGTGTGTAGGTCTCTGTCGTGGCTGGGACAGCGCTGGGCATGGGGAGGGACGTCTGGCCAGTGGCCTGCAAAAAAAGAAACACGGCTTGGAGAGCATTGCAGAGAAACGTGTGCTGCTTAGTCCTCAGTTAAAATCTCCTCAGGTCTTATGAGGGAAAAAAAAACTTCAACAAACCAGCAAGTCAATTCAAAATTTGATAATCAGATAAAAAACCTGATCAAGGTTAGTCAAGGTAGGAAAGGGATTTCACTAAACACACTGATGCTATTCCAGGTCACTATTGCTGAGATTATGGAGTACTAGGATGCCGGAGTTCATATCAAAAACCACAGAAGGTAGAGGCTTGTTGCATCTGAACCCTCAAATGCCTTGACAACAAACTCTGGATGACATTTAACAGCACCAGCCATGCTTGTGGTGCAGGAAGAGTGCAAACTGGGCAAGTGACAAACCAAATATTTCATTTTTCTAAGGGAATCACTGCAAAGAAAACCTGTGCTGTACATGGAGACCAAGCAGGGTGCAGTATCTCAGGCACAGACACCAATGGAGTTTTTCACATGGTGTCAACAGCAGAAGGAGCTGCTGGGGCACATGTGGTCTAGAAGCCCTTTCTAGTGCTGAAAAAAATAAGTGTGTAACCCTAAAAACTTAAAAGAAGGAAAGTCCGACTCTAGAAATTGTTAAGGCAATTCCCTCCATTGCTGCCTTCCCTGAACTGTACTTTATATCCCCACTGGCTTTTTCTCTTTGCAGTTTGAGATGTCTCAAACAAAAGGCTTTCCAAAAACTCTCCTTGAAGAAAATGCCTCACTCAAGAGTTTGTGGGAAAAGACTTCACAGCTATCCATCAGGATATCTCAACAAAGTCCCCTTACTGTCTTTTACAGTTTCTTTGTTAGCAGGCTCAGATTTTATTAAAGTACATTCCTAAGCCCGCTACTGCTGTATCTGAAGGTGTATTTAAATATCTTGGAAACTGGTTATCCTATATTTAGAACACTAAATTGTGAACACATTGCTAATCACCGCCAAATAGACAATGTGTTTGCTCTGGGCATAATTCCCAATTCCATTAAGGCCCTCTTTACAAACAGTTGGCCCTAAAGTAGGCTTAAAACCACCTTTAAACTCTTGTTTAAAATAAAACATACCAATATAATTTACTCCCACTTTAAGGCTCCTTGATGCTGTCAGAGCTGTTAAAAGAGGAACATTTAGATTGATGAAAAGCCCTGGCCTTTTAATAGTAGGATTTTTCATTCCATTCACAATCATTTAAGTAGGTGCAATAATCTGCCACTTGAGAAGAGAGGCTTCCTCAAGTGCAATAAACCTATTTACTTTGTTGCTGATCATTTAAAAAAGTGCTTAATAATCAGATCCAGATATACAGACAAAAGTCACACAGCTATTTAAAGAGCTCATTGCCACAGCCCAACCCTGTAAGTAAATCCCTTCCCCATCCCTTGTTTCTATTGTCAACATGAGCGAGCAGCTTCTCCCTGTGCAGATGTGAATGTGTCTGTGAGCCAGCACACGTAGCAAAGAGGAGCCCTCATGCTCCTGTGGGTTTAGCTAATGTGTGAAGGGCTGAACTCTTGTAAAGCACAGAATAGCTGGGACACATTTGGTGGCTTGTGAGAGACAAGAGTTTAGAGTAAATTATTCAACAGCCCTTCCTCTACGTCTGACACCTGAGCTGGCCAGGGAAGCCTTTCCAGTGTCCTTATAGTGAGGAACTGTTGTGGATCTCGGATGTGCTGGCTGAATTGTCCAGAGGTGTGGCTGAGTCCATGGGATGGATAGTGCACATGAGCATCTTCAGATAATCAGTGTGGACAGGCACCAGAGAACCATCATTCCTGGGTTTTACAAATGGGGAAGGCATGGAGTGATGGAGTTGGCATCATGTCCTAGGCTCCATCACCACCTAAGCAAAACCCAGCCTTTGGAAACTGTTGTCCACTGGAGCCTTTAAAAGTGCGCAACCTGTACAGCCTTGCAGGCTCTCCTCCTCTCCCCTCCTAAGTCACTCAGACCTTCACTGAGGGAAAAAACATTCTGTCAATTTATAAAAGTATTGGGTTTCCCATTTCCATGGTCAGCTGTTGTCACTGGAATACCAAGTCTCTTTGGAAAAGTCACTCAGCCCTACTACTTCAATGTCCCAGAACATTTTAGAAAATACACCCTTCAATTTTAATGAGTATGCTGGTTAAATCATCACGACTAATGCTTTCCACAAGTGCTATCAACAGGAAATCACCCTGTAAGAGCCTCCCCCAATGGCCATCCTTCACTAGAAAAAAACACCAAATAAACAAAAAAATCCACCCATGTAATTTATGGTTTCAGGAATAATGTATTTAGGGTCAATATAATGCACAGGAGGACAATGATTTTGTAAGAAATCTGAAATAAGATTTCAGATTAAGAAAGAGGTAAGAGCAAAGAGAAAATGAACACCTAAACTCACAGTAGTGGGGATTTGACAAGCTTATTTTAAAATATCAGAAAGATAAAAGAATATGCTTGTTAGGAAATTAATTTTCTGAAGTATTGGTAATTAACCTGTTTTGTTTAATTATTCTTTAATCTTGGAGTCTGCAGATTTGTTATCTTGCGTTCCGAGGAAAAAATATTCCACCAAAATTATTCATGAGTTCTAACGTTTCTGCTTCTGGAGATACAAGCCCATCCTCATTAAAACAAGATGAAACCTTTCTCACCCTGCTATGCCTGATAATTCTCTATTAAAAACACTCCTGATTTATGCTTGGCAAGCTCCAAAATTACTTTCTTTTTGCATCTGCAGAGCAGATTGCTAGCAACAATTCCCAGCTAATTTCTGTCTTCACATTCAAGAGAAGAGAAGGAGAAAATAAAAAAATTACCCACTGTCTGCCATAGCCACAAACTCAGTATTTTTAATAGCCAGGAGTTTTACTACCAAGTTTCAAGATATGAAATGGATAGCAGCATTTTAGCAGCACATCTTTCCTGCCGGCAACATGTATTTTCAATTTGTTGAAAAATACTACAATTTTAAGTATGTTTTAGTTTTGAAAACTCGAAGAACCAAGCTATGGTTTTGAAACCAGTGTATATAGCCCAAACTACAAGCTAGGCAGACTTATTGTAGCACGTTTACATAATACACGAGAAGCCTCTACCTTTGCTTTAAAGCAGCAAAGTATCACAATACACCCCTTTGCTTCTAGCTTTTACAGATGTTTAAAAATATATTTATGTGTATTGATTTTACTGTTTCAGTGCTGCAAGATCTTACTCTTAAAACCCTTTTATTTCAAGTATTTTTCTCATCAGCTGGGTGAAGGTAGGGAGAAGCTCTCCCTGTTCTTCCCCTCCAGCTTATTGATGTGAAATGTTTAGACAGGATGGTGACTTCTAAATTGGATTTCTTTGGCTGCCAAGAGAGCTGGAGAGGTGGTTCCATAGCAGCAGAAACCTTAATATTTTATCAGCTTCCACTGTTTTCTCCTTGGTGGTAATTTAGTCTCAAAGGAGAGCTTTTTATTTCAGTCAGAGACGCCCAAGCTGTGTTTTGCAGGATACATGTTGTTGAGTGGACTACATCTAATTTCTCACAGTAGAGCACATTAAAGAAATAGTTTTAACCTACATTGCTGATACTGCCTTTCTGAGCAAATGCCAGATGTTGTTGATGGAGGGATACGATGTGATCTGGATTATCCCGTTCTCTATCTCTGACATACTCACAAGTGAAAATGATTAGTGAGGAAATTTTATTAAAACATTCTCTGTACTACAAGGTCTGACAACGTCATCCTGTCACTGTTTAGAAGTAAGTCCAGATTTGGAGTCTGACTGTTCTAAAAAAGAACACTGAAGTTAAAAACGCAGTTTTATGCAGACACTCTGGGATGCATCTTCTAGGAAAGAGCTGAGCATTTGTACATAACACACATCTGCTTTCCCCTGGTTCCACCTACTGGCTGAACTACTGAGAAAGCACAAGCAGAAATGCCTGCAGAGCCAATTCCAGTTCCAAGAACCACCCTAAGTATTCCTATTATCCAAAATTATTTTAAAGACAGCCAAGGAGGCTCATGCACATTCCCAGAGTTTCAAACACTAATCTGATATAGCACATTCCCAGGGGAACACAGCATCTGGAGCTCAATAAACAAGTAAAAAATGAAAAGACATAACGAAATATAAACAATCCATTAAATAAAGTCACATACCTTTCCATCCCTCAGTTGTATTTTTGGGCAAGCATAGAGAATGCTTAGTTTCATTCCAGAACGGACAGAAGTTAAAAATTCATAATGCTTGTCAGAGAGATGGCAATGTAAAACAGGACCTGGCTTACATCCGTGGGCTTAAATCAGGCCCTCAGGGTAGACATTTGTTCTTGATTTTTCTCAGCTGAAACTTCTGTGCTGAATATTTCTGAATATTTGCATTACTATTATACCCAAACCAGATGGGTTAACAGAGAGCCAGTTCTTACAGGGAGATCAGCAGTAATCACAGTACCATCAGGACTTCCTCACTGTTAAACTCTTGCAACAAATCCCTAAGTCCCCATGAATGCTCATAAACTGTCACAAGCTAATGCTAGGGACGAGTAGCATCAGGACAGAGATATAAATCTGATTCTGCAGGACACATAATTTAACTGTCAGAGGAAAATATGATTATGCAGGGCTCAGCTTCCCCATGCATGAGGGTCTAGATACCTCATTAAAACTGATCCCAGACATGAAATCTCCTGGACATATTATGAAATCACAGACTCTGAACCCAGAAGATACAAGACAGTTTTAAAGATGTCAGGTGCCATCTGGATTTATTCTTGCTGTGTATGGTAGGTTGAGCATAAAAGAACATTCTGCATGAAGCAAAACACCCAATAGCCTAAGAAAATAAAATATCCCCAGTGAGCCAACCATTATATGTCTGTGGATCCATGAATGATGAGCAATCAGCTTCCCGTAACTTTATTTTGGGAAATGTATCTGTGGGAAGAATGTAGACAGATGTTTGGAATAGTCTTTTCTAACTCAGTTTAGACAATTACAGAGTAAAGATTACATACATTCACCTCTTTGCCAATAATTGCTTATACTGGAAAATTCAGTGTGACCTCTCCTTTTCTTCATATTTTTCCATGGAGTGTTCAGAGGGAAAAAGCTTCCCTGTTAGAAAGCAACCTGATGTTTTATAACTGTTGCCCCAGTAGAAGCACTAGAATAGGGTGACCTAAAAATGTTTGGGCATCATTAACAAATTGACACAGCCACTGCTGACTCCACAAACAGAGATATTAAACAGCACAATTTCCGTGCTCCAAGAGCATTTTAATGTCTTGCGCTGCAATGAGCTCATCCCGTGAAACAAGCTTGAACTGGAGTTTGAGAAGTAACAGGGAACATCTGGAGGAGAAATAAGAAAAGTCTCCAGAAGGTACAAGCAGACAGACTTCAGTTTTAGGAAGGGGAAAATGTGTGTGGACCATGCAAGATCACAGAGTTTGAAACCATCCTAAAGCTGTACAGGACAAGATCTGGCCCTATCAGCCAAAAGCTGGGTACCAAAACCAGTATCAGCTCCAGCTGCCAGACAGGAGCAGATTGCCTTGGCAGAGGTTTTTTACTTCACAAGTGTAAAGTAAAACCTCTGCCATTGTTCTGCATTTGCTTATCTCCTTTTCAGTCATGTCTGTGAAATCAAAAGGAAGATATTTTTTATCTTCTTACCCTCTTGGGGACATTCTTCTATGCTGTGAATAAAAAGTAAAGAAAAATTAAAAAGCTCCATTTATTTGTTTATTTGGTTGTGGTGTCTTTTCTCCATAGCAAGAACAGCACAGATTTCATTAATTTCTTCAGTATTATCTTGGTTTTCATGATTTTTTAAAATAAAAATATAAATCTGCATTTTCAAGTATCCTCAATTTTCTATTTCTGTTCAAATGCAGAGAATTTTGACTTAAAACAACTTCTAATTTTTAAATTTCAATGTTATTTAAATTCTCTAATCTGAAACAATTTACGTGACCTATATCTGCTCTTCCCTGGAGCTGCTAATTAATTGATGATGTCATACTCCCTATTTCCCTTAAATAGCAATGTTCCCTCCATATTAAGTTTCCACAACTATTTCTCTCTAGCTCTGAATTTCTGAGTTGGTCACTTTATTTTCCAACTATCAAAGTTTCTTCCTTCTTGAAACCCATATTAAGTGCTCTCCTTTTGCAATTTTTATGTTAATAAGTTTATTTAGATCCAATATGGAAAATAATCTGGTTTTGGTGAGTTATCACTAGAACAATTGATTTCCTGGACTACAGTCTTGAACCCTCACTTCAAATGGTCTCTCTGGGAATTTGCAGTTTAGAGCATGGCAACCAAGATGGTCAGAGACCGAAAGGAGAAGACACTGAGGGAGTTGGGCTACTCTCAGTCCGCTCTTCCCAGTGGTAGCAAAGAGTGAAACAATGGGCAGAAGCCACAAAATATAACTGGGGAGGTTCTGAACACAACTTCTTTCCATGCACCTCCAGGACAGATCATCCAGGGAGGCCCTGGATTATCCATCCTCACATGTTGCACTCAGACCTCCAGAGGGTAAGGGCAACTAGCATGGCTGTGCATGCACACCTTGCCAAATCCACATGTGAAAATGTCCCCCAAACCCAAACCACCTACAGGGCATCTTCCCCACTTCAATTCTGCATTGTGCCACCTAAAGTCTGCTTCTGGCTCAGGGAATAAAAACTGATCTATTTGTTAAATGGTGCATATAATGCAGACAAAAGAATTCCATTTTTCAGGACCATCCCATCTCCTCTCATAAACCCAGCCAAACAAAAGCTATTTGACAGATTATTATTTTATTTGATAACAGGAAACATACCATAAATGTGGCTTTGTAGCTGAAAGGAAAAATAAGCTGCTGCTACTTCTGCTTTAATAGCCCCTTTGGAACACATGGCATGCCTGACTTAATCCAAAAAACATAGCTGCCATTTAATACAGTGTTGTATCATTATATCAAAGCCACCTCAAGACTCTCAATGAAAGATGAGCAGTCTTTGCACTGCTACATCCCTGTGGTTAAGTAAAAAACAGATGTAGCCTACAACGTGTCTGAATAAACATCAGCATTTCCAGATATAGAGTCCCATCACAAAAGGGTATTTTGTGCCAAGAGTGGCATATTTTGGTAACTGTGGCTCATAGTACATTATGAGATCTGCTAGACAGAAAATGCAGATGGAAGATAGAGGTGACATCCTCAGGGCCAATAGAAGATGCCAGACTTCTGCATACTTGAGGAGTATGTAGAAACTAATCCTCAGCCTCGTTGCAGAACATTATGATCCAGCTGGAAGTGGTATGTGTTATCTCACCCTTTGCCAGGCAAAATCATGGCACAGGCCTCTTGTAGCATCTGAAGTGAGCTGGTTCTGTCCATGCAAAAGTATCAGTAAAGCAGCATTTGTGCATTGTAAGCAAAGGCATCCACACCACAGTGGATGGTTGCCTGATCTGGGTGTGGTCTGGCCATAGTTCTGTAGTTCTGTGAGGAAAGCACCTTCTCTTCACAGAATCATGAAATCCAGATATCCAACCAGATTTTAACTAGTTCCTGTGACTCTTTCTAGAAAACCAAATCAGGAAAGCAGCAAAACACAGAGTGAGAGAGGAGCAATCAAATTTTATCTTATACCAAGCAGGGGAAAAGAATAATGGCAAGAGTGCAATTCTAAGTACCAGCAATGACAAACCCCATCCACATGATTGCTGTGCTGTACTTGCAAGAACAAGACTTGCACCATGGTGTCCACCACAACTCCTCTTAGCTTGTGATACTTTCACACTTGTATTGTGAAAATTTCAGCTGATATCCCCCACCATGAGGTCCTCTGAGAAAAAAACAGATTAAATTCCAAAGATCAGATGGAATAGTATTTAAATGAAAGAAGGGAAACGTGATTTGAAGATGCATCCAGACAGCAAGAGGTCTGACTGATGTTCTGAACAAGCAGCAGGGATCTGGAAATCCCTGAAAACAGGATCATGGCAGTGCTAAGACATCTGGGAAGTGAATGAGTGTTGTCATCACACTGAAGGTGCAGAGGAAAGAGAGACTCACACAGAAGACAAACCGCAAAACCTCCCTGTGAGTTAAAGTCATATAAAATGGTTAAGGCAGGGTGAGGGACAAGCCATGAACATGAGGTAACTGAAGTGCCCAGGTTGTCACAAAGAGAAAAAGGGGAACTGAACACCTTCTACTTTTCCCCATCACCCTCTGGGGGCATCTGATCACACTGACAGCAGGACAGAAACAGCACCATGGCCTGTGCTGCTTCCAGGGGTTAGGTTTTATGCCCTCACTGTCGTGTAAGTAAATAATGGAATCACAAAAGATAAGGGGCTAATGTGGATGTCTCAAACACCAACAGCCAAACAGCTGTGGAGACAACCAAGGGTGTTGGTAATAACACACTGTGAGAAAGAACAGGATGTGGCTGGAGAAGGGATCACAGGCAGGTAGAGGCAGTACATTTCTGGGATAAATGTCTTTGATCTGGCTCCCGGAGATTAACACAACACAGTACAGCACAAGGGCAGGGATGAAGCTGAGGAACAGGCTCAGTAGGAATTAAGACCACTAAATACCCTCAAAACCCTCCAACACATTTCCAGAAAAGTCAAGAAGAACAGAGTGTCTGTGCATGCTAAATAATTTCCATAGAAAATTAGGAAATTATTTCCAGGGCAGGGAAGATTTATCAATAAAATATAAATTAATTATTTATTACAATAAAAAATACATTAAGCCCTGGGGTGTGTGCCCCAGGAACGTGGACACCTTATCAGATGGATCTGATAAGGACCGGTGATTTCGCTCTTCCCTCCTCTCTCTCCCCTTCTTTAATCCAATCCATCTCTCTCTCTCTTTTCTCTATCACCCTATTTCTTTATTCAAACCCCACTGCTGTGTGCTTACAGTAGGAGAACAGGGAATAACTTGCACCAATTTCCATGCAAAGTGAGTAATTTAACAATAAAACTTTGTCAGCTTTCATGGACTTTTGTCAACATGAACAACTATGAATCTTGAGTGCTCCCATTTCTTAGAAGAGTGGGACACAATGTAAAGTCCCATCTGTCTCTTTCAAAATCCCAGACGGAATATCCATGACAATTCTCTATACTACAGTGTGAAATGATTCACTCAGACTCACATCTAAACAATCTTAATTTCAGGAATCTGAGGAAAGTATAAAACAATACACAACACAGAGCAGATGCTGCTTTAAATCACATCCTAGAGGAACTGACGTAAGGAATTCCCTAGGGAGACACTATCTTCCTAATCTGTTTACTTCCAAAATCTGGTATCAAGCTTTTAACCATATCATAGGGCACCAATGTCAAACAACTGCCTCTTAAAATCCCCCCCAAAGATTTAATTATGTATTTTGTCACTGTGCTTTAGAATGTGCAGAAAAGTTTCTCCAAAGGAAAACTGAAGTCCTTTGCAGCAGTGATGCCTAAAACAAGGAGCAAGCAGCAGAATGGTAACACAAGCCTTCTGAGCATTTTTTCTTCTGGCTTGAAAAGCAGAAATATACAACACAACAATACACACACATGCAAAAATAGACTTAAGAGTTTTAAATAAAACCAGTAAATTCAGTATAAATGTATCTGCAAGCACTGCATGAGATCAGATGTACAGAAGACCATGGTTGGAAGGGAGTCTGAGCCCATGCACAGCAGGTAGGCAGCAAGCCAGACACAGGGTGGTCCATAAGCTAGAGAAATGATGAATTGCTGCAAGCTCATATTAGAAGCTAAACTGAGATCAGCACCAACAACCTTGCCAATTTTATGATGAGATCATTTAGCAGGAGCAGAGTGATTAGCTAGAGGCCTGCTTTTCCCAAGCTTTGCTGAACTTATCTGCCTAAATCCCTGGAACAAACCCAGCCTATCTGAAAAAATTTTACTAGGTCAACATGTGGAGCAGAGACATTATGTGCCAAAACATGTACATAATGACCCCTCCCAATTATGATATCAAAGGGTATTAGGCCTAAAGCTATGAGGATGGAAAGGAACACTAAAAAAATCTGTAATTTGTTAACTTTTCTAGATGGTAATTGGGACACTGAAGTAGATTGAAGTACAGGTTTTGTAAGCAGAAAGGAGGAGACTAAATTTCAGATACTCAATGTATCTGTACATCACCAGATGTACCAGATCCAGGACAACCCTGTGCTCAGTTTTTTTATGATCTGTTACAAGTGACAAGCCTGCACAGGTAGTTTGTAGTCTACCGAAACAGACAATGTCAGAAAGAAGCATCCTCTTTCTTGGAAATCTAGGAAAACAGATCAAGTGCTATTCTTACCCAGCTGCTCAGCTCAGCCTCAGCTCTGGTCAGGTGTGAAATGCTGTACAATACCTGAATTAAGACATGTGCAAAAGGACAGCAGAAGCCCACAGACTGAATGCCATCTAGAATGAAAATTACCCCTTAAAGCCTGTCTCACCAATCTGAGACAGATGAGTTCTTCATGACAGACTTCAACCTATCTGGGGATCATGCTAGAAATCAACACCAGTGCTGCATTTCCAAGAGATCATCTAGTAAGACATGTAAAAACACAAATTGTTTTTACATATTATTAATTTTCTTAGTACTGTCATAAACTTAATGTAAGCTACAAGCCCAACCACAAGCAAACCAACCTCCACTTTTTCTTTAAGAAAGGAAAAGAAAATCAGCTTTCAAGACAAGACTATCAGGAGGTAAAAGTTTTGAGGCACACAGTCATTTGAGGGTCAATTTATCCTATTAAAGGTAAAAAATAAACACTTTTCTTCCCTATGAATGTAGAAGCTACTCATTTATTACACATCCAAGAGGATATCTGACCAGATTTCCCCCAGAAAAGGCAGGAATCCAGAAGAGCAGGTTGCTCAGAGCCCCATCCAGCCTGGCCTTTAACACTTCCAGAGATGGCATGTCCAAAATTTCTCTGGGCAACTGTGTCAGTGCCTTACCTCCTCACAGTAAAGGATTTCTTCCTAATATCTGATGTAAATGTCTCTTCTTATGATTTAAAGCTGTTCTCCTTTGTCCTGTCACTATCTGCCCATAAAAAGTCTGCCTGTGTCTCTTTTTTATAAGCTGCTTTTATAAGTAATGGAAGGCTACAGTGACTCCACCATGAAGCTTTCTCTTTTCCAGGCTGAACAACCCAAAATCTTCCAGTTGGAGAGTCAGAGCTGGTGAGAGGAGGAGAAATGGAGGAAATAAATTTTGAGTGGGACCTGGAGATGCCCATGCAGTGAGACATAGTTACAAATAAGTCTGTAAAAGAGAAGTTCCTTTTCTAATGTAGACCACAAAGCCATGTGGCAATTGCACATTGGATGCATCTTCTTCACTTCTCACAGTCACTGCAAAGGATAAATGATAGGCAGAACAGCATGACTAAAATATCAATGCCTTAAAAGAATATTTATGCTAATAAAAGATAATTTGCACCAACAAATTAATTTGATCGAGTCCGCAAATAAATCCCCCTGGCAGTCAAATGTATGAGAGTTTTGGCTCCAAAAATGTGCTGGAGCAAGTCACCAGCTCTGTGCAGTGCTGTAGAATATTTCAGATTTGGCTATAAGCAGTAACCACACTTGTGAGATGCTCAGTAGATCATGGGGATCTTTGGCTCTGGTGAAACGTGTCAAAACCCACCCACTCTCCTCAGCTCCTCTGAGCAAGGAGCTGCATTCACAGCTGCTGGGTGCAAACCCCGGGCCTCTCTCTGCTAAATGTAGAGAGGATCATTGCATTGACCTCACAGGAGACTGAAAATTCTATGTAAAATGCCTGATTTTAATGCAGCCAAAGGTAGAGAACATAAACTCTACATTGGAAGAGTCGGGCATGACTTTGCTGTTGAGCTCAGCTTTAACCTCTCTGTGTCTGCAGAGCAGGAGTGGAAAAAATTCTTTTGCTACAAGGAACAAACTCTGAAGGCTGTGAGCTGCCCAGACCATGGAGGAACATGCAGCAGCCTGGGACAAGGGAATGAATGCAGGTGAGGGAGATCCCAAGAGTTCCCTGTGAAGATACCAGTATGGACAGGGAGAGGTGGGAAACCCAGAGCTGCTACAAGTGCTATAACCCCAGGGCTTTGCTGTGCCTGGGATGAACAAATTTTTACTCACTCACCCACAGAAATATCCTTATTTTTAGCATATGACTTTATCTGAATATGACTTTCAGCTATGTCTGGAAGAGTTCGAATAAGGTGGAACACCATAGTTGAGCACCTTCAAGAAATCTACTTTAGAAAAAAAGGGGTTTTCCATATTTTTCACATAAGGGGAACAGTGATCTGGCAGCCAGCATATTCCTCAGGCTGGGTATGCCTGTAGCTCCAGCAGCAGGTTTCACTCAAGATGGCAGAGTCGGATGCAATCAGGTCCTCACCAATGGGTATGGTATCACGAATGCCATCAATTAAATAGGGTGTGATACCCCCACTGCCATCTATTAAATTGTGTGTAGGCCCAGAATGAAAACAGACACAGGTGAAGATTTTGTTCTGGTATGAAGGGCTGAAACACCCCTGGAATGTAATTTATCCCAAGCTGAAGTCTATTAGACACTTTCTCATCTCATGCACTAAAAATTCTCTTTACAGAATTCTGGTACATTGGTTTTCTGCTGGTGCTCTTGCCAGGGAATTTAATGATTTCAGTTACTGTGGATTAAACTTAGAAGACCTAATGCCAAAACCAATATAACAAAGTGTAGATGGTGAAGGACAGAAGTGTTTTCGCCAACAACAAGAGGAAATCCTGTTCCTTTTGAATGAAGTGTTAAGCTACAGCAGGATGTGTGATGTGTGGGGATGTGCAAAAAGAAGGAGGAAAAAAAGGATGATCTGGACAGAGAAGGTAGACATTTCCTTTAAGGAGAGAAACTGGTGATGCTGTAGCAACACAACTGCAAGATCTGAAGGGTTAAACTCTGTATTTACAGAGCCATCCAGGAAACACAGCTGTATCAACAGGAAGTGGAATCTGGACTCAGAAGTGCATTTTTAAACTTGTCCTTTTCTTTCTCAAACCTACTGAGGAGATTAACAGTGGAGATTTAACACAAAAAAGAAAGACCTCAAGTGTGCACACTCTGTAGCAGCAAAGGACAGAGAGGGGAGAGGGCAGGTCCCAGTGTGCTGGCACGGCGTTTAGCAGCAGTAGCATCCGTTTTCCAGCCCACCATGAAGACATAAAGCCTATTCAAGGCTCAGGGAAGTCTCACATGGTGGGAATTTACTGACATGAGGATGACTGACAGGCCCTTGAGTTGAGCTGAGCCAGAAGCAGCCAAAGTGCTGTGGACCAGACCTCCATGGCTGTCCATCTCTCAGCATACACCCCCACATTTTGCCTGGTCTCCAGGACACTTTTCTCCACTCTCCTCTACTCTCCATGGTTGAATATCCTTAAGAAGTGATAATTTCAATTTTGCATTTTTCAATTCCATCAGCCAAGCTCCCAGCCACAGAAGAGAGTCCAACTCTCATTGGTTTCAATATAAAACTCAGACACAAAGTAGAGAAAAATAAAGAGATATTAGAATATTGCTGTGGATCAGGTTCCTGACCCTACCCAGAGCTCCCATTAACTTTCCAAGAAAACAGTGGAATTCAGCATTTTAACTGTAATACAAAAGGACTTTTCTTCCTGCCCCTCCTCTTCCTCCACCCCCCATTTCTGATAAAGTTCATCACAACTCTACAAAAATGCCAGGAAGTGTATTTGCATTTTTATCAGAACGTGAGTTAAAAACCTGCAAATTTTGTTACACAGCACTTGGAGTGTCCTTCCTACTCAGTCTCTTTTATTAGAAAAAACAAACCACAGACACACAAGCAAACCAACCTGTTGCAAAGAGACTGATGCAAAATGAGAAGGAACAACATTTTATTTTTCCAAATACACTCATTTTGCAAGCCAAATGATTTCAAGTCTGCTACAAACTGCATGATTGCTGGGGGGAGTTTAAGGCTGACATTTAGGAACCAGAGTCTCACCCCCCATGTTGACAGAACCCACAACCATTAGCCCCTCGGGTCAGAAGAGAAAACAGACACTGCCTACTTGGTAGTGGCTGTGGAGAGAGGATGCCTGGGTTCCACAGTCACTCTGCCACATTTTTACCTTATTTTCAATCATTAAGAAGGATTTAGATCCATATCCTGTTTGTTTGGGAGTTCTATTTCAGTCAATTACTCAACTCAGGGGAAATGGTGATGTATCATTTCATGCCATAGATTATAATAGCATCAAATAATTGACACAGATTGATCCAAAAATCCCCCCAAAAAACAAACAACAACGACAAAAAAAAAACAACAAAAAGTAAAAACAAACACTGTCTTACACTTTAATAGCATCAAAGGGAAATAAGATGATCACAAAATATTTTGAGATTTAAAAAATACCAAAAAGCACCATTGGTTTCCACAGGCAGAGGCTGAAAACCCAGGGCAACTGCCAGGAGGCAGCAGGTATGTTCATAACATTAAGATCATTCGGAATGTCTGTTATTCAAATATCTCAGAAAGATTTATTCAATGTTCGTGAGAAGGGAATAAAAGAATGGTTTTGTTCCAAAACATTGTTTCTTCAGCATTGAACTGGGGTTCATGAGGAAGTTCCCATCAACAGATGTTCTGAGATCCTCTCTGCACCTCAGGTTTAAGGGAAATCTCTTTTTAATAGTTTGGCTACTTGATAACATTCTTTAAAGAAAACCTTGAATTCAGATTCAATTTCTTCACCTTGATGTTCTCTCAGATTTTTAAAGTTTCCTTACTTTGTCATGGGCAATTTCACCACATCTGGTCCGTGTTGGTCTGGATTTCCATAGAGTTCACATTTAAAATTCAGCAGACCTGGCACAGGAAAGTTCCTTCTCTTGGCTGCTAGCTCATGGCTAGGAAAAGAATTCTTTTCCTTTCCGAAAATCAGCAGCACTTGGCTGAGAATATTTGGCATGCAAGGCTTGGATAAAGCTGGTTATAAGGTGGTTATAAAGGTGGATATAAGGTGGTTGTAAAGGTGGTTATAAGGTGGTTATAAGGTGGTTATAAAGGTGGTTATAAAGGTGGTTGTAAAGGTGGTTATAAGGTGGATATAAGGTGGTTATAAGGTGGTTATAAGGTTGTTATAAGGTGGATGTAAGGTGGTTATAAAGGTGGTCAGCTCCCAGGGCTCCATTGTGACAGCTCCAAATCAGGTGTTTGCTGCTACCCTGGAGCCCACGGCAAGGGGAGGCCACTGGGGCTGTGGGTGCCCTGGCCCCAAGGTCACTGACTGGGGTTTATCTGCCTTGGCAGCCCCCCATTGTGACCCTGGGACACAACAGGAGAGTACCACGGGGTTCTCTCAGCCAGGTTTTAGCTGCCCAGAGCAGCAGCTGAGCAGAGCATCAAGGATGAGAAGCCAGCAGGGGGACACAGCCAAAGCCAGCTTGGAGAGAAGATCACCTGGAGAAGTCTCCCATGAGAGGCCTGGGAGATGGGCTGATCCAAACAATTTTTCTTTTTTTCTTTTTAGTGAGAGCTGCTCTGGGGGAGCAGTCAGCAGAGTGATGGCTATGGACAGCTTCTTGTCCCATGTGCCACAAAAGCGAAGGCAGCGGGGGTAATGAGTCCCTGAACAGGGAGAAAAGGCTGTTCCTGAAGATCTGGCCCAGAAACAGCAAAAAGAGCAAATCTATGCAGGGAATGAGGAGGCTTAGAAGTCAGAGCCAGCTCTTAAGCCAGTCTGGACTTTGCACTACAGACTTTATTCCAGATATACCTGGAGCTCAGTTCCTCTTTTAATACACAACAGAAAGTCCCAAAAAGCAGCTGTACCTTCCCTACCATCCCTAACAAAAGCTGACACATTGCAAATGTGGAAGAAAGAAAATAGAGAGAGGCCTTGACTTTTACAAGACTTTGGGGGCAAAACCATAGCTTTTGAATTAAATACAGTGGAAACTACAAGTAAGGAAAAGAGAACACTTCCTGGCACAAATTCACTACGAAAAAAAGACAAGGAGTGAAATTATAAATATAGAAAAAGGATTAATTGAGCTGGAGAATTAATCCCTTAGATCCCAAGGCCAGTGGAAAGAGAACTGAAATTCAGAGTTTTGGTAAAGAGATGCCAGAAAATGAACCTAAAAAACTGATGCAAGAATTAAATTTGAAGGCTGATATACTTAAAGGTATCACCTCTCTAACTCAGAATGCACACACACCACATGCACAAGCAAGAAGAGCATGGTACATTCTTCTAGCATGTCACATGTTTCTAGGAGTGATTACTCATGCTTGAAAGAAGCAACTTTCATGAGGGTGATATTATTAAATGATCCCATTTTAATCTGGGGCCCCAGAGGAGAAGTGACTGTCCCACAGGCAGACAATATCTGTGGCAGAGCCAGAAATAGCAGTTAGATTTCTTACTGTTCCTACACTATAACCATACCATGATCCCTCCTCCTACACACAGCTAATAAACTAAGTCACTGAGTTCTTACTGGATGAAAAAAAGAAATCGTTCCACTGAGCTGCCTCTCAGGTGCTGTCAGCTCAGCAAAGTCAGTTTCTTAGTGTTTGGATTTCAACCCTCACATGCACCTCATGCCTGCAAAAGGGCAGAACTCTCACCTCTCCCACACCTCCAAACCCCACACATCAGTAGTGATCAGCAGTTCATAGCTTGATGGGTCTGTGCAGAGTGATGAAATGGGCCTTTCACATGATTCCCTCTTGCTTGCAAGCAGCTCTGATACTGCTGGAGCCCAGGGCTAAACCAAGCAGGTGACAAAATTCCTGTTTGTGATCCAGACACCTGCTGATAACTATGAATGTCATAACACAGAACAAAACAGAGCAGAACAAAATAGAACTTTGCTCAGGCCAGGGTATTGCTGCCACTTCCCAAACAATGCCAGCCTGGAAAGTGGCAACTTCTCAGCCCTTAAACAGTTAACACTGCTGCTTCCACGCATGGAGGAGGACACCAGCTGTGTGGTCTGTCTCTGGAGGATGAAGATGAATTGCTGACTATGTGGTTACTAACATTTTGGTCTCCCACAGCCCTGACACGCGAGGGCAGTGTTGGTGCACAAATGGTGCTCCCAGCAGAACCCTGCTTCTCCTGAGCATCCCTCGGGCCACGGCTGCTGCACAGACCCCACTTGTACCATTTGTACCATTTGTACCATTTGTACCAGCAAAACCACAGCGAGAAGCGGATGAGGAGGGGGCGGGAGATGTTAAGCCAGGATATTTATATCCTGCCAGCTCCCACTGCAGAGGCAGCTTTTCTAAGGAGGTTTCCCTTGTATGTCAGAGGGTGAACAATGAAACCACGATCAACCCCTTTATAGTCACGTGGGAATGAAACAAATTCAATTATTGAATAATTGCTCTATGAAATGTTACAGTTATCGAGGCTGCAGAGTTTTTGAAAGAATCTCAACTTTGCTGCTGTAGTATCCATTCACTTCTCTAATCAAATACTCCAGACTCCCAGATGATACTCTGGCAAGCATTTTAATATAGCTGGGACAGAGAGAAACAGTGAAAAATATGGCACAAATATCTTCTCAAGTGCAAGAAGACTCTCTGTATGATATGTATGGAAGAACTGACACAAACCAAAAAAATACAAAGGGAATGGGGGTTGCATATATGTCCTACACACACACACACACACACACACACACGTAAACCACACAGAATTAAGCATATAATCTTTAAAAAGCAGAAATATCTTATTTGAGCCTGAAACTAGGTATGTAATGCATTGTTCCACCACAAGCCTGGGAGCCCACCCACACCCAGGCAGCTTTAGTGGGCAAGGAATTCACCAGCCTTCACAAGCAGGATCACACCACCTCTGTGGGGAACCCCAGTACACTGAACAAAAACAGCCCAGGTTTTGATGCAAAATCTGGAAATATAAGTCAAGCAACCTCCTAGATTCCACTACCTGTGACCCCTTTGTCAGGCTCAAGGACTGCTGGGCCTCATAGAATCAATGTAATTTTAAAATTGTGCCCTTGGCACTCTACTAGAACAGTGAAAATTAATAGTGAACAGTCTCCATAAATGAACTGCAGTGTTAAATAGCAGGGATGTCATTTTATATTTAACTGTTAGGGTCAAATGTGGAAATAAAACTCACAGAAAGGAGCCAAATGAATTTGCCCTCATTTTCTTACTCCAGGTGTTTATCAGCCCACACACAGATGCTGTGGGTATCATTCAGTCCTGTAAGTCCAGGATCCTGCAGGAAATATTGCCAGCAGTACTTATCAATAAATCACCTGCTGAATGGCCAAACTAGTTAATGAAACCTGGCTATTTTCCTAATTATTGTTTTCCACCCTTTTTTTTTTTTTTTTTCCCTTCATTAAAATGTAACCAAAGAGTTTCATAGTATAATCTATTTGCAGATTCTTAGCACTGGCTGCCGTTTTTGTGGTTTTGGTCCTTCCTTGCTAAACAGCTAAAATAACCCAGCTGTTAGTCTCAACCCAAGGAGCTGATAGCCTGGGGGCAGCCAGGAACATGTGCCAGCCATTCAGAGGAGAACTTAATTCTCCCCATATGGATTTCAATGTCTTTGCCTCTTTATCAGCCCAGATACAGAGTTCCTTTTCACAGAATCACAAGGTTGGAAGAGACCTTCAAGATCACCGAGTCCAACCTGTTCCATGACACCTCAACCAAACCATGGCACCGAGTGCCACATCCAGTCTTTTTTTAAACACATCCAGGGATGGTGACTCCACCACCTCCCTGGGCAGACCATTCCAGTACTTTATCACCCTTTGCATGAAAAGCTTTCTCCTAATATCCAACCTATGTTTCCTTTGGCACAGCTTGAGACTGTGACCTCTTGTTCTCTCAGTGCTGCCTGGTGAAAGAGACCAAACCCCACCTGACTACAACCACCTTTCAGGAAGTTGTAGAGAGTGATAAAGTCACCCCTGAGTCTCCTTTTCTCCAGGCTAAACACCCCCAGCTCCCTCAGCCATTCCTCACAGGGTTTGTGTTCCAAGCCCTCTCCAGCCTCGTTGCCTCCTCTGGACATGTTTGAGCATCTCAACGTCCTTCCCAAACTGAGGGCCCAGAGCTGGACACAGCACTCGAGGTGTGACCTCACCAGTGCTGAAACCAGGGGAAGGATGACCTTCCTGCTCCTGCTGGTCACACCATTCCTGATCCAGGCTAGGAGCCATTGGCCTGCTTGGCCTTCTTTGTCACAGCTGATACAAGTGGGTGATAATAAATGTGAGCTAATGCCTGCTTGGTCATCACATACACCCAGGAATATACTGGTGGACTTGAAAAAAAACAGAAAGGAGGATTTTTAAGTCCAAAACCTCAGCTACAGGGTGACCTCATGTGCCCACAGCTATGAGAATGCCAAGGACACATGAGGCATGGCAGTGATGGTGGCACAGGGGTGTAGAGCACAGCCAAGTGATGCTATAGGATAGTCATGGCACTTTCTGGGGAAGTTCCCAGTCTCTCTGCAGAGCCCTGGTATATTATTGTTCACCCAGTACAAGAAGGCTGGTGCCTACATGGATAAAACAAGTTCACCAGAGTCATTGCTTTGGGTGATTGGTGTTGCCCCCAAAAGGCATCAAACTGTGTTCCAGCAAAGCCATGCTCCGTTTTTTATGCTATGTTCTTCTTTCCACAGGCCAAGGATATCTGTGTGGAGAAGAGGAACCTTCAGCAAGAGAAGGTTCCTACCCTTTCTGCATTCACTTGTAACTCAAAAGCTTCAGTAAGAAAACAACGAAAAGAGAAGTCTGATCATAGTGTAGAAAATGGGTAGAGCATGGAAAGAATCAAAACCTTTCAGCCACTCAGAAATTAAAATGTGAGCTGCATTTACAAATTCTAGAAAAGGGAAAGTGCAACAGTTCATGCAGCTACAAATTATTGCTACCTTCTAATGAAAATAAAATATTTAATAATGATAGTCAGTGAGTCATTCAGAGCAATTTTGGTCAAATCTGTGAAGCCTGTGTGGGCTGCACTGCTCCTGGTGGCATACAGCTGATTTTCTGTCAGGCACTGTACAGAATGACAAAGTTGGTTACTACTCCTGACTTTACTCCTGACTTTACTGTGTTCTTTTCTTTATACACAGATACTGCAAGGGTGCAAGGGGTAATGGGTGTAAAATGAAGGAGGGTCAGTTTGGATTAGACATAAGGAAGGTTTTTGGAAGGGTGGTTGAACACTGGCACTGGTGACCCAGACAGGTGGTGGATGCTCCATCCCTGAAAAACTGACAGTCAGGTTGGAGGGCTCTGAGCAACCCTGGCTGAGTTGAAGATGCCCCTGCTCACTGCAGCAGTCTTGGACAGTACAACCTTTAAAAGTCCTGTCCGACCCAAACCATTCTATAATTCTATGACTATACATGATATTTTCATATTTCTGAATCTAATGTAAATACCAACTGAGTCAAGCTACACAGTTGCATGTTAGAGATGTAATAATAAACCAAATCCATCGTATCTGCTTGGAAGTCTTTCACTGGAGATTATTTCAATATGTTTGGAAAGAAAAGGGCAAGTTTACTTTAAGATGAGTGGGAGTTTGTTCATGCTGGACCAAGAGATCTTGCTGCACCTTCCCATCACCAAGCATGAGATCTTTTTTCCCTAGGAAATCCTGTGAATTTGCAATGCAAGCTCAGAGGATAAGGTCCTTTTGCATTGCTGGAATTGTTCTGTGACAGCAAAGGCTTAACTGTGCAGGTGTCCAGCAACATCAGGATCCAGGTGACTCATAACCCTCCGTGGATGAGCCCACAATTATTTCTGCAAATACCTCTCAGGTTTCCTTTTGGGCTTATTGCTCGCCATCCTGGATTTCATGAAAATTGGCCTTCCAACTTGCTCATCTCTTGTTTGCTTTATAGGTTAAGTGGAATGACAGACCCAGACTAATAAAACAGAAGAACGTGGGAGCTATTGAGAAAGAAAAGAGGAACTGAGATGACCACAGAGTCCTGGAATGCATTACCAACCCAAGTATTAGAAATTCATTATTTGAGTTGTGCCACAAAGTTCAGCTTAAGGGCTATCTTCTTCCACAGCTATTTCAGCCTAAAGGCTCTCCCTTCCTTCCCGAACCACAAGAATATTTACTTGTAGGACAGAGTCAGTGGCTGGCAACCACAGAGGTAAAAATGCCTTTTTTCCCCTTTTATTTTCCCACATCTTGCCCAGATGCAAGGATTACAAAGCCCAGCAGCAGTCTATGAGAAAATACAAGGGATTAAAAGGACTCCAGAAGCTTCACCCAAGATGCCAGAGCACACGTAAGGTTTCAGTATGGATGCAAATAAATAACAGAGCACCAGCACAGGAACATCCCAAAGTTGGGGAACCACCAGGCTGTAGAAGAACCCGTGATCCTCACCCATAGCTGGGAAACTCAGAGTAGCACTGGAGAATACCTGCACAGAGCTCCTAAAGCAGCAGTCAGAGTCCCTTGACCCTGCAGCACAGCTGTAAAAATCAGATCTGTGATCTCCTGCAGCAATGGGAAGCCAAAGAGAGCTCACCTCAGGGTGCAGCAAACCCTGGGGGGCACAACACCCAGGAAGAAGGGAATTATGAAGAGGGAATGATGGGGAAATGGGGTGCTGGAAGTCCAGTCCAACTGGGTGGACATCAGAAAACAGAAAGGAAACAAATGAGTAGCATTTCTTTGGGCCTATCAACTACCAGTCAATGTTTCTACTCAACAGAAAGGGAAAATTGTGCTTTTAAGACAAAGACCATAAGAAAGAGGATGCTTGAACTATATCATATATGAAAGCAAAGGGGGAAGCAGGAGGAATAAATTAATCCAGGACACCTACCCAAACCTCCTAGTAACAAATCTGAAAGACTGAGTACAATCTCACCCTGCTTTCTGGCCCACACCGTGAGACACTGTCAGGTTCAATATTCAAATATATCTTCAGCTGAAGCTGTGGGTGTCCAGCTTTTGCCAGGCCACAGCTGCCAAGGTTCACATACATTTCTTGGGTTTAAAAACAGCTTCAGTTCCACTCATGCATGAGAGCCAGGGCTGTCCAGACAGGAATGCTCAAGACCCCTCTGGGACACTGAGACATCCAAAAGGAGAAGTTCTCAGTAAGCTGAGCCCTGGCAAGATGCTAAATCAACTCTTTACATCCTAACATGGGAGCCCAGAGCTTCTGAAGAACAAAGATAAATGTCCCATATGGGTATAGAGGACTCCTGAAATTTTTGAGCATAGCACCTGGGAAAGGCAGGAGAAACTAAACATGCACGAGTCCTTGAAAGGACAGACACACAGAATCTTCATCTAAATCTCACACTTTTGCTAAAATCCATAGATATCACTTTTATCAATGCCTTTTCCTGGAGAAGCCTCCCCTGAGGGCAGGACTGCTGCAGTGTGGAATGGGGACAGGACCTGTCCCGGGGACATAAACAGGCAGTGGCACAACTGTGAGGAGGGCGAGAAAACCAATTCCTGATCACAGCTGTGTTGCAGTTGATACTGGAAAAGATATTGTTTCACACTACCAAAGCAAATTCAGAGACTTATAGAAAAAATATGAAAGAAAATGCATCAGGTCCTTCTTCTCTCTCTCTCTCTCTCTCTGTGTATGTGTGTATGTGTACTTAGGAAGTATCTTCATCAGAAACAGACTTGGGTGTGGGCCTGTGATCCACGTGAAGAACATTCAGTGCTACCTTCAGGCTGTTGCCTTAGCAATGATTTCACTCTGCAAGTGGATGTGTGAGGAGGCTCTGCCAAATGAAAGATCAGCTTTGGGAAGGCCCTGTGCACAATGCAGCCATACCCATGGGAGATGTGTCTGCCAGCTTCAAGCCTCAAGATGTCAATTTCCATAGCTGCATCTTCAGCTGCTATCACCAGAGCAATTTAATTGTCATTACAATTTATGGAAGTGTAGGATAAGAGCCCTTCTACAGAGAAGTGTATCCAGTCTGTCTCTGGTAACCAGATGTTGTCAAGCAAGAGGGAATGGTGAGAAGGTTAGAAGGACAAGGCACAGTAACTTTGAACCTGTGCTGCCTGAGATTATCTGTGCATCATTAGCCATGGCACAACCCAGGAGCATTCTGTTAAGAAGTACTTAACAGGTAAACCTCAGCTCACCCTCCCTGGAGAGCCATGGGGTTTTTGCAGGGAAGAATAAATGTGTCACTTTTTCTTTTCTTCGTGTTTTTGTTTTGCTTTGTTTTGGTTTTTTGTTTATGTTTGGTGAAAATACGGTTTTTCCTGGAAGAGCCCAAAGAAATTTTAAAATTTTTTCCTGCTTCCAAATATTCCAAATCCAAATATTTTAAAGATTAAGTTATTGGCTTTATATCTGTAAAATAAATCTCATAAAAGAAAGAAAAAGGACACATTGTGGTTCTTAACACACAGCTGAGGCAGCCTGAGCCTGCGTCATTATCAGTTACTGTGTAGTGAAGTAGGTGTCCACAAATGAGATGGTGACAAATAAAACCATTTTTGAGCATCTCTCTCCTCCTTCCCATCCATCAAAACCAAAAGCTTTGTGTTTGTGCACCATGACTGCCATCACATTATTTAAATCAATACATGCCTATTAGTAGATGTGATGAAGAGCAACTTGATTATTTGCTTTCTTTCTCTATTTAAGTAGCCTGCAAGTTTGCATTCACTCTATTGTATTTTATTTTAGATTGTCAGATCCACACACCACCCATTATTCCACTTCACATGTTTTAGAAACCTCCAATGCTGTTCTTCCTACATAAGCTCATTTCCTGATTTTCTACAAAGTGCAGAATAGCTTCTTTAATCATCACCCTGGTTTAGGACATTTTGTCCTTTCTGAATAAGTGGTCTCACACTTCTGAGTCGGAGCCAACACATCCAGTTTTAAAGTCCTTGCTGCAAAAATTACTCAGGCACTGAGGAGTCTCAGCCTGGTTGAAGGAACTTAGGTTCCCGTGGTCTCTGTCCTTATATCTATGGAAAATAAAAAAAATTAAATTTTTTTTCCGAACTTATGCCTAAAATTCCAGCTATGTTCAGTTAGTTTTTTCTTCACAAGCCCATCACCTGTGCAGTTTTGCTCTAATAAAAACCCCTGTTGATAAAATTCTTTAAGAACTGAGTAACTGCTTCAAACAGTAGTTTCAAACAGTACCAGAAGATGCAGAACCTGAGAGCTGCCTTCTGAGATGCCTTTGAGACCTGCCTGACCTTCCTGTACTATCTCCTCTGACTTTCTCCCTGGAGCAATATTATATCTAACCCAGAGGGTCAACCCTCTTCCTTCCTAGTGGAACATCTTTTTCTGTCCTTAGTTCTTCCTATACATGAAGAGTGACAAGTCTCCAGGGAGACCACAGGGCTTTGCACAATGTGCACAGGGACCTGCCTGGTGCTACCGCTCCACTGATGTCTCTGCAGAGTTAGAGAGATTTTTATTACTGCTGTGGTTTTGCCAGCAAAGACAAAAAGCTATGGATGATGAGTTGGGACAGTGTTGGAGCTTTACCAGGACCCATCTGTTATGACTCTCATGACTTAACTAAAATGAGCAGGGTGGCCAGGCCAGCTAAATATTCTCAATATCCCAAAATAATTGCAATATTCCTTGTTTCTTCATACAGCATCCCTAATCAGACCAAATTAAGAATTCTCTGCTCCCAAAAGTCCTTTCAATACTACATAGGCTAATACTCCCCCCAGATGCTCTCCCCATCCTCTCTCACTGATACATGCTGTACTCTTTTTTCATCCCTGTTTCCCCACTCCTTTGTATACGACAAACAGAAACCTGTTTTTCCTCAGCCTACCAACCTGCCATCACATCCCAGTTCAGGCGTGGAGAGGGTCAGGAAAGCCAGTTCATTACTGGGGAGAAATTATCCCCACTCAGTGGTTTCTTAGCACAGCCTTCCAAGTTCCAACCCCATGGGTGTGTCCAGGATGTGACAATGTCCCTGAATGCTCCAAGGAGCAGCTTCTCCTGCTCTGTTCAATGGACAGCCTGAGCTGGAACTGAGCTGTTGAGACCCAGGAGACTTTTTAGGCTATTTTAAAAAACTGTTTTGAACTCTTTCTAGATACTCTTTAGACCAAACATGCCGCTAGGAGTATCTGGATTGCATTCACTTGCCTACCCCCTCAGCAAGCGCGTGTGCCTGCATGTATTGACACATTCACAGAGATTTTTCATGCCACAGCAGGTTTTTTACAGAAAGCTTTGATACCAAGGGAACCCAGGACAACCACTGCACAATTTACAAGGTTTGCACAGATCCCTCCTAGTGACAGCGTTTGGGGGGCAGGAGGCACCTCCCTTCTTTGACTTTCCTTGCTGAACAAAATTCAGCTGTGGTAAGAACCAACTTCCCGCAAGAGCGCAAGAGGTGCCGTTTGCTGCAGTCGGTTTTGTGGTGTGTTTTATTTTACAGAAGACGCCCTGCTATCAGCATCCACGCAGGACTTATCTCCGCGCCATCTGCTGTCACACAGGTGTCCCGGTGTGCCGCACCACGCGTGCTGCTTTCCTGGATGGGAGTCTCACAAAACCCTGCGCAGAGTGCTTGATGCCACCCCACTCCGAGCACAGGGATGCTCAGGCACCGCTGACACGTGTCGGGCTCCGGGAACACCCCACCTCCAGCTGGGTATCCCAAACGGGTCTCTCACCCCCGGGGTCCCCAAGGCTCCCTGAGCCTCCGGGGATGGGAGACAGGGGACAGGGCACCGCTCACCCTCCCAGGACAGGCGCTGCTTCTGCCGTGGGACCCTCACGCTCCCCACGGCTGCTCTGGATCCAGCCCTCTCGCCCGGGAATTCCACCCGAGCTGGGCAAGCACCGGGAAAGGCAAAGCAAAACTCGGGCACCTTTGGGAAACCAGCGGCTTCCCCGGCCCGGTTTTCCAACGTGGAGGGGGAGCAAAGCGGCTGCTGCTGGAGCAGCAGCTCCAGAGATCGGGAGGGCGATCGGATCCTCCTCCCTCGGCGGCCCCGAGGCAGCGGCGGGAGCGGCTCCACCTGCGGGAGCGGCCAGCGGCACCTCCGGGACCCGATCCCGGTCCTGGTCCCGGTTCCGTCACGGCTCCGCCCCGCCCGGTCCCGGCACTCCTGGGCACCGCCGCCCGTCGGGAACCTGCCCTTTCCCCTCCATACCGGTCCCTGACAGCCTCACCCGTGCTGCTGAGGGGAATCTCCTCATCCTTCTTTTGCTCCATGGCTCGAATCGTAACAACGGAAAGAAAAAAAACTACAGTTTGCTGTGTTGATCCACCTGGATGCTGAGAAGAGCTCAACTCTGAGACGCTTCTGCATCCTTTCCCTTTCCTTTCCTTTCCTTTCCTTTCCTTTCCTTTCCTTTCCTTTCCTTTCCTTTCCTTTCCTTTCCTTTCCTTTCCTTTCCTTTCCTTTCCTTTCCTTTCCTTTCCTTTCCTTTCCTTTCCTTTCCTTTCCTTTCCTTTCCTTTCCTTTCCTTTCCTTTCCTTTCCTTTCCTTTCCTCTTTCTTTTCACCTTTCTTTTCACCCTTCTTTTCCTCTCACCTTTCCCTTCCTGCTCTCACGCCTCCCACCTCCCCAAATCTTCCAGCGCCCTCCTTCCCACAAGCAGCGCCCTCGGCTCTCCCAGCCCACCCTGCATTAAGCCCCAGTGTGTTTGCAGAAGACAGCTCTCCCCGGCAGTTTCCAAACTCACCTGCAAAATGCTGCTTGCTGCTAGAATCCAGGGCAAAAGCCACCTCATCCCTGGAAGCCGGGATTAAATACATTTGATTGAACCCAGATTTAGAGCCGTTTTGAACAAAAACACCACTTTGGGGAATGCAGAGCAATCCTGAACTGGCAACCCAGCCTAGGCACTCTGCCTTTTTCTCTTGCCTCTTTGGGGATTTTATTAAAGACAGACCTGACGTCACGGTGAAGGACAAGCCCTGCATTTTTCCTCTGGAGAAACTTTTCCTGCCTTCACTTCTTCATTTTTGTGTGTGGTGTTGTCCCACCTCCTGCATTTCAGTGCATCGCCGTGAGCCAAAGGGCTCTTAAAGGGAAAGCTGCAGCGCCCGGATCCAGCAGGCTGCGATTTTAGCTCCGCTCCGAAAGGCTCAGAGCTCATCCCTCATGTTGCTGAAGGCATTCAGACTCTGGCAATGTAGCTAGTACAGCAAGAAATGTTTGATCTGGCTTTACTGGTTACAATCAATGACATGACACGTATACAATTATTCACAGATGTTTGATGTATTTGATTTTTAAAAACAGTGATTTTATTTGAAGAGCAAAAGGACATTTGTGCTGCACACCCTGTGGGAAGCAGTCTGGCAACTCCTTTGGGTCTCCTCTCTTTACAGAGCAACCCTAGATCACACAATCCCCTGCCATGCTCCACATCCCTTCCATGATTTCAGTGTTTAGGAGTGTGCATCTGCCCTGGGCCCAGTTACACTTCTATCCTGGGTCAGCAGTGGGCATGACAAATATTGTCCGGGTACATAGGAGTGCAAACCCCACCCTGAACTCAAACATCACCCCAAACTCTCTCATCACCTGTGTCCCTGCTAATGTATGCCCTGATTTTATCTGAGAAATGTATGATGTATTTTTGTCCTTTTACTTAGGCACAGGTATAGATAAATCTGAATTTGAACGAATTTGAAGTCTCTTTCATCCTTAAATTAAAATAGAATATTACAAGGAAAATGAGTGCTAGCAAAGGGAAGGAAAACCCTGTTAAACAGCTTCACAGGTTTTAAACTCAAGAGTTTATTCATGGGCTAAAATAAGTGCCAAGGTAAATTTAAAAGTAGACAAACCTTTCTTCTTGATGTGACAGGCTGGGCAGTGATGGGTGGGTGAATCATTCTGATGGCCAAACTAGAACTGGGATGTTTCCTTAACTTCTGCTCAGCTTTGGTTACCCTCTGGAACTCAGGTGTGCCAGGTTGGGTTGGGATGAGCCACTCCCAGCCCCTCGTCCTAAGCAGCCATCCAACATAAGAAGAATGTGGAGCTGTTGGAGTGAGTCCAGAGGAGGCCACTAAGATGATCAGAAGGATGGGATACCTCTCCTGTGAGGAAGGGCTGAGAGAGTTATAGTTGTTCAAGCTGGAGAAGGCATGAAGAAGACTTTATAGCACCTTCCAGTAGCTAAAGGGGCTCCAACAGAGCAGGGAAGGGTCCTGTGGCTTTCATGTAGTGACTGGACAAGGAGAAATATTTTTATGATGAAAAAGGCTAGATTTAGATTAAATATTGGGAAGAAATCCTCTCTGTAAGAACTGTGAGAGACTGGAACAAGTTCTCCTGAGAACTTGTGAAGTCCTTGTCCCTGGAAGTGTTCAAGACCAGGGGTTCTGGTCTTGGATGGGGCTCTGAGCAACCTGGTCCAGTGGAAGATGCCCCTGCCTGCAGAAGGGGGCTTGGACCTAGCTGATCTTTACATTCCCTTCCTACCCAAACTATTGTATGGTTCTATCCCAGCCCTCCTGGGTGTCTGGTGCTGTTTGCTCTCGACACAGCTGAATGCTCAAGGCTGAGCCTGACGGTGGGTGGGGTGGGGAGGGTGAGAAATCTGCTCCAGTAACTTCTGGTCACACAGCAGCTTCTATCCTTCGTGCTGTGGGATGTGACACGGGCAGAGTAATGGTTTCACACCAGCTGGACCAGGAAGCTCTAAAAGATCAGTTTGTGGGCCAGTCTGGACAGACAGCTGCTCTGGGAGATGATTCAAACAGAATTAAATCAAACTGAAGGTAGTTCCACGAGCTGGCTTCCTCCTCCAGCACCTTCACCCCTACCACAGCCATTCCCAGGACTCACAACCCTGAAGACCAGGCTCAGGATTGTTTTCTGTCAGGTTCCTTCAGAACTATGTCTATTCTTCCTCCTCTGTATCCTCCCCAATTTTCCTCACTTCTTCCTCTGTTCATTCCAGCTTTTTCTATTTCAGTATTTCTCTCTCACCCTGCTGTCACCAGCACATCCTTCCTTCTACACTCTTGATATTCTGCTGGGGAATGTAGCACAAGCCCTGTTCACCTGCATGTGGACTTTACTGAGTGCCAGACTTTGGGGTCTAAATCTCTAATATTTTGTGAAGTGAAAGTAGTATTTCGAGAGTTCAATTCCTCTGACCTAGGTGAAAAGGTCTCTTTAAAAAAAAGAAAAAAAAAAAAAGTGAAAGTCTTTGGGTTAGCATAGGGTAAAAGGCTCAGATGTAAATCTGATAGCTAATATTTCATACAAATTGTGATTGCTGGCTTGGAGATGAAGGAACCATGATGGCAGGTCTAGTAAAAATAACTTTCCAAATGAAGGAGGAACAGAAGTTCAAAGCTCCTGCGGTATTGGACTACAACATCAAGGGAAAGAGCACTTTAGAAATGACATAAAAATGGCATTGTGTTGGTTTGGGTTTTTTCCCAAAACACCTTTGGTTATCTCCCTCTCTGACTATTTCCTCAGCATATTTCATTGCCTCAGTGAATTCCTTAGCAAATGCTGTAGTCAAGTGTGTCAGCAAGGACGAAATCTTTGAGATGTGGACATCTGGCTGTTCAAAGCTCCACAGCCCACCTCAGCTGGCTTGTGAGAGTTTATCGTGTGATCATAAACCACTCTGATGAGACAGGGCTCAAGGACTGGCCCTGAAGCTCTGGGGCAGGGGTGCTGAGACATCCAGGTGCCTGAGCAGCCTTCTGGTAGTGATTCCTGTGTGGATATGGCACACTGGGGTACTTACAGGTGTGTCTGGGTGTAATGTTACTTCATTAAATCTCAAATTACAGGGACATTTTGGCTCTTGTTGAGCTCTTTGATAGTAGCAGCCCAAACCTGGCCTTCTGTGAGCTCTCAGGTCCCTTGAAAGATAACAATGCTGGAAGAGATCACTGCAATCCTGTGTCACCCTGGCTTGATTCTGGGGAGGCTCATACTGACCCCAGTAAATGAAGGCTCTAAAAACACTTCTCTGTCTAATTCAAAGACTTCAATTTAAGATCTTCAAATGATGGAAAATCCACCTCATGTTTTGATAGTTCAGTTACATTCACTATTAAATATTTGTGCCATATTTCAGTCTGAGTTTGCTGGTTTCATCTTTCTGCCAATGTCTGCTTGGCTGATGAGAATTCAGCACTTTCTTCCAGCATATAAATATGCAAAAGTTTCATAAATCACTGCTGACTCTTCTCGTTAATCAAACAAGGAAGCCACATTGCTTTTAATTCCCAGTATCAAATTGTTTTTTGGGAACATGAATGTAATAGTTTTATGACTTTTATATCTTCACCTTTCTATGGACATTATATCTGCAAATGCCTCTATCCATCACTCTACAGCCATCCACAGCAAACAGGCAGCATGTCCCAGTTCAAGCTAGCTCTGATTCTGTCAGGCTAATGCTTTAATGTAATTTCTTCCTCAATACATTCCTTATGCCTCTCAGCCACATAAACGGGCTTCTCAATTTGACTTCATTTTACAGTCTTCTTAGAACAAATAAACTGGGAAATTGATTGATTTATTTTATGTTGTTGGATTAGTCTGACACTTTTACTGGAGGCTGTAGCCAGCCAAAGAATACAGGGACTACTAAGAGCAGAAAGAGAGCTCAGGGAGGATGGGTGCTGGTTTCTCTTGCAAATGCATGGCAAGAATAGCTCCTTGTCTGTAGCTGTTTTCCTTTGTAAATATGTGAGATCAGAGTCTACCTGCAAGTCCAGGGGGAAAAAAAACCAAACCACCTTGGACTTTCCTGACTCATTAAAGGTAAGGGCTTAGTCATGCTCTGACTTTTAAATGATCCAGACCACTAGCTGTGTTAGTTTCATATCAGGATGCTTTTACTTCTGCTTTTCTCTGTGATGAAGGTGACATCCCTTTCAATCAGGAGAAAGGCTGGGATTCAGGAAGCAAATACTGGAATGGAAAGGGAGGTGGAGAAGTCAAACTGCACCGTCAATTATTGTTGCTGTTATTGACGCTACTTAGGTAATAGGAAGGAGAGTTACATCAGCCTGGGCCTTTGAAAGATAAAGAAGCTTTACAAACAAGAGCATGTAAACCTCTGTTTTCCTGACTCCCGATAACATCGAGCATCTGAACACTCAGCCAGCCCCACTTCAGCACAGCTGAATATCTCATTTTCAGAGTTGCTGGCCTTTGCAGGTGAGACCTGACACCTGAATGAAAGAAGTTGCAATACTACAGGAAGACTCACTCTTTTGCATTCTAAAGATTCTTTCCAAAGAAGAAGATGGACAGAAATCACTCTGGATACAGAGCCAAGCTCTCCTTTGCTCCTGCTCAGCCTCGTGCCCCCCTGATGCAGTGACGCAGAAGGTACCAGGATCTAAGGTGGTAAATCCAGCACTGAATTCCCTCAGTCCTTTAGAAAATGCCAGATGAAGGGATTTACCTTGGAATGTTGCTCAGCCCAGGTTTCCATTACTGAGTACATGCACCATGCTGTGTGGCTTGAACTCCTTGTGCCAGAATATTTGTAGGACTGATCACAACCCAGCTGCTAAACAGAGAATCAGCTGGTCCATGTAAACCAGCCTGACTGTCAGCACTCCAGGACCAACTGGTCATTTCTCCAAAGAGCTGGTGTAAATCAGCTCCACTGATTTAGGCGAGGCAGAGCCAAGTCTGAAAAATGGAACATTAAATATTTAATTAATTCATGCAGCCAAAATAATTTACTCTCACCATTTAAGCAGGACTATTGCCTTTGAGGAGACATGACTGTGGTTTCATGCCCCATAAACAAAGTCAGATTTATTAGGACAGGTCTTCAGCTGGTGTCAATCTGTGTGACTCCTTTGATTTCAGCAGTACGAATCTGGCTGACAACATTTGAGCTATTCCACTGTGAGCAAAAAAATGTACAGGCACCAATGACAGTAGATAAGAAGCAAGTAATTAAAATACTGTAGTTTCTCATATAAAAGATGATAGAACTTTATATCAATTTTTAAATCTGTGTTGTATTAGATTTTCAGTTACTGATGACAGCAACATTGCATTTTCTACATTGCCCTCAATAGCAATGGCCTCACTACTGTGTTCATCCATTCATAAATTCTCATAATTTCCTGATGGACATTTATGTGGGCAAAACACATACTCTGATGGTTTTGAAACACTACCAGACATTTGTAACAACAGCAAAAGTACCCTAGGGTATCCAGTGCTTTTCCTGAGTAATTGTCTTAATATCTGCACTCAAACCCCTACCAACTGCATAATTAAAGCTTTCAAATGGAACTGTAAATAAAAATTAATAACAATAATTTTTAAAAAATCAAACGCAGAACCATCACACAAGTAAGATACCAAGCTCTAAAAATAATTAATGACCAAAATGTATAGTCCATAAAAAAATGAGGAAACTGCCAGAAACACAAACAAACTTTTAATAATTTCTTGCTGTAGAAAAGTAGTCTTCTGGAAAGTAATATTTACATAATTTTTACCAACCATTAAAAGAAGCTGGCTCAACAACATATATTGAGTCTGAGCCTCAGCTGGTTTAAGTATGAAGTCCTTGGAGTTGCAATGATTTGTCGCATTCATGGGTGCAATGAATTATTCATAAGTATTAGTTCAACTATTTGAACAAATGCAGGAAGTGAAGGGGAGAAATTAATCTTTGGGCTTGCCTCCTGCAGATGCTTTTCTTGATGCCCATTAAAAGAGAGGAAAATATATAGGCTAGCAAACTATGAAGGGATAAAGAATCCTAACAAATATTGCACACGTTCCTGAAATGGCACAGCTTGCTCCCTTTATATGTTTGTCAGCCTCATGTCATGGTCTCCTGGACAAGCAATTTTATGATATGCTCCAAAAAATTATGCTACCCACTGCAAATAATGTCCACATGCTTACAATTCTACTGTCTAGATCAGTGACCACAGAACTGCAAAATTATACATTAATCTGGCCCTTTTTTATTTCTACTAGTGTTTCAATATTCTGCAGTCTCTGGGATGGAGTTGGTTTCATGAGGAGGGAAATCTCTTCTGTTCTCCTGGAAATTCTGTTATAGGGAAGAATAGATTTTGAACTTTTCAGTCCCACACTGAGGCTTCCCAGCACTGTAGAAATGTCTGTGAATTTCCAGGACTGGGTTAGATTATACATATATTTGGGGAAAAACCCAACCAAACAAGCCCATGAAATTGCCTTTAATGTACAAGAAGTAAATGAACTCTATAAAACAGCACCAACTCCTGTCTGAGATGGCCTTGTTTTTTTGTTGGAAAGTAGGTCTGCTCTTCCGGCCCAAGTGTTGTTTTTAAAATATTTTTTAATAAATGCAGACAAATCATACTGTTTTCTTATTAAAGAAAATAAGAATGAACCCTTGTGAGATGTTTAGAAGAGCTGTGGATAAATTCCCAAGATATCAAACCTGTTTGAAACATGAAATATTTGAGAACTAAATATTTTCCCTCCATGGCCCAAGTATCCAAATTCTGCATTCTAATTCTGGTAAAATTTTATTCAAAGTTTCCTGTGGTATTTGGTTAGTAAACATTTTCCTTTCAACAGAGCTGCTTTCAGTCTGTGTTTCCTGGGGAAATGGAGCTTATGCAATCACTTTGTGCATGTTCTGTCTGTCTGTGTGCCTTTGCAGTAATTTTTGAGCCTTTTGAGCAAAACCAAGCCAAATGTTGTCAGAAGATGGGTATCTCACTGATGATGGCATCCCTGCACTTTGTGAAAGGAGGCACCAAGGAAGATAAGAGAGGCCACTGGAGTATCACACTTCTGGGAAAAGTGAGGTGTTTATTCACACACTATTAGAGCCAGAGAAGCCACACAGCTGAGACCTCTCAGTCTGCAGGAAAACAGCTTCAGCTGGAGTTTGCAGTCAGCCACCAGACACAAATCTGTGGGGAAAGTGGCTTTTATTGATGTAATGCTCACAAAAATACTGCTACTTTAAGCACAAATGGTCCACATGTTCTCAAGTTCTCACATTTTTATTTTTTAATTTTTTGCAAGCAGAACTCTATACTTCCTCTTCTCCCACCCCATGCCAATATTTGTTCATAATTTGATCTTGGTTATAAAAGCAAAATACTTGAAAACAAAGGTATCCATTTTCACATTACCACTTGAGGAAGTAAAATAATAAGTCTGTTCCAAATTCCTGCCTGGATGCTTTCAAAGTGAAAGGATACAGTCACTTTCCAGTAGATATAGAGTGGTTCTGTCTCAAGAAGACCAATAAATTATCTGATGATATGAACTGTTTTGGACCTCTTCTCAGCAGAAGAAGGTCTAAAATGAGAGCATTCAGAATATACACATTTTTATTACCATTGATAATTGTATTTGAAGCATTTAAAAATGTGACAATGAAGATAATAAACTACTTTTCCATGCCCTGGAAGGTGTTCGCTGCAATGTCTGCTAGCATTCAATGTCAGTCCTACAAAATTGGGAGCATTATGACTTTGTTTCCTAATTTCATTTGGACACTGTTGCCAACACAACAAACCCAATGCAAAGAAAGGAACTAGGGCACAGGAGGAGATGTATCACACCTGGAGTGCCAGAGCAGAATCACTGCCCTGAGCTCTGATCTTTGTGATCAGCTCTACTTTTTTCCATTCCTGCCTAGTGTAATAAAACTTTTCACCTTCTCCTGATCTGAGGTCACCACACACAGTGATCACTGTTTCCCTCTGGACTTATTTTTCCTTCCTCTTCTCCTGTCACCATTTTGGAGCAGAAAACATGATATGGACTTGTATTCAACCTGAGGGAAAAGGAGAAGATCAGGCTGCATCAAAACACTGACCCTGCATGTTCAGGGAAAAAGTTGATGTAGTTATGTCTACCTTGATCCAGCAAATGTTTTTCTTCTTCATCAAGTGCAAAAAGGATTTCCTGGGTTCTGGCAGTACTTCTTTCCCTTTAATATGGCTTTAGTGCATCTCCCTTTAATCTCACCTGAAGTTGTTCTGTCCCTGAGGAGCAGCTGAGCTGCACATATTCAGCCAGGACAGGCTTCCAAAAAGAAATTTGGACAAGGAAGACGTATTTTGGGACACTATGTGAGCCCTCATAGGGGATCCACAACACTGTGCTTCTTAGGCTGCATTAGTTATCCCTGGATTTAAGCACCAGAAAAGAATACAGAGCCTGTAGTTCTCATATTGAGCAAAAATGGTGACCAGCATGGTGTCTGATATTTGTTTGTTTGTTTGTTTGTTTGTTTGTTTTTCCCCAGGAAAACCACCCTTTTCTTTGCACAGGGGGGGACTGTTGTCTTCATTTTCTGTCACCTCCCAGAGGAAACTCAGGAAGAAAAATATCTGACCAATTTGAGGCTTAAAGCAGTTGCTGAGATTACAGGTAAAGTGGCCAAGTTAGGAAAGCTTTCATGTGTAAATAACCTCTTGGTATTTATTCACCATATGCTGCTGGGTCAGGGTTCTTGAAATATGCCCAGGGAAAGTGTGATGGGAAATGGGTGATGGAGAGGCCTGGCTTCCATCAGGGTACCAGTGATGGAGCACAGCTCCTGGCAAGGGACCTCCTCAGGTGGGAGCCATCACAACCTCTCTCCTGCCTCTGGACTCCAGAGTTTTTGGAGCAGGGAAGGATATGGGCAGACAGCGGGGCCAAGGTCCTGAACCTCGAGTGAGCTGACTCCAGAGATGGAGAAGAAAAGTGGGAGGGAGGGGGAAGCAAGAGAACACATCTGAGTACATAGACAGAGGGCTGGAAGAGACTAAAGGGTCCCTCTCATGTCTCCCCTGCCCCAAGGCACAGCTGCATTAACTAAACTCTTACTGGCAGATGCTTGTCTAACCTTGTCTGTGGGGAGCACAGCCCCTTCTCTCTAATTTCTCTGCAGTGACCTGTTCCAAGTCTCCTCTCCTCAAAGAGTTAAACCCAATCTCTACCTGAAATCTCTCTTGCTGCAGTATAGGTCCACTGCTTCTTGGGCACACTGGGGAAAAGAAAATCTTTTATTTGATCTTCATTGCAGAATTTAATGAGTTTAAAGACAACATACATATATCCAGTTCAGCCTTCTGTCCTTTCCTTTGAGGTGCCCCAAAGAGAGCTAGCACTGGGAGTAGACAGAGAACCACGCTTTAATTTTCCTAGAGTTCACTTCCCACTTCCTTCTTCATGACCTAGACTATTTCTGCAGGAAGGCACCTATTCCCACTGTTGTGGTTGCTCCCTCTGAGATCAATGACTACCAAGCCAAAACAGGCCTCACCTGTACAGCCACAGCCCTGTTGTTCACATCTGGTCACCACTGCAGTGGAAGAGGGAGGATGTCTGCAACACAACTGAAATTATATGGAAATTATAAGGAATCTGCTGGAATAAAATGGTTGACAAAAGCAACAAAATCTAAGCATCAGCAGACATCCTCAGATATGCCCTGGCAGGACAAGTAACCTACAGGGCTTTACTTCTCCCCATCTCTGTACTTCCCCTGTGCTAGATTTTGTGTGATAAATGTGAATCCTGTTAATGCATCCTTGGAGAAAATAACTGTCTGTGTGGTTGATACAGCTGAGGAGCCTGAGGCAACTCCCTGCCTGCTGTTGGCCTCAATGCCTTTATGAAATAATTATTTCATAGGATCTCCATGGGATCTTTTATTGATCTGCATCATCAGCAGAAGTAGCCCCTATGTGCTGCTGTTCAAGACAGAAAGATTTTGAAAGACCCTAAATTTTTCATTCCAAAGCCCCACTCCAGCTTTTCCTCCAGGACAAGAGGGCAGCACAGACCCCTGCTGAGGATAACTCTCCTACCAGATAGCCATCCACACCACAGGATGGAATCTGGGTTAGATTCCCAATTCACCTGAGCAAATTTCATGGGAAATAGTGGCAAAAGCCTTCCTATAGTCAAGGTGAAATCACACCACAGCAACTTCATCCTTCTACAGTACATACTCAGTCTCCCATACCTTCAAAATCTGCCAAGTCTGGTGTTCTTTCATTCATGATTTGGTTTCCAGAGTGTTCCAAAATGGTCTGTTCCACTTGTTTCAATATTTTTTCTAGGTGTTGACAGTATGCAGATTGGTTGATAATCCCCTAGCTCTTCCCTTTCCCTCAGAACATCAGACCCCAATCTGCCCTTTTCTCTCCCTCCTAGGTCTCACATAACCTTCAAGAGAGCAGATAGCCAGTTTTACAATTCAAACCAAACCAAAAAAAAAACCAAAACCAAAAACAAAACCGGTGTTTTCAATGAAATCCCTTAGCCTGCCTTCTGCCTGCTGACAGCTGAATTGCTCCTCCCCCTGCACTGGTATTAGTTACTTATGGGCTCATTGCAATTTTAGTGAAGGCTGAAAAGCCATTAACCACTTCAGCCCTCCAGGCATTATCAGCTTCTCTTCCTCACTAAGTAGGACCAGCTTCTTCCTTCATCTCCCTCCTTCTGCTGAAATATTAATAGGAAGCTGTTTGCTATCTTTCACATCCCTTGCTAGTTGTGCCTAATTTTGTGCTTTGGCCTTTATGATTCTGTCCCTATATGCCCCAGCAATTCTTTTATAGGCATCTTTAGTAAACTGACCTAGCTTCCACTCCTTGCATGTCCTCATAGAGCATTTGTGTGATGCCTGGAATTGCCAGTCCAGTGTAGGCTGTGATTTAACTCCAAGCTGCAGGCTGGGGGAAACCAGGATCCTCCACCAAATCACTTCCACCAGGATGAGGTTGCTAAGAAGAAATATTCTAGGATCATCTCTTCTGTGGGCATAGAGAAACCTCAGTATTGCACTGGATTGAGAAGCAGGTGCCTAAGAAAGAGATGTGCCATCAAATGGCAGAAGGTGTCAACCCTCTGTATTCAATTATTGATGTCTCTTTTTTACACTTTTACACGCTCCTTGGAAACTGAGATATAGGAATTTTGAAGATAAATAGGATATTTATGGTATCAAATTCACATCATTGTGCATGAATCCTCTCCTACATTTTCTTAAAATTTTGCTATTTTGCTCAGAATGGCAACACTTCCCCACTAACAAGCCCAAGTCTTTGCTGAGGAATAGCTGTTTCCACTGTGTGTTCCTGTGGAGGAGTGTGGTGAAGAAAGTGCTGGAGTAAATTATCTGCTGTTTGAATTATTGTCATGAATGCTAAAACAGATGTTTCTTATGCATGAACTTTTCATGATCTTGGGCTGCAGGCTGGCGGGATAATCAAATATTATTACAGCATGGAACAAGGAGTTGTAATGGGCATATAAATCCCAAATCTAGCTCCCAATGATATAGTTTTTTCCACAGCTTATCCCTCAAACCACACACGTGCTAGTTCTTGAACATCCAGCAGCATTTTCTGTACCAATTCTTAGCTGAAAGTGAGACTTTTGGCAAATTATTTGGAAAACTCCATAAAATGTATGCTCCTACTTCCTCAGCTAATGCTAAGCTCAGTGCCCTTCAGTGTGCTCGAGGTCTCTGGAAGGTTCTTGGGTACAATTGTTTCTGTTGCCTTGTCCCAGGTGAGAATGTCTATTCTCTACACCTACCATTAGCATGCCCTGGGCTTTGCAGGAGAAAATGCATCAAAGCCCTTTGCAGTGCCCCAGGGACACGAAGCAGCAATAAAGCAAGGTAAAGCAGTTAATTGCTCTGCTTCCCCAAAGCAACATAAAGGAGTTGGAGGTCCCTGGAGCATCCAGCATTTAGAGAGTAGTTTCTGTTGTATGAAAGGCACAACTCTGAAAATCAGACATAATGGCTCAAAGGGATTTTAGATCACACAGCCCAGCCTTTCCCACAGAGGTGGGCTCAAGGTTAGAGGCAGTTACAGCTGAGGATGTTTGCTTACACCTTTTTATGAACTGGAGGTGTTTATACAATATGTGTCTGGAGCCAGCTTTGTGCCTGCCCATGCAGAATGGCCGAGCTCTCAGAAAAGAGCTGCACACCAAATCCTCAGCCTGCTCTGTCTGTTTACTGTGCAGTTTTCATACCTACTGTAGAACATCTGACAGGAACCAGCAGCAGAACTGGACACTACAGCAGAACTCTCTTCTTCCAGTAGCCCCTGGCACTTGAACCTGGATTGAAACTTGTCATGGTGTGGAAGATTGTGACCCTGCATTTGGGATCCAGGCCAAGCCTTCCTCCAGCTGCACTGCTGGCAGGCAGCAGTGACCCATTGAGAGCTGCCTTTCCAGTGAGCTTGAGTGCATGTAGCAGAGCTGAACATCCCTGACATTCTGCACATGTTGATCTGAGGTCAACTCTACATTATGTGACTGCCACATTCTCTTGTTGTAAACAGGAAAAAAAGAGAACTTTTTGTATAAATGACTCTCATCTTTAGCAATTCCTTGCAGCACTTTCTTGCACTGACCCTACTAATCATGAGGTAAAGGAAATACTGCTTGAGAGATGTGGTAATGACTTGAAACCCAGCACAAGCAATAAAAAATTGCACTGCTTTAGGAAATATTGTCATTATCCTATAAATACAGCATATCTGCATAGTCTCTGTCTTAGCACATATGGACCACGAAGAAGAAATTATATTACATCATCACATTACCATGTGCAGTTGGCCAGAATTTTGGGAGCTCTTCCTTAACTCCCAGATCAGATGAGAGCAAAAAGGGAAAAGAAACAAGTGACAGGTAGAGCTGCATCAAGATAGAATGTTCCATTTTTTAGAATAATTTTTCATCTGAGACAATTTTACAGTGGTAGAGATATAAACCCATCCTCCTCCAGTTTGGTCAAAGTTTTTATGGAATGAAGTTCTTTGCAGTTTATTCATGTGTTGAAGTAATTTGCTTGGCTGTATCCTAAAATAGCAGACATCAATTTTCCTTTACCATATGAAATAAGAGAAATTGCAACACAGGCCAGAGCAATGCATTCGGTTTGGCTCTTTATGGTACTCATATCAAATCCTCAGCAATAGGGAAGGTCTGTAGGACAAATAAAAGTGTATTTATAATATCTGCCATGGCAGGAGGCACACCTGAGCTGTCTGGTCTGCAGTCACAGCCCGCTGAGGCAGTGGAGTTCATGGGATAGTTTATCCCCCCACATACAGGTGTGTGCTGCTGAAGGTGAACCATCCCATCCACCCCACATTACTGCTTGGTTGTCCATGGAACCACAGTCCTGGAATCACAGAATGGTTTGGGTTGGAAAGCACCTTAAAGAGCATCAAGTTCCAACCCCTCTGCTGTGGGCAGGGACATCTTCCATGGGACCAGGTGGCTCAAAGTTTGATCACACAGGGAACCTGAGTTTGTTTGGGCACATAGAGAGATGTGCACTAATTGATCTCAGAACTACTCACTGACTTCTGTAGGAATCTGCAGAAGTCACCCTTCCATGGAACTGAATGGTTTGGAGATTTGGATTTGTTTGGTTTTTTTTCCCATGAGGAAATTTGCTAGGTGGTGGAAATGACTCATTGATGGATATGCAATACCAGATATGTACATGGGAGTCTGAGCCAGCAGCCAGGTTTGACATGCTTGATTTTTACCAATAAATGAAGAAAAATAGGTCAAAAAGAACAGAGAAAATTTGGGGAAATCATAGATCCTGCTTCATAATCCTTTGTTAACCAAGATATGCCTATGTCACAAATGGATGTGTTAAAAACCAAGATATGCCTACGGTACACATGAATGAAGTGGGCTCTGAAATCTCTGTACAGTTATATAGAGATATGCATTATGCATTACCTGCTCAGAGCAGGGACATTTTTACAGGATTTAAGACCACCTTTCTGTGAATTGTAAGTCACAGAATATCACCCAGTTGTCTGCAATCAGATCATGCTAAAAGATTATCTTGAAAAGCCTCCAGCCTTGGCTGGAAACAGCAGGAGACTGAGCAGCCAGAACTCCTCTTGCTGACTTGTTTCAGCAACCAAATCAGTCTGCCTTTGCAGAGACTGGTAGATCCTACCTCGACCCTAAGCTCGTCTCATGTAAACTGGTAGTTTTTGTATTCTGCACAACTTCTCTTGGTGTTTTCTCCATGCCTCCAAGAAGCATCTCATTCTTCTTACCTAGTAACTTACAGAAGCCAAATTTTCTAATAAGTTGCTTATTTCATCGTGAGATATTTTCTTGCTGCCCTATTATTTTTGATTATATTCTATGATTTTTCTCTGCTTCCTGTGCAATTTTTCAGCATCCCTTTAAAAACAGAGTTATCAGGCCAAGGTGTAGTGCTGCAGTACACACAGCTGCTACAAAACTAGGTAGAAATCACATCCCTTCTCTTACTCATTTTCCTCCCCTGTGTAAGACTGATGATGTCATTTTCCCCAGAATCATTCTTAAGGTTCAAATTCATCTGTGTATCCAGTATCATCTTTAGGTCTGCTTTGGTCTGCACTTCTAGGACTCAGCTGCCATCTTTATTCACTCGTGTTTACTTTGAATGGCCCTAATTTATGAAATGTTTCATCATCTCTTTCCTATTGCCTAAGCACAGGAAAAATTTAGGAGTCTGACAAGATTTATACCATTGGGAAAATCTAGTTTCAACACCAAAGCTGCTGATAAAAACTTGGGTTTGGACTAATCTCTGTGAGATCCACTAAGAGATATACTGCTTGATAAAATCTACTCACTAAAAAAAGTAAATAAAGGCAGTTAAGTGGTTCTTTAATCCATTAATATTTGTGCTTCTGTATTGTGCAGGATATATTTTATCACTGTTTATTTAGAAAATTATGTGGTACTGAAATCCTAAAATATTTAGAGCATGTTCAAGCTATGCAGTCTCTTTATTCAGTTTACTGACATATAAAAAGTATCAGTTTTGGTAAATAAGAGCCATTTTCATATTAACATGTTATAAACTGGCATTAATTGCAGTCCTAGCCTTGAGCCTTATTGTTGATTTATGAACATGTCTCTTTTTAATACAAACAACTTGTTGGCTTCAAGCCTATCTTTGCATTGTCTCATTTGTCTCCAACAAACATTGGCAGAGAAATAAGATTTTTCCAGTCATTTGTAGTTTCCCCAGTACTGTGAGATTAAAAGGAAGCATCAGGGAACCAGACATGTCACCAGCTTCACTTTAAGATGCCTGAGTCCAGGTTATCCAGACCCGCTGTTGTTTCTTGCTCTCTGAACCACTAGAGGCTCAGAAGGTGGTTTGCCATCCTCGTGTGATCTCAGGGTGTCACCCTTGTGGCTCCCAAACTGACTGGAAGCACACCACCTTCATGGTTGCTAGCATTTGAGTTATGTCCAGATACACTTAAAAAAACCCTCCTTCTTCTTTCCTGTGGCCCTTTTAACCCTGGATAGTGCCCAGCTTCTCTTACTAACCACCTAATCAGAGAGAAATCCCAAAACATATTCCCAACCTTTTCATTTGCAATATCGTTTTATTTTTAAATTGTTTGCACTTAGTGGTTTTACTTGCCAGTTGTATTTCTAACTAAAACTAGTGTGTTTTTTTTTTTTTCTTTTCTGATGTTTAGACACCATTTTTATCAGTAGAGTCCAACTGCTAATCCTGATGACTCTTGCTTTCCTTTCTTTTAGTGCATTTTTAGTGGATATTGATTTTATGGGCAAAGCTCACTGTTTCCATTTCTGGTATGAGAAATGCTGAACAAGTGATAAAAACAGTTTGAAACTTCAGGAGAAGACTCCCAGCATACAGACACATGGAGCATCCAAAAATAATAACTAAAAAATACAAATCAGTACAAGCAATCTATTGGGGATTTTGTTAAAGCATCTACCAGAAGTCTCAGAGCAGTGCACAGGGTGTTGGTTTGATTATTGGGGTAATTAGAGGTACTGTCAGAGGCACTGTCTGACCTCTGACACCACCTGGTTGTGTAACCACTTTCAACTTTTTCTCTACACTTTTCTTTTAACAATGAACAGAAAACATTAGATAAATTGTATAATAAATATCTATGTTTAAGAAGAGTTCACTGAAGACTGCAGATGCAATCACAAATCTGATGTTCTTAAGTGTTGAAGATTTAACTAGCAATGAAAAAGTTTTCATCTGCATACTTCCCCTTGTTTGTTTGCTTTTTTAATATGCAGTTTCCCAGGAATTTGGGTATTTTTATTGAAGGAAGAAAGCAGCTTTCTTTTCATACATAGCTGTTTGTTTGCTTGGTTTTCTAATATGCTGCTCCCATGGATTTCTCCTTTTTTTTTGTGGTAAGGGAGGAATCCCACAATGTTTTTGCATCATTCTCCACACTCAGCAGCAGCAGCACAGCTCGAGTGTGGCTGGAGCTCCAGAGCAGAGGCAGAGCTGGTCTGAAGCCCTTGCAGGAAACCTCTGAGCCACAGCCTGCAGGTGTTGAGCAGTGCTGTGCTGCTCAGCCTGATGTGGTGGGCACAGGTGAGTTTACACAGAGATCTTGTCTTTTTTATTTTGCCTCCTTTTTTGCTTTTATGTCTCTGTACTTCTGTCAGTGGGGTTTCACTGACACGGAACATGCTGTGTAAAATATGAATATATGTGGCCACACATTCATGTTCCAGCATTGTTGACAGGCTCACAGAATTTCCTTGAGAATCATCTGTGACAGAAAAATGCTGGTTTTATTACTAAAGTTCAGCTCAGGTAAACACATCTGGAATTTCACACAATAAAAGAAAAAGGCAAATCTCTTAACCCTAGCCTTCCTTGCAGTGAAACTTTTAAGGCCAGCAGACAGAAAGGGTCTTCTTGTATTTCTCAGAAAAATTAGAATTGTGCAGGAAGTCTGACAAATGTCTCTATAGCTCTCTCTGTGCTATGACAAGATGAAGTTAAATATTTGTGTTGCTCAAATCTTATGCTGCATTACCACTGAGGCTGTTGCTGAGCACGTTGTGACCTACCAGCTGTGAAGGCAGTGCAGGACACACAGGGAGCAGAGGAGGCCACTGAAATCTGTGGAGGATTTCTTTGCAGATGATGGGATTACTCTGGCAGGGCATGTTCCTCTCCATAAAGCTATCACTGGCTGATCTTTCCAGGGCTGAGTGCCACCAGCTGTGGTCTTCTACTCTGGAATGGTTTCTAGGAAACTACTAGAAAATGTGATTTCTTTAGTCATTCAAATTAATTACAGATTGAAAATTTGTATAAGAAGCTTAAACTCATGGCTGTATGTCCTTGCTGCCCTTAGAATTTTTTTTAAATGAGATGCTGGAAAACATGTTTTTATTGGAAATTATCTTGAAGAGTTGCAAACATGTCATCAACAGAAAGTTTTGTGTTTGTCTCTCTCTTTTTTTTTGCTGAGGTCACTTACTAGACCCACACTTAAGTTCTTGTTTTGATGGTTTCAGCTTGCACAATGCAAAATATGAATGACACCAGCAAGAGCCACATGACTTATTGGTTGACCCCAATCCTGAGTGAGGTATTTGTCTGTTTCCACTCTTCCTTAGCGAATACTGGGGGGATGCATTCCCTCTGTCAGATAACACCACCAAAATACACCTTCATGTCCAGACCCTCGTTCATTCACTTCGACTTAATACTGATTGTAACTTGTACTTTCTTTTGGAGCGAACTGAAAAAAAAGCCTTTCATGGGGCACAATTCAGCTCAAAGTTCCTTCCCACTAAACAAGACAAGTAAGTCTGCAATGTACACAGCTCCAACCCTCCCACCAGCCCTGCAGCACCCTCCAGCATAAGCATTCCTGCAAGGCAGCCGGTGTAGTCTGATGGCCATTCCATCAAAACACCCCTGGTGCACACAGTGATCCACAAACTGCTTGGAACAGCCAAAGCAGAGCTAAAGCACAACAGCTGGCAATGATATCTCAGAGGCACAGAGCACCTGATGCCGGGAAAACACCAGTGCCAACTGCTGTGCACTGTGACAACCTGAGAGTGCCAGCACTGAATGATGTGGGCACCATTTCTCCCTGGGCCCATATTCACCCTTCAATGGCTGTAATAGATATATTTAATACCCCCGCAGCCTGAAATGTCCTTGTCTATGCAACTTATGAAGTCTTCTTATTTGAGTCTTCTCTGTCTACTTCTCTAGGTTTAAGAGACATTTAATCTTTTCATTCTTCATAAATTACTCATAATAAACATTTTAAAAGCTGAAAACCAAACAACATATTTTAATCCTTGTCTAACACACATGATCTTTAACTAAGAAGCCACCTCCAGTAGTATAGAATATACCAGTGTCCATAAATGGTGAAAGAACCCTGGAATCCCCAGCACCCATCCAAACAACAGAAAAAAAAGTCAGTTTTTTTCACCATGTGTAATGGGAATGCTATTTGAGATGCATCATACTCTTTACACACTGCAAGAAGCATCCTCTGTTACTTGAATCCCATCATTTCCCTTGGAAAAGGGTCATGGAAAAGAAACCCACAAACCTTACGTTTGAATAACATTGTAGGCCTGGCTGCCTACAATGACTGTAATGAAAATGCCTAATTAAGGTTTCCAGTTTACCCCTAATTCACTCCACACTGCTCAAATATCGCAGCATGAGTCTCACACTGTGCTTACAGTGGGATCCCTCAGGGACTGAAGAGTCCCTCCCCACCCAGGCAGTTTGGGTCAATCAGAAAGTATTTCATTAGCTCTGAGTGATCTTTAATGATATTTGAATACTGCAGTCTGGGTAGTAGACTCCAGCTTTACAATAACATTCAAATAATTCAAGGGCAGCCTAAATATGGCAATGTTATTAGCAAAGCTGTCAAAGGTTACTGCTTGATTTTTTCCCACTACAACATACAAAGGTAAAGCACTAAACAGATATCTTAGCAGACAGGACTTTCTTACAAGGTTTCTAGGTGACTTTGAACTATCACTCATTTAGCCCAACTAACTTTGATTTGAGGCATTGTCAGAGGATGAGAAAGACAGAAAAGTAAAAAAGGAGTGAGAAGCTTTCAGACAGAAGCTCGTTATGCATTAATGAGGATTGTCCAGGTGACCAGCCTTCTTTGAAAGTTGCAGAAACCTTGGCCAGCTGTTTTCCTGCTTGAGGATGTTCAGTCCAGGCAGTAAACTAAATAAAATATATTTGGGCATATGTCCGCAGGCAGCAGATCTGTGACTGGTAAACATTTGCTTTTGTGTAATGGGGAGCATTGCAAAAAATATTCCCTAGAGAGAAGAGAGAATGCATCCACAGCAGCTCAGCTGCTCCAGTGCAGCCCTGTAAGCAGGACATGATGTGCATATGATCCTGGAACTCACAAGGAGGGTGCACGTCTCCCTGGCCTGTGAGGATTGCTTTCATAGGATGTGAGCTCAGACCAGTTCAAATTGAAAGAGGGCAAACTTTCATTAGATACTACGAAGAAACTCTTTACAGTGAGAAGGTGAGGCACTGGCACAGGTTGTCCAGAGAAGCTGTGGGTGCCCCAGCCCTGGAGGTGTCCAACACCAGACTGGACAGGGCCTTGAGCAGCCTGGTCGGATGAGAGGTGTCCCTGCCCGAGGCAGGAGGGGCTGGAACAAGGAGATCCTTCTGTTCCCTCCCACCTCAAACTGCTCTGTCATTCCATGATGACCATTCTGAGCCTGGCATTGCTCTAGTGAGCAGCACATCCCAGAGCAGAACAGCTGAAGAAGAGCTGAAGCTTTGCCCTTGCTTTTCTTCTTAGTGCCTGGCTTTGTCCAAGACTATAGCTTCTCCACTGACATCCTGCTGCTCATTGTAAATTGGTATTTACCACACACACACTTCTTTAAGAGTAACCCAAGTTTATAGCCAATTGAATACCATCTAAATGTAAAATGTTTGGATTTGTAAATTTGCTTTGCTGCTATTTTAGCTTTCATGGACAATTGTATTTGTTTTTACAGAGACAGTGTTTTTCTTTTCCCATGTCTTACAACATGACTAAGAGAGATGCAGAAGATTAACCCTTCTACATCCAGACCACTGAAATTCAAAGCACACCCAGCCAAGCTGCTGAGCTGTAGACAGACTGCTCATGGGAAAACCACTATACCTGTGAGGGTTCCCAAAACCAAGGACATCTTTGTACAGAGAGTACACATTTTGCTAGAAGTTTGTGCCCTTGGTTAACCCAATGTAATAAACTATTATTATAACCAAATTATGGTATCTTGGTTCTGGCACCTTCCTCAGTGAGTGACTTTCTCAGCCACAGACCTACTGAGTCTAGAAACTAATTTCAATTTTGAAGCTAATTTCCATTTTGAAGGGGTCTGTAAACTATGTCTACATCAAGTGACAACCACATAGCCTGTAGTTATTCAGATATGCTTCAAACTGACTAGGACAAGGAGCAACAACCCAGAGCTTTTATGTGAATTTGTTTTCTGAAGCAGATAAGCCAGCCTACCCCTAGGCCATCAACAGGCTGCTACTAACACCTGGAGGGGAGTGTTGGTGGCATGGCAAAAAGCTGGAATAACTTTGGTGCTGGCAATTAAACTTTAGGGATGACCATGGCACAGTTAGGTCTGTTCCCCTATTTTAACACTGCAGCTCTAGCCACACAAACAAATCTGAATCCAGCTTGGTGTTCCTAATCCTGATGACTGCCTGCAAGTTAGAGTAGACACTAAAAATTCCAGAGGGTCATACTTTATTAAGATCTCCTGTTATTTCATGAGGCAGTGTTATTTCATGGCAGTTGAGGCTCACATTTTTACAGGACATAAGATAAAGAGGGGTTGATTTGCCAGGAATGGATGTGCTCATTCCCCCTCCATATATGTATCACAGATGTCTCACAAGACAAAAAGCTAAGACTGCTCTGCAGCAGCAGAGATAATTTATGTTCCCCTTCCACAGTGAACTGTCCTTCCACGATTACAAAATATTTCCTTCTCTTTCCTCCTTAAAAAAAAATATAAATTAAAAAAGCACTGGTTGGGATGCTTGGTGGGATGATGGAATGTCTGTTACACTAGAATAGGGGACTGGGCTGGCTAAATATTGATGTGCGGAGTGTAACTTTTATACTTTTATGTAAGCTGTCATCTTTAAACATTCAGCATCTGCTCCTCACACAAGATGCCCTTTGTCCCTGCAGAGTGAACACACAACAAAGACTGTGATGAAATATTTTGTGTTCTGGGGTTTAGAATGTCTCTTCTCTTAAGGCAGGATGTAATAAAAAATTAACCTATGGATGATTAGGAATTGTTTAACAAGGGTGGGAAGGCAGACAATGTTTTTTTACTCAACTGAAGCCCCATGATGGCTAAAATAATCTTTCATCCTGAAATGAAATACAGACTTGAATTTCAAATGTAGAACCTCTGTTGCCAACTTGAAATTCTGACACAAAACTATGGGGAACAAAACTACTGGAACCAAAGCAGCTCCTGGCTTCCAAAATAAAGCACAAGCCCAGTCATGGGATGAGAAGTCCATCACAGACTGAAACCATGAAAGATCTAATCAGATGTGATGACAAGGGGAAACACCCAAGGGTCAATATCTTTTTTAGTAAGTTTCCCCTTTTTTTCTCATTATAAGACTAGCTAAGGGCAAGTCTTTTTGTCCTCTTTTTATTTTTGTTTCTGGATCATTGCTTATAGGGAATAAGATGGAGAGTTTTTATATATGATTCTATGATTTATTGTTCTTGGATTTGTATTTATTTGGGCAAATTATTCATCTGTGACTAATTATATTTGCTTTAATGCCATAAACATGTTGTTCCAGAAGAGATTTTCTGTATTTCTTTTGTCTTTTTACTGTGCAGTGAATATAATTTTTTCCTAAAAAGACCTCTCCAGAATCTCACAGCTCTTTTCACTGAATATTTATTAATCATAAAAATTTGCTCAAGAACTAGGATTAAAATCACCCTTAGCTAGATATCACATATAGCCAGAAAACAAAACAAGATGATTGGCGCTGTTGTCCATGCTCCAAGAGCTGTTCCTTAATATCACAGTATCTTTAATAACACAGTTTCTTAGTCATGGCGTGGAGGATGAGCTTGTTACTGTAAATAGATTCTTTCTTTGCTAGTTCTTCCCCAGTAATCCCAGTTCCATCACTGATTCAAAAACTAAAGGATGAAGCTGATATTAATATTGCTCCTCACTCAGAATTTGGAGCTGTTTTCATTTGCCTGCCACATTTTTACACAAAAACATTTGCCTTGTCAACTGAATCATGAGGGTTAGAAATGTACTTTTATTTAAAAGAACATACGTGACCTCAAAGCTGTCTTTTGAAGGAAATAAAAAATTATGGGTCTTTCAATGATATCGTTGTTCTTCCAGGTCTATTCTTACCAGTCTGACAGTCTGGTCCTGCCACTCTTGCTAAATACAACATGGGATGGAGACCAAGGCAGAGTTCATCAATCTGACTACATAAAAGTTAAGATGTCTGAGCTGAGATAATCATCCTGTGTCGACATTCCAGAGGCACCAGAAGAAGACATGGACTGGGGGTTGAGCCAATTTATTTTAAACACCTATTTTAGTATGAGAACAATTTTCCCCTGGGATTGACTGAAGAGAGCATGTAGCTCACTATTTGGAATACAGCATAACAGATGCATAATCTAATTATTATTTTAGGTGACCCTAATTATATTCTTTATGCCCTCAACAGAGCCCTCCCAAGTCGTGGAGTGCCTTTCAGCATAAAAATGTTCTGAGAAAATACCAACCTTTGCTAAAGGGCAGAGTAGACACTGCACATGAAACAGTGCTCCAAAACAGCATTGAAGTGGATATAAACAGTGTGTGTCCTCTGTGCAAGGACAAATTCCACCATCTCATTCCTGTCCTGTTCATGAACTTTGGATGTTAAGGCCCTCTGGAATATGATAATGAGGTTAAAATATTTCACTTATGAAATTAACTCTTATAATACACATGGTCATCTTAAAAGAGTCCAGTGCTGGAGCAGTACTGGAAGGGCAGTATATCCATGATGGAAACACCTCCTAAAACTGAGGATTGATTTTTTGCCCCATGCAAATGATTGCATGAAGTACATATATATGTCAGTATCTTTGGAAAACAGAAACCCACTGAAAATCTTCACCACAATCTCCCCTGGTCTGATGCTGAGGTATAAACAGAACATGTGTTTTCTTTCCTCATGCCAAGCCACAACAATACACAGTAATGGGTGCTTCCCATGTTATTCTTGCTGTGGGACAGACAGAGACTAGCTCAGAAGCACCATGGTGAAAGAGCACAACCTTAATTGCCTTGAAATTGGGTCTAGAGGGAGCAGTTTCCTGTCTAAACCTGTTGTGCTAATTATAGTCCTGCAAAATGAGCATGAACTCTGACCCATGTTTGCAGACATAGCTCAAAGACAGCCCTCGGCCAGCAGCCAGTGGTATTCTCCAGGCAGTGGGTCCAAGAGCTCATGAATCTCCAGGAAAGCAGATCCTCCATGTGTACATTGACAGAGGAGAAAAAAAGTTGGCTGGACAAAGAGATTATAAACAAAATCTGTAATACAAACAAGGTGGGTGGAAATTCAATAAGAATAAAGATGGTAAATGAGCCTTATGAAAGTATATTTGTCTAACCACAGCCTGGAAAATAAAGATTGTTTTATAATGGAGATATGAAATTGAAGGGAGTCCAAGTTCAGACTCTGGGTCTTGTAGACACTTGTTTCGAATTTTTTATCATGTCAGTGAGTCTGTGCTTCAGAGGTTAGAAAAGGCTTTGAAGAAGAAGTGCCAGGTGTCCTTCTCTTGCAAGTGAGGAACTTGTAATTCCCCTCTACGTGTCTCATTTTTCTGCAAGACCCTTCCCCCTCCCCCTCATGAAGGATAGTTCAAAGATGCAGACATAGCTAGAGACTTCACATTCATAACTTGTAAATAGAGATTTCCATAAAACTCTAGCTTCTGACGGAAAGAAAATGTATGAAAAATAACTTTTTAAAGTAATTTAAGTGTGTCTAAAGTTTAATTTTTTTTGGGGGGGGGGGGGTTTCAGCAATGGCAAAGTGAGATGAGCCTTCTTGGATCCTTGGTAATTATCAGGCATCCTGAAATCATAGTTTGCTTGATGATTTGGATCCTATAACTGAGATTCTATATTTGACACATAAATAGAAATTATGTTATTTAAAAATTTTAAATGCAAAAAATAATATCTTAGAGGGCATAAATGAATGAAGAGAGTGTCTGTCAATCCACAAGAAATGTGTCTTTCCACATGGGTCATCATTGGCATGTAAACTATCCTCAGCAAGTTTTCCTGGAAAGGTGTAGAAGGGAAATAAATCACTGGACCTGTTCACTAGGACCCTGGGGAGTGAAAACACTTCTCATAGAACCATAGAATCATATCTTGAATTGGAAAGGACCCACAAGGGCCAATAAAGCACAGAATATCCTGACAATCCCATCATGTGCCTGAGACCATTGTCCAAACATTTCTTGAACTCTGTCAAATGTGGGGCTGTGACCACTTCCGTGGGGAGCCCATTCCAGTGCCCAACCTCCCTCTGGGTAAAAACTGTTCCTGATATCCAGCCTAAACTTCCCCTGACTTTTCTTCAGGCCATTCCTTCTGTCACTGGTGACCAGAGAGATGAGATCAGAGAAGAGACCTGCTTCCCCTTCTGAGGAAGTTGAAGACTGCAAAAAGTTCTCCCCTCATTCAGGCTGAACAAACCAAGACCTCAGCTTCCCCTCCAGACCCTCACCATCCTCACAGCCCTTTGTCTACACTCTAGTACCCCTATATCCTTCCTACATTGGAGCACCCAGAACTGCACACTTTTTAAAAGAGCATTTATAAATAGGTCAATGAATGCACTGCAGTCAGTCACAAATCCCATTTAGTTTTCCTTCTAAGCCTGGAAGAAGGCATTATAGCTGAGGCTGCATGACTAGACATTAAAGGATGGCAGGCTTTTTGTTAGGAGGGTTTTCAAAAGCATCCAATTTCAAAAGTGTTGTTGAGCTCCTAGCCAAATCCAAAATGCCTAAAACATGTGTAGAATCATGCTTTATTGATTAATTGATTTCAGACAGAAGTAATGAATGGAACATGTTAATCAAAATGAGAGCCTGGTCTAAAATTCTCCCGTCTGCAGTAAGGAGGGCTGATGATTTTGTCTTCAGTTTCAAAAAGGTAATTGCTATTCAGTTCCAAAATTCTTTGCCCTGACAAATCTGAGCACTGTTTATCAATTCACCCAACCAAATCCATCTGACAGCGGCACGAGGTTCTGAAAGGTTTTGCAGCCAGGATGGGATTACTGGTGTCTCGCCTGTTACCAGAGGTAATGGGTACAGCCATCAACACTGCTGACATGATGACAAGGGGAAACATCCAAGAGTCGACTGCTTTTTTGCTAAAAGTTTCTCTGAACTTGGCTGTGGGAAAAACTGGAGTAAATGGAATGTTCAGCTTCCAGGTTTCCAGGTGATGTTAGTCACACTGGAATTAATAATACTTAGAAACAAAATGCCTTCTTGCAAAAATCCAAAGTTAACTCTGGAAGAAATTAAAATCTTTTCATTAATGCAGGCACTGAACATAATTGAGAATACATCTGTTTTTATCACATGAGAAGCCCACAAAGCATCCAGCACTTTCAGGATTAGGGAACAAAAGGAATACATGGCCATCGGCACGATGGAATTTCCATCACAGCAGACAAGAAACCCATGTTTTCACATCTCAACACGAAAGAAAAAATGAACACATGCCTTGGAGTTATGACACTGTGGTTGAATTTCCAAGAAATCTTAGCAGCTGTGATTGAGCCAAATGCCTCAAGGCAGGAATCCTGATGTGAGCACATTGGATGAGGAGAGAGTGTTTGGGATGCTTGTGGCAAGGAACGTCTTCAGGCTGAGAGAGGTCAGAGGAGCAGCTCAGAGCAGGTTAGGCTGCTGTGCTGGTGAGAACAGTGTGGAACCAGGGCTCCTCTCAAAGGGACTGCAGTGGACAACAGTGGTTAACTAAAGAAAGAAGAACTCCTTGATATCATGCATTCATAACTGGCTGATGTTTCTGAGCTATAGGGTAGTCAGGTAATACAGAATCTTCATTCTGAAGAAGAGACTCCAAAACTGATCTTCAGGAGAAAGCCTGAGTAGGAAATTTATATTTCAGCTGTATTTTCTGCAATTCCTTGCCCCATTCTTAGCTCCTTTTCTGTCTCAGACATTCAGATACTGCTCAAAGGACAAATAACTTTTCATATTAAAAAAATACTAAGATGAAAGATTCAAATCCTGATAAATCTGTCACTTCAAATGTTTATTTAATATGTATTGAAATCTCTGTCTTCAGGAGAGTGAATGAAGGGGGAAATGGAGATGGGTAACATTTGAACTGGCACGTGCAGTCCATACAGCAGATGGGACTATTAGGATTTCATTTTGATAATACATCCCAAAAGAGAGACAAACTGAACTGGGAAGTCCTCTGCTCACAGGAACATTTTAACATCATGTGAGACACCTGAAGCCAGATTGGGGTGTCTCACAAGAACCCCTTAGTAGCTGCTAATGGGTTTTTAGATTTTCAGGCCATGAAACACCTAATCCATGAGGTACATCAGCTCTGGAAGAAGTCCTCAGACTATGCCCTAGGCTGCTCTGTCTCTCTTGGAGGGGAGTCTACTGAGCTGGAGGCACATCCTCAGCCAACACCTGTGGGTGCTCATCCCCTTCAAAAGGCTCCAGAACAACTTGCTCCTGACATTTTCTAAATTATAGGGGGAAAAACAAGGTGTTGTTAGTAAATATTAGAAACTGTAGTTTGCTGTAGTTACTTCTTTCCATTATCAGCGGCTACAGCCATATTAGTGAATTAAATGAAGCTGGAACTTATCTCTGACCTCCTACCCTGATGAATCCTCTGTGCAACACAGGCAATTTCTCCCGTGTTTCCAGGCCCTGGATTGTCACCATCACTTCACATCATCCTCCTTTTCAGAATCATTAGTTCTGAGAGACAATAAATAATATCAGGGAACAAAGCAAGAGTCAAGATAAATGATTTTTGGTCAGGATAAAACATTTGAAATTACTCTGTTGATGAAGACCAGAAAGGATTGAAGTCACCCAGACATTCAGAATAGCAGTGAAACACCTGGCCCCAGACTGATGCTGATTTCTTGAAGGATGATGAAATGAGGGCCATTGAGCAGCTCACAAAAGCAAATGATACAGGGACTCCTGTTTGTTGGACAGACATTTTTCTTCAGTCAATTAAAGAGAAAAAGAGAAACTTACATTCCTTATTGTGCTTTTTGCTCTTTGGAACTGAATACATAAAGTACTCTACTATTTCAAATTAATAATCTGAAGACTGAAAATTTCTGCCTTGGTCTTTGTGGTGGAAAAGTGACTGCATCCTCCACAACAAAATCTCCCCAAACAGCCAAGGCCTTATGCAAGAATAAATACATTGACATATCCTTCCTATTTTTCTCTTTTCTGCATTTTGTGCAGCAGTTGGTTCTATCAACACTTCATTTTTCTTCATTGAGGATCAACCTTTTATCCCAAAGGAACCCTGAAGGGCAGCCTGAGCCCTTCCAGAGTTTGAATGTTTCAATTCCTTCAGCAGAGAAGAAAAATGAAAGAAAATTTCAGCTCTTCATCTGAAGGCTGTGTCTGACTCATCAGCTACTGGATGGCAATTTGGAAAGTTTTAAATTCTCCTGACAGTTTTGGCCATTAATAACTGAGATGATATATGCTTTTTTGAGACTGCCAACAACCTTTTCTGTCCAGGCTTTAGTCACAACTCTGTTGATTATTTTTAAGTAACTTAACACATTCATTTAATAAAGTTGTTCACAAGAAGACTCTGGAAGGTAACAAGAAAACTCATCAGATCTCTGTGGAAGGATAGATGGCTTCATTGCCTGTATCAGCTCACCCCTGTACTGGTGCAGAGTATCCCAGTTCCTTCACTGGGATTTTGCTGTGGATTTACAAATCTCTGTGATATCTGCAATTTCTGCAGGCATAAGGCACTGTCAGAAGAGTGACAGAGAAACCTGGCACTGCTAAATGCTTTTAAAGTTTCCTTTCAGCTATGAATGATACTCTGTACTTTGGGAATTTAAGACAAGAGGTCTCAATGCACCTCTCAGCATCTGCAACTTATTTCTGTATTCATCGTATTTGCTGCCTGTCTGCAGGGATTGACCCTGAGCTGTAATAAAAATTAATGTCCTTCACATGCCACTGACTCTACAGGTTCAGACCACGGCCAGAAAGAACAGTGCCCAGTGAAGGCTGCAGCCACCAGGGCAAAACAAATATATGAGAGTAAATTTGGTGGCCTGGCATTGTGAAAGATGAGGAGATGATGATGCACAAGAGAAAGCTTTCAGAAAGTCATCTTTCTGGGCTGTTAGCTGGGCATTTAAAAATGGTGTAAAGACTTCACAATCACAGGGGCCAATTAAAAATATATCTCAGTAGGGTTCCAAAATATTGTGGGTATGCGTGTATATAAAAATGTACCGTTTCCTAACAGAGACTAGCACACCATTCCTGCCCAAGAATTGCTGAAAATTGTCTGCCTTGGGCTTTTGTTTAAAATTTACTAAAAAGTAGCATGGATGGAACATGCCTGTTGCACATTGCACTTGGAGGAAGACTTGGCAAATAGCTAATTATTTCTATCTCCCTGTGTAATCCTAGCAATATTTCAGTTGCATCGAGTCTCTGGTTTGCCTCATGATGCACACCTCTGGAAGGAGACTTGCACAGACAGAGGGAACATTTTGTGTTCAGTTGTTCACCCTGCTTAACCCTGGCCCTCCTCCTTCCCCCCAGCAGCACCAGCTGATGCTCTGACACGTGCTCTGAGTGGGGACATCTGTCCCCCTCTCGTTGTCCCTGCAGATCTCTGCTCTTTATGGCAAAAACTCAACACCTAAGTTAGCAATTAAATATCATGATCTGATACTTGATGCTGTTACCTCTTGCCCTGGTTCTGTCTGCACTGCAGCCCACAGGGTGTTGGGGGGAGGTTGAATTTTGCCCCAGCTGTTTCTAAATTAGCCATGGACCAGGCTCAGCCCTGCAGCACTCCCCTCTCTGAGGCTGGGGCTTGGTGGTCTCACACTGTCAGCAGGTTTGTTTTGCTCTTCCCTGTCTATTGCTCTCATCAGGGAAGACAGATTTGAAGCCAGAGAGATTTTAGCTGTGGGCTTCAGTGGGAGGAGACCTCAGCTCTATTTGACTTTCTGGGGTTTTTTTCCGAAGTACTAAGAACTTCAGGCTGCTTCCAGGGCCAGACACTTTCTTGGCCAGTTGCAGGATGTGTTCCTGATCTGGCTGCAGTACAGGTGGCCTGAATTTCAGTTGGATGAATTGTTTTTGTTGGAAACAACATCTCCAATGTATTAGGCAAAAAAAAAAAAAAAAAAGCTTTTCTTTTGATGTCAGCTATTATGCAGGTTCTTTTATCTCAGCAGACTTTCATTCACAGACCTATTTACTGTGGTGGTTGAGTGAAAATGCTGAGTGGGAATTAAAGACGTGTCTCAGGCAGCAATGCAGTGCAGTTTGAATTTATTATTTTTTTCCTTTATACTATTAGCATTAGATTTTATCTACTACCCCTACCCTAAATGTTGCTCTTAGGGGCTGTGAATCATCTGCTTTCTGCACAGCTCCATTCCTTTAATCAGCACTAAACTAAGTCCCCAAGCACCTTTTAAGATTAAAACACTATATTATTATAAATTTTCTTCCTCCCTCTATTGTATTTTTTATTCTCAGTCATCATGAAATGTTAAGTAAATTCCAAGTAAAGCAGAAGCAAAATAGGTCTGAGTTTCCCATAGCAGAAGCACAGCAAGCTTCTACTCACAGGAGGTAAAAACTTCTGCTAGGGTTTGGTGCAGTTAAGGACAGATGACAGCACAGAAAGCAGAATGGGCAGGGACTGGAGTCCTTGCCAAGTGAGGACTCTCACCTGGAGAGCAAAGGGATACCTGGCTGGAGCTCTGCAGTGCACCCCAGCTGCTGGCTTTGCATCAGAGGCTCAGCTTGAAGATGAGGGAGAAGAGTTGTCTGAAACCAACATAGACAGTGAGAAGAAATGGAATAGAGTGGAAATAAATAATTAGGGGTTAAAGAGAAGAGCAAAAGCAGCTGCAGGGGGCAAGAGGAAGAGTGGGCAGGAAAGAGGCTGAGTGCCAGCAAGCTCAGGCTCAGCAGCCCAGGGAGGGCTGTGGAAATGGAGCAGGACTCTTCCAGGACAGCATTTCCTGTTGGCTCAGGGGCTGTGATGAAACCAAAATCAGTTGGGGAATGTGGATTCCTTTATACACTTCTGTGCTGGCAAAAGCATCACCATTATAGATGAAAAGTGCCCCTTTTTTGGAGTTTCACAAGCAATAGGACTGCTCCTCCACTAGAGTAAACTGATTTATCCAGAAGGACCTGTCTGGAATAACTATCCCAGTTCCAGTGTCGTCACAAACAAGACATTTTTCTCACACAAACCTGACCTATGGCAGCATCATGAGCAGGGTAGAAATGTGGTCTCCTCTAATTTACCTTCTCCTGAGGGTAATTTCTTACATTGCTGTACCTTAAAATCTACCTGCCCTTCCACTCCAGCCCCATCCTGCAGCCCTCAGGTGACAGAAAAAGAGGATTCAAGCAAACAATAAACTAAACCCATAAAGATGTCTTTGGGGGCTTACATTGGTGATGAAATTAAGCCAAACGGCTGTCACCAGCTTTGGGTCATTGACAGGTACACACAAAGTGGGGAGCACAAGGTCCTCCACCAGAACAGCCTGGTCAGCTGTGGAGAATTTCATGCAATGGAATGAGAATAATAACAGGAAAGGCAAATTTCACCCAAAATAAGAGGTGGTGGGTTAAAGGAGTATGTTGGATTTGTCTGGGTAGATCCCAAGCACCTGATCCCTGGGAATCATACTCAAAATTTAGCTTTCTAGTCTTCCACCAAGCTTCACTAAGCTCCAGTCTGTGAGACAATGGCTTTACTGAGAGCTAAGCATAGCCCAAGGAATCTATTTTTAGCATGCTAAAATATTCCAAAAAAGGTGATAAAAAGGGTGTAAATCTGCAGCTGGACTCCAGGGTGGAAGGTTGTGGGGAGGGGCTTGATGAAAAATGGCTTCTCAGAGAGAGTGCTCCTTTTGGAGCATTTGTGGCATCTTGGCAAAGGAATAATCCATTCCCTCATAAGCACAATCACCACTCTGAGTGCCACTGCTCTGAATCAGTGCAGCCTGCAGCCTCTGGCTCTGATGACATTTTTGACATCAACTGAAAGGCAGGCCCACGGCTTTTCTGCCAAACTCAAGAGCCTCAGCCCTTGTTGAGGCGTTTATTACCTGTCATGAAGGAGCAAACTGCCATGTAAGTGATCTGAAGCAAACACGTCTGTCAGAGTTTGCCTTCTCTCCTGCCAGCCAGCTGCTGTCTTTGAAAGCAGTCAGGCTTGCCACAGCGTTTTTGACTGTGTTGGCTGGGCCAGAAACAGTTTTTCAGGGTGAAGATTTAACAGGCATGGGAGCCTGTCTCCTGAGAGTGCTGGTCCTTTAGGAGTCCCTTGGGTGGGCATGCAGCCCTTGCATCATCATATCCAAGTGATTCAACCTTCATCTCACAGCCACAAGTTCTGACAACCTGCGAGGCTGCAACAGAAACTGTGAAAAAACAGAGCTTTGGAGTCACAGAAACCAGGCTGTCAGGCACAGCTCTGGCTGTTCTCTAAAGTCTTATTCCATACCCACATCTTGTAGGAGTTACGGACAATAATGAAGGGTACAACTGCAGGTGGTGGGCTTAGCTGGCTCCCAAGGTGCTAAGTTAGGTGCCTAAATGGCTTTGTGAAACTGGAGAGAATGGGGAGATGACACAGAGCTCTCTTCAGCACATGGTGGGAAGTGACTGCTTCCTTTTTGGATGAAAGGAAGAGTCAGGCTGAGGTCCATCCTTCCCTGTGGTGAACATTGCTGGAAACATCTCTACTACTTCTGAACCAAGTGGTGTTGGTCACCACCCCAGGCTGATCTACACCCTGTGAAATGGGATCTGACTTGTGCAATTGCGCTACACCTCACTCTGCTACAAGGCAGCCTTTTGAATGAACACCCATCATGAATTACTTTGCACTTTAGGCTGATCTGAGATGCTGAATTTAAATGATGCTGCTTTGGCCTCTTCCTACAATAAACCAGGCAGCCAGTTGTTAGTTATTTGAGTGATCTTTCACCTTAACATGGCCTTTACTTTAGAGCTGAATCTCCCAGGTAGCCAGCATCCAGCCATTGACTTTTGAATTGCTACTCCAAAGAGCAGCTATCAATTCATGCTTGTATTCCCTATGTTTTAGGATACATGTACTGAGTAAACTCTTCAGAGCCAGAATAAAGCCTTGCCTTACCTAGGTATTCTGTTTTTGAGGTATCCAGCCAAAATCTTTTAAACAAAAGTCTTTTCAATGAAAAATCATCCTTCTGTTATTTAAAATTTATGTATCTGAGCAATTGTGATTGCATAATGTAGAAGAACATCAAGTCTCTTTGCTCTTGAACTTGGGCTCTCGTTTCACTTAAGCCGACCCATGCAGAGCAGATCACTGCTTTCAGTGGTATGTATAAAATGCTGCAATAAACCGATTGTGACTCCTCTGAATTCTTTCCTGAATTTAGAACAGGGATAAGTGAGTCCCTTTGGAGGTGTGCATTTCTTCTCTGTGTGAGACAGTACCTGTATGCTAATAATGGTCATGAAAATGCTGTTTGCCCCTGAAAACTGGCCACTGTCTTATTTGGATGAAACAAAAACTAAGCAAGCTTTTTTGGTCTGTCTTGCTAAAGATCTCAGTCTGAACCAGGGAAGGTAAATTCTCTCCTTGTAAGTCAAAGAGCTGCTGCCAATTGCAATGGTGCTTTTGTGTGTGGCCATCCCTCATCACGAAAGAGAAAAGGATCTAAAATGAGCACTGACCATTGCACAGATGTTGGGTGGGGTTTCCAAAGCCAGAATGGGAACTGGGCATCCAAATTCCCTACAGGTTAGTGGGATCTGACTGAGTTCCTTAGTCAGCTTTGAAAAACAGCTGTAATGTTTAAAAATATCCACTCCCATCTGACTCCCATCAGAGGCCTAGAAGATACTATCACTTAGATTGACTTGTGCCCACCAGACTGCCTGTAGAGTGATTGTGTAAGAAACAGGAAAGATAAACTCCTGAGGCACTGCCTCTCAGGCCATGATAGCAGAATATATGAGGAATAACAACAGGAAGGAAATGGAGGTCTCCTTAAACCAAGAAAATAATAGATTTTGTAATGGTCCAAAACCTGTGCTGTGGAACACTGCATTCTCCATACTCAGTCATACACCAGCCTCTCAAAGAGTGGGTAGATTTGCCAGGAATTCTGATGCAAAACTGCCTTAATTGCCCTTGAGGGCAGTGAGCTCTCAAGTGAGGTTTACCAAGTTTTAGCCAGTGCTGAAATCAAAGGGTCTTCTCTGGGCAGCTGGAAAACTAAGAGAAGGAGCAAACATCATCACAGCCATGCTAGAGGATTCACATCTGCAGGAGCAGGAAGTAGCAACCCCCCAGCTTTGGGCCAGATCAAACTCATATAAAAATAGAAAAAAATAGAAAAAGTTGGGCTATCATACTTCTGATTAACCAAATTCTCTCACACTTGAAAGTTATATAAAATACTAGCCAGGCTGGTGTCTGTGTTTCAAAGACCAAATGAGAACAATGTGGAGGATCTTTGACTTTGGTTTTTTTGTTTTTTTTTCAGTGTCACATAGGGAGGAGCAATAATCCATAAATATCTAATTACTACTATATAAGCCACTGCTATAGAGTGTAGCTGGAGCAATGAGAGAATGTGAGTTTTCATGTTATACACAACATTGACTGTGGTGCTGCTATGGTGAAAGACTGAGTCCTTAATTTTAGCCAAGGGAATTATATGATGTGGGTAATAGCAGGATGACAACTGTGCTGTTCCAGCTCTATGTGTCAAGTACTTATGCAAACAATCAACATTCCAGCATTACCATTAAGTCAGTTGTTTTCTTTCCAACTCTGCATGGTAAAATATTTCTAATACTCCACATTTTTTCCTCTGTTGCCTAATATCTCCTGTGTGAAAAAAATCACACAAAATGCTGTAGGTTAGATATTCAAGTATTAAAAGCAACACATACAGAAATGTTCTGATGGCTTGTCTTCAAAAAGTTCAGATTAAATAACTTAAACGGCATTAACTTGAGTTGTCTTTGTGTGTGTTCGTAGGGAGTTTTAAAGAATGCTAGACTTTTAAAAAATTATAGCCATTTCCAGTAGGAAGGAGGAAAGCATGGCTCTCGTTGTGCTTCTGTGCATTGCTTCAATACCAGATCACTGCAGTCTTTGGTATTTCAGTTTAGAGCTCAATGACCTAAATAGTCTGGGAATGTATTTTTCTTACTAGGAATTATATGTGGGAGCAGACTTGGCCTCTCAGTATCACTAAGGCTAAAGTTTCCTGACCTCTGTCAGTCAGTCCACATGTGTGTTTTTCTAATTAAATCTCCTGATGGATTTCACCAGGATATTTCTAACAGTATGGTTCCCCATAAGAAAGAGGAGTAAAGACAGAAAGGTGATGAGACCCACAGCCAAAAAGACTGAATCACTTGTGCTAATGCAAAAGTTGTCTCAGAATTCAAAGATGTTTGAGCTTAAGGATATGGGATGGAAGATGTGGGAAGATGAGGAAATGTGGAATTACAGGAACACAAGGGATCACGAGACTGAATTTGTCGGCATCAAAATGTGCCTTGACAGAAGCAAGTTTAAAGAAGCATGGAGAGTGAGCAGGAGTAGCATAAGAGAAGAAGAGGGTGCAGAGAATTGGGGAAGAATATATTCATGCTTTTTTAAAGGAGGAAACCAACACTGGGCTATAGAAAAGACCCTTCTAGGAAACCTGGAGTGAGACAGAACAGTCTAAAGAGCTGCATCCACTATAACAGGGTGTGTGGGGGGCAGTCAGTCATGAAATAAAGATGATTTACCTAAAGAGTTTCTTTTACCAAGCTGGCAGTTGAGCTGGATATCTCAGGAGGGATCACCAAAAAGCCCAGTCAGACCTGTCCATCTACCAGTCCTACCAGATGGTTAAACCTGTAATTAGGAGCCTACAAGGCTAAGTTGCTGCATTCCTAGCTCAAAATGAAAAGCTTTTCTCAAATTCCTGAGACATCTCTGGACCCAAGGTGGAGCTGAATAGTGAGTGGGAAAAGATTATATATTTGGCTTTCATTAACATAAGTCAGTACTGAATCCTTTTAAATCCATCTGTTTACCAGTTCTATGGGCAGCAGAATAATACTGGAGTTGCTGTGACCAACAATTAGTTCTCAAACAGGGCAAAACTAAGCCCAGTCTTTCCCATGGAATCAGAGCCACAAGTTGTATCTATGGTAACTGCAAAGAAAGCATCCTCTGTTGAAATAGATGTTTAATATCTGGACTTTTAAAAAAGCTCTTAAATAGTTTTGCTTTTTGTTTAGGTTTCTTTTGTTTTCCTTTATAGTTAGCTAGTTTAGGTATAGCTAAGGATGGAAAACAGGGTTTGAGTTCTCCATATTTACTATTTTATATTTAACCAGTTAACGGACTTCTTGATTCTTCCAATCTTTTTACTGTTCAATGAACAGGATGTAAATATAAGAACTAGGAATGTTACATGGTTTTTCTTCCATCTTGGTAAAACCTTTGGAATCCTGGATACATAGCAGACAGCAGTAAGAGCTCATGTGCTATCAAAGGGCTCAAGCAGCAAACAAAACCTTATGAGTTGTTTTGCTAAATCATTTCAGTACTGCACAAGAAATTTGCGTCCTACTGGGCAACCTTGATTTTACTTTCTGTGAGGTCTCATGGACATGTGTGTGATATACTGTCAACTGCAGGCTGTCTGTTGCCAAATGATACCAGCAATAAATTAACAGCCTAATCCAAAATACCTTCAGAACCATTAGAGGTAGCCTATGATTTTCCTTATGCTTCCAAAACTATTGTGTATCTCACCTTCTTCTTTAAAAAGATAGATGTCCCAGGGATGGCATGATCTAAGCTTTAATGAACATATTCTTTGCATTATCTCTTTTGTGTACTCTGCTTTATCCAAATAGTCTTCAAATAATTTCAGGGGATCATGAATATAGCATGTGCATGACTTCATGTGAACACACTCAATGCATACTCTTGATTCCCTTCTTAATTGTTCTTCCTTCCTATTTTAGACTTCTTTAGTTTTCTCCAGAATGCCAAACCAGGCTCTCTCTCCTATCAGCAGCTCGTGAGAGAACAAATAAGAAAAAAGGACAAGACAGATAGGACTTTTAACAAATCTGAGCCTCATCAATGAGGGAGGGGCTTCTGAGTGTTTTAATGTATGCCCTTTTCTGGCTGGTGGTACTAGAATATGCTGGCATTTGTGTAGTTGCAAGAAATAAAGACCAAGTGTATTTGGTTTGGTTTTGCAGTTTTTATTGCTTTATTTTTTTTTTTCAAATTACAGTCTCTTTTCATTTAAAATAATAGCTGTAGTGCTTATTTTGTGCCATATTAATAAATTTTCTTGAAAACTACTTTATTGAAAGGTCTAATTGACTTGTTGAGAAAGTTAACTAAAGGATGGGTTGTTCATCTGGTGTGAGATGGTTGTGTGGATGCACAATTTTGTGGCAAAGCCACCCACAGCCCTGTGATTCCCTATCTGCTGTAAGCCACCTCATCCCCTAGGGGCTGGCTCTCCAGGGAAGTAACTTCACTTGGAGTTTCACCAGGCTCTCCACCACTTGCACTTCCTGAAAAGACAATACAATTAAGATTAAAATTGATGTCATATCATTGAGGCAGCAAGCTACAAGGCACACATTTTGTCAATCACACCTGAAAACCTTCCATGCAGCTATAAATGCTCAGGAAACTTTTTTTTTTCAGTTGGCAATCCATTTGCAAAATGCATTAGAGTAATGGTAGATCACCTCATGGTAATTAAGTATTGTCCTTTAAATAACTGCCATTGGAATATGTAATAGTTTTTTCTCCACTCATGCAAGGCTTTATTTTTTGTCTCCTGAAAATTCCCTGCCAGGTAGGAAGTGTGAGCAACATTAATTTTTTGTCTGTCCGTAATATAAACAGCCCCAAACACTCTCCTCCAACAAATCTTTTCTTTGTTATCTTTTAACTTCCATGATTTCGTCTTCAACCCTATTTCAGTGATGCAGTTGCCTCAACACCACCAAGTTATATCAAGAAAGTGTACTGAGGGTATTTATTTAATTCTCATAGCCAGAGTGCTCTCATTGTTGCACAGATGTCTCTTATATTAAAGGAATGTTTTCTATTTGAGATTTCCAAAAAAGAAGGTGTGACTAGAAAGGATAAAAGATGAATGCTAACCATGACATTCCTGATTCAGTTTTGATTCAAGTCTGAACTCTGAACACTCTTCCTTTGTCTGGACTCTTGTTTGGCTACACAAGGCACCCAGAGCTATGGAGAAGGCTTCAGCTTTGCTTGAATTTTCTACAGATAAAGTCCAACCTGGCTAACTTGGGCATGGAAAATATGCCTAAAAGTCAAAATTTAGTCACATGAGTTAGGCAGACATGATTTCACTGAGACACTAAAGGCATCTCTTTCTCCCCAGCTGCAAGACTGCTTACAGAGGCACTTGCTTTAGGAGGATTGGTTCTGTTTAGATACCAGCTAGAGTAAAAGATGCAGACTGGATCCAACCCCACCTGTTTGGGATGCAAACAAAGGAACTCACTGTCAGGCACACACAGTCCACCACACTATGTAATGGGAATGTTAGCATCCAGACATCTGTCTGAATATATACAAACATTCTGGAGCTCCTGTTTTTAACTGAATTTCAAGTTATTAACACACTCCCTGGAAAAAGCCATCCACAGCTCCCTTTTTCCACAATTGCCACTCTTCTTGTTTCTCAGTTTGATGTTTCCCATGGAAACCGTCATAATTCAAAATATAAAGCACATCTTTGAAATACAGCCATGGGAACTCCAAACCTCTTAGCACCATCCCTTTCATAATTCCCCAAGCAAACCGCTTCCCAAAATGCCAACTTTACAACGGGTCTCAAACAAAACTTCAAGAGATTGTTAGTTCATTGGCAGTGAAACAGATTTCAAGTTCCCTCCGTAGTTTGTAACAGCACTGCCAGCAAACATTATGATGAATCATTGCATTTATTACATGGATTTTTAAAAATTATCTTCAAATACAACAGCATACATTCCAATTATGTGCCAAGGACAAATGATACATTCTGTCATTAAATATTTTGGTCTGATCACAAAATAAAACACCAACTTGGACAATTTTTTTATTAAATGGAAAGGAAATTAGAGGTAACAGTTAAGATAAACAGCTTCTATATCCAGCAGTGAATGACATAAAAGATATCTCAGATTCTTAATATGAGAGGTTTTATTCCAGAACCTGAAATTTATGAGTCTAGCTTAAACTACAGCAAGGAATAGCTCAGTTTTCTGTTGGACAGAGATATTGAGCTTTGAGCTTTAGTCATCCCTGATTTGACATTTCCAAGTCAAGACATTTCCCATCACAGTATACAAAGGATTGAGAAAAAAATTTTAAATGCCAGTTCCAGCTATATTTTATGATCATTGGTTTGTCCAGTTCTTCTCCATTTTATTGAAATATATTTGGGATTTTTTTGCTTATAGATTCCAGATGGTATATGAAGCTGGAAAAGTATTGATTTCAGGGAAAAGATGAGATGAACAAAACAGGATTCATCACAGCTGGTTGAGATTGCATCATAGTACATCCTGTACACCTTTGTACTTAGATGTGAAGACTGGAATGTTTTGTTATCCACGCTTTTCGCTGGCACACTTGTAAATTCCATCTGCTTGGCATGAGGCCACAAATTGCATTTCACAACAACAAGCCAAGAACACTACCATGAACTTTTATAATTTTTGAAAGGCAGAAAAGTGTTAGATTGGTTCTCAGGCTGGCTGACAGACAAATTAATCCCCCTCAGGAAGGAGTACAAAGTACAATATCCAAAAATATTGCAGCATTGCAATTTGCAGCACTGTTCTCTCAAATCTGTGTTCTATGTGTCTATGCCAAGGTCTTACAGGACAGCCTGACAGCACTCCAGGAACAGAGGCTGGAGCAACAGAGGTTCAATGCTTCAGATCTGAAGGGAGATACAGCAAACTACCTCAGGTGCAAGGACACACATCAATGAGGTAAAAACATGATGTATAGGGATTCAATTCCTGCAGAATCAAATTTTTGGGAGCAATGCAAGTGATGAACTTGTACGGGTAGACTGACACTGCTTTGGCATGAATTTCAGCACAACATCTTCTCAAAAATAAATTAAGGGTGGTCAGCCAACACCATCTGACTTTTTTGCAGTCTTTGTAACCTAACTGATGAACATTGTGAATCTTTTTTCATGAGGACCTGGGCTCAGATTTTTATCAAGAGACTCACATGATGTGTCTCTGTAAGTTACCATCCCAGGCTAAGGGGTCTGTAGCAGAAAAGGGTTTGATGTGACGCCTATTTAAATTGTATGAAAAAATTTAGTATTCAAGAGAGAGAACAGATTAAAAATTACCATCAAAGCAAAGTGTGAAGCCAACATGGATGTGAGATGGATTTTAGCAGAAATCAGCTGTGTAACTGCATTACCATGGTGCTGAGGCCAAGCAAATACTGGCTTAAAGAGCCAGCTGGGTGTACTCAGTTCTGCTTGAAGATTAACATGCACTTTTGACATGTACTTTTTAAACATCTTCTTGACAATCCATGCTCCATAAATTTCACACTTTATGGCTTATTTTCAAGAATTTTACTCAACTTTGTGAACTCTTCAAGTATGTTTTTATCTCACTCTCTGTATTTTTATGTTTAACACGCAAGTATTTGGCTTTGGCCATGGACAAGAGAAGGATATTGAACTGGACAGATCATTGGACTAACCCATATGTGAATTTTGTGTTACTATGCCAGTTTGGATAGTTTTAAATCTTGTCTATGTCAAAAACAATATGTCCTGGTGGATATTTTCCCACTTTTTGGGGAACTTCCATAGCTAGGAATAGTCTCTGTCCGTGGTGCTTGGACAGCGGGCATTCTACTAGAATTGTGACTTCAGCCCAGTCTGGCATCACACAGCCACAGTGCTGTGAGATGACATCCAAAAAGATCTAGAAGTTTTTGCCAGGACTGTTTAAACCTCCGAATAAAGCTGTGAAAATTGGCAATATCTCAATCAGCACAAAGTCATAGGAGAGATCAAAGTATCCCCTCTGAACTTGAAAGACATTGAGGGATACCAGGAAACTGATGAAAAGGCTGACAAGAAAATCTTGACTCCGCTGTGGAAAAAAGACCATGAGTAAAGACTGAGGTTGTCTATTGAATGAGAGAATTCACACTCTGTGTTTGCATCAGAGCCACCAGCTTGATGGTTCTGAGACATTTTAGTTTTGTGTCACTCAAACATCAGCCTCAGCCCATCTGAGGTCTCATGTCAGGAACAGATAGCCTGGGTAGCTTGGTGTCTTGGAAAGTACATTTTGTTCTCAGAAATTCAACAGCCCCCAAAGCAGAGCAAGCCTGAGCTGTATTCACTGTGAAGATGAATCCTTAGGACATAAGAAACACATGCAAAACTTGCAGGCCTCCAAGAACAATTCAAAACATCTCTGCCTGCCAAAAAGGGATGGTTTTGTTTGCTTGGCTTGAGGCTATCCATATTTATTTACAAGATACACAGATATGAAGGGGAGTTTATTTACTAGAATAGATTCAGGACAGGCAGCAGATTGAAATCTAAGCAGAGTTGGTTTTACTGTCCTGAGCAGTAAGAAAAAATTAAAGGGCTCTCATAGCTGCATTAAAATTTATGGCAAATATAAAAGGACACAGGCAAGAGGCATAATCACTACAGCTATAAAAAAAGTCGAATAAACTAATCTAGTAAGAAGTCAAAGCATGCAGGAACCATAAAGATTTAAAGCCTCAGCTGCAATTTTACAGTGGATGGAAATGATGTGTGCTCCTCCTAATCCATAGGAGTCTCAACATTCTCATGTTGGCGTTTCTAGTATACAAAAGAGACCTATATACACAGCCTTCCAGTTTACCCAGTCTATATTGTGACTGTAAATAGGGAGCAAGCTCTCTATATGGCTTTGTCACATCTTCTACCCCCATAATAAGGATATTTCTCTAGCGAGTTAAACTCCAGGACAATTAAACTTTATTACACATTATCTGCTATAAATTAAATTTGTTTAGTGTAACATTGTTAACTATATACCCTGGACATTGCAAGATATTTAATTTGCAAAAAGTGCTTTTCCACAGTGACATAACAGCACTATAGTCAGACAAAAACATTTAGCAGAGAATTTAGGTTTTATTTAATAGCAGAAAACAGTCTTCTCACCTGTGGATGCTTTCAGCCTTCTGATATAATCAGACCAAAAGGAACAGTCTGCTTTTTTCAGTCCTTTAAGAGTCGGCAGAGAAACAGTGAATTCCTTGTAGTTATCTCCATCATCACTTGACAGATACATAGGCCAGGCAGGCATCACCCCCAGCATTCTTCTTGAGAAACTGTGCAGGTAGTTTGGATTTCTAAGGGAGTGGGAGACATTATCATTAGAAAAGAATGGCATGAACAGTAAAATGATAAGATTGGCTAGGTCAGGGAAATGTGTATCCAGTCCCTCTGACCAGCGGGGTTCAAATTCAGTCCAGATTGGTGAATCATTCACGGTGCTTCATCTGACAGCACCTTTTTAGTCTGGTTCACTTCCTAAGGAACAGAACCTGTACAGACACAGGCTTATGAACACCCTCAACAGCCCTCAATCCCAGTCCAACCCAAGATACTGCAAAAAACACATTAAGTCAGTGTTCCCACCATTCCCACACTAGGTTTCCAGAGATACTCCTCATTCTCAAGCATGGCCACAGCACGGTAGCACAGAATGATGTTCACAGAGTAATTGGTAAAGGGTGCACTGTGTCCTGTTGTGCTTTCCCTTTTCTTATGGGAAAAACAGAACTCTTAGCCGAGCAGTTTAAGCATTGGGGTCCTAAAACTGAGCTCTGGAGACAACACCAAGGCCTTTGAAGTCTGCATGTACTTTAGTAGAATTTGCAGCTGGTCAATGGAGATAAAATGTCTATTCCTCCTAGCTAAGTCTCATACTCTAAACCTTTGGTGGCTTCTCTGGTTGGTAACGTGGCCATGACTTTCCAGCAGTGTGGTCAAAATCCCACTGTAGGCTTACAAACTGCAGAGGAGATGGAGAATGATTGAGGGCAGGGTCTGGACTGATGACACTCCCTCTACTTCTCACCATCTCCCCAGTCACAGCAATTCTTAAACATCTCACACTTACCCAGAGTTTATGAAATTGGAGATATATTGCATAATTTGCAAGGAAAGGCCCTTTTCTTCGTCAGTAAATTGTTCTTCATACTTCGGGTAAAAGGGTAGACCAAAGGCATACTGAACATCCAGCAGGAACTCCTGACCTGAGCTAAACCAAATATTTATAGAAAGGTAATTAAAACTGTCATTTATTTATTTGTGGAAGAAAGGGAAATAAATTACTTCAGAGAATAAAGCAATGTTGTAAATAATTAATTAGAGTGTGGTGAGCTGTGGGACTTCTCCAATCTAAAACATAAATGAAGAGCAAGCAATAACAAAGAATTTTCCATTATGTTAGCGTAGGGTCCTTAACATTTGTTACAAAAGGAAACTGTGGAAGGTGTTAGGGCACATTTTCTAAATTAACTGGGCATATAAGAGAAAATGATAGAGGGAGAAAGTCACTTGGCTGTTCCTTAAATGCCTCTTAAGTTTTGGACAGATTTTCACTAAAATTAAATTCAGAAAGTGGAAGCAAGTGGTGACATGGACTCTGGCAGCCACAACAGCAGGTTAATTATGGCTTATTTCACAGACTTGGAATATAATTCTGGCCTTTCTTAACAGCAACTGGAGTTTTTCCATTGACTTCATTGTGGCCAGGATTCTGGATAAGAAAAGATGCAACAGGAGATGTTTATGAAGATTTCTGTTAGACATAGTTTTAATCTAATTTCTCTTCTGGCTGGGTGGGTTTGGTTCATACACTCTGTTCATCCAAGTTTTATATGGCAGACAAGTCAAAACAGCTTGAAATAATCCCCTAGATAAGATGTACAAAAGAACAACTGCTGTGTAGTTCCACATAATACTTATAACTTCTTATAAGGAATATTTCAACATTTCAGAGACAAGACGGGCCAGGTAAAACTTGCAGGATCTAATTGCAAAGGTTACACACCTCAACATTGTCAAGTCCTGCAGAAAAACAGTGGCCAACTTCTACTAATAAAATTATAACTAAACTATGTTCTACACGTAACTTTGAACCACAGCTCAGAGGGAGATATTTCTGGCCTGATCCAATTGTATTTTCCATATCCCCATATTTGGACAAAGGTCTTATTGACTTGGTGTAATGCTGCATGAAGGCAGACAGCATCAGGGGACCTGGGACAAGGAACAGATGTCTGTGAGGCAAGAATAAACAAATCCCAGATCCACTTTTGACTCTGCATTTGTCAAAAGGTAGCACAACTGAAACTATTTTATCTTTGGACATGATATGCAGCAGCGCTGGTGTGACCCTGATACTGCCTCCAATGGAACAAGGAGCGTTCCACCACCATTATGGGCACCTGGTCTAAAAGCAAGATGAGTGCTTTACATTTTATGAGTGGTGGCACCAAAGCCTCTATTTTGAAAAGCACACATCCCTCTAAATGAAATACATCTTGGGTTGTGTTTTCCTTAGTCTTATCATAATACCTCAGTAATACTTTGCATCTGGAAAGTGAATTATTCACAGATTATTCACCAAAAAAATGTAGAACTGAAACAACATTAAAGCATATTTTTCTTCTCCAAATATTTATAGAAGGATTAAGCAAGATCATAGTTTAATAATTTTGCCTTAAAAATAATTTGCTTGGCCCAGTACCTAACAGCAATTTCTAGTGTCAGTATTGCAGCAAAGGTACGATATACTTAAGGAGGCAATTTTCTTGGCAAAGAAGAGTCACTTTTGATTAGATTAGAGGACATGAAATTAATTGAGGTGCAATGAAGAGACAAATCTACCCATTTAGGGGCTGCATAGCAGAGGTGTACTTAGCTGTGAAGCTAAAACAAATAAGCTGGGACTGGGGGTTTCCCTCTAAATTAGATTTTGTTCTTAGCCCTCATGTTTCCAGAGGTGAAAACTGTTAAAGTCACAGTCCAGACTAAAAATTCAGCAATCTCATAAATAGAGAATTTATTTGATTTGAAATTATTTGTATGACCATACTTGATTTGATACAGAGACATAAAGTGGTACAAAACCCTACAATTTCACAGGCTGCTTTCAGTATTTCTGGTTGATAAGAAAAAAAAAACATGAGAATGAGAAAAAAACCTGCTAAGCTTAAGAGGGAAAAGAGGCACATGCATAAATGCACACAAGAGCAAGAAAGACAACTGGGAAACATCTAGATGGCAGCTGGATGGGAAATATCAGGAGAATACTTCTGTCTCCTTCCTCAAACTCTGATCAAAGAATCACAGAATCACAGAATCATAGAATAGCAGAACCATGGAATGGTTCAGGTCAGAGGGGGCCACAGGGAAGTGCAAAATGCCCAGAAGTACCCAAACAAGGATTTTGGAGTCTTATAGGAACTCTGAGCATACTTAAGGTAACACCAGGTCGTGACACTGTTTTTACTGGAAAAGTGGAGTGAAAGAAAGGAGAGATAAATAAGTATTTGTAGCTTTGCTGTTGTACACTGCCAGCTCTGAAGGGAAGTTTTTATTTCCTGAGCTGCTCCAAACTGCACTCCCAGGATACCAAGCATGTGCTCAACAGCAGCAGCTCTAAATGAGGATATGAAGTCCTCACAACTGCTGGACTTCAGAGGACAATTTGACAAAAGGGAGGACTGCAGAGACAAGGGCAAAATGAGTTTTTAAGGAAATCAATTAGCAACTAACTTCCTCTACAGAAGTCCCTTTTCAAGGAACAGATCTGTTATTTTAAAGACAGCAGTGAATGTAATTATGTATAAGGATGAAATTCTGACTTTGGTGATATTACAGGAGTAGTACTTTGTGCAAAGGTGGCTCTTCAGATCTTCTCTGTATAGCTTTGTTTTTTAAGATGTCAATATTTTAAAAAACAGATTCCCAGCTCTTTTCATTTGGCAGACCAGTAAATTAAGCCATGAGGAAGATAGAAGCCAGATCCTATGACTTTGTTAACACTAAAATGAGCTCTCCATGGGGAATTCTTACTTCACCTCAGAAGTGAAGTGCTGCTGGAGTCCAGTTTACAAAAAATAGATGGTAAAATCAGAAACTTTATGACATTCATAACCAACAGGTTATGATTTAACAGCAGGTCCTGAAATATCATTTGCTGGGATTTTTTATTATCCAGTGCCAAGTCATTTAATTGGGAAGGTATAGGTCCTGAGAAAATTTTCCTTAAACCAAAGATGGATTTTCCATTTAAATTTCCAAGTAGGAAAGACAGAAAGAGATTACTCAGCCATCAGATACTTCACTTCTCTCTCTACAGAGCTGTGGCTACGTTCACATACAAAGGACAGCTTCAACAGGGAAAAGTAAAAGATGAATAAATCAGAATTTAGAACAAAACCACCCTGGTTATGGTTGACTTGGTTTAAATTCTGGTTCCAAATCAAACAGAGCATAGATATAAGCCCCCATGTCCAAGAGATGAAGTTAAAATTTTTATCACAAGATTTTGGAACAGAAAAAACCAAGCCAAATCAACAACTAACAAATAAAACCAGACAAAAACACACAGAACCAAACTGCCTCACCACCACCACCCCAATTCAGAAATCCTCAAAAACTTTGTTTGCAAAATGGAATTGTCATTACTGGCAATCAATAATCAGGGCAGTCAGAACAGAAGAATATGATCTGGCAGATTACCATGCTATGTTAGGACTGAATGCACAACTCAGAGCTGAGGCTGCAGGGACCTCACGCTGGGATCCATAGCAAATTTGGACATAGATCTCATTTTGAACCTTGTCCTTGTTCTACGTCTGGATAATTATTTCATACTGGAAACTCATTTTAATGATTAATGACTTACTCTAGCCTAATATTTCTCCTTTTCCTTTCATTTAAAAATAGTCCTTACTCTCCGTTCCAACTAGTATCAATTTATCTCAAAGCATTTTGAGTCATAGCTTCTATTCTTAGTTGCCTTAATGTAGTTTTTGGTTCCTTTTTAAACCTCCACACACAGACAGAAGCCAACATAAATTACCTCAAAATTCTAATGATATCCTATATGATACCAAAACACCAAACTTCCCACTGATATTCAATCATTTAAATTTTAAAATAACAAGATAGAGATAACTAGCTAGAGTTCAGCCAGAATTACCAGTGATCACCTGAGAAATGCAGAACAAACATTGTACTCAAACTCATGTCAGTCACCAAATAAAGCAGATGTTGGCAATCTGTGACAGGTTGCTGAGATAAGAAAATCATTTGTCCTTTAATGTAAACTTTTGTGAGAGTAACTGCTCATTCTAACAATTCTGTGAAAGATGTTGTGTTACAGAAGAGATCATGGCTTTCAGTTCCCAGCCTCACAATCAAGGCCCTGTTCACTATCCCATTTGCAAGGACATGCCTATCACTGGGCAAGTAAAAATCCCCACCTCTTCAGTGTCACTTGGCTCTGCTGAGAACAGGTTATTTACATGCTGAGTGACTTGAATAGCACAGATGAAACCCAGAATCATAGATTGCTCATAAATCTCCTGCTGATTTGAGTTGAAATAGGATTTCATAACCACTCTGACCCAGGAGAAGAGGATATGATTTAAATAAAATGGGCCACTGCCTGTGTGTCCTTCTGCCCCCATTCTGTTTTTATTTTCAGTAAATGTATTTAAAATTATTTTTGTAAGAACTATTGGAAATATTAAATGTGCTTAAATGTGCAATTAAAATTGCACCCATCTGCATTTTCTTCACATTAATACCAGCAGATTTTTCCAGAGTATATTTGCATATCCAGTGTCCTGAACAACCATTGTCCCATCCATGTCATGGGAGAGGAGCAGCCTGCCAACCCTGCACTTTGCTTGAACTGAAATTTTCATTTGTATGCCAAGAAAAAATAATTTTAAAATTATATACAGTCACATATTTTATGAAAGGAAATGGTATGTGATTGCAGGGAGAAAAAACTAATCAAAGGATAGCTAGATATTTATAGAAATTCAGTGAGCCAACACGAGGCCTGGTGTGACCTCTGCAGTTCTAGGGATGCATTTGGCTCATTGCATCTCCTCTCATCATGAACTCCTGCCAAACAAACGGGGGAAAAGATGTGAAAAACAGATGAATATTTTGCTTTCTTCTTTTCAGGAAAATCAGGACATATGGAAAAAGCTTAACTCCTAACAGGATTAAACTGCCAAGTTTATCCACCTTTGTACCAAAAAAGCCCTATAGATACATGTGATTTGCAAAAATATTCTAGAGTTTTCTGTGCTTTTCCACTTGAATGACTCCCAACACATACAATGTTCCACTTTGGATTATAGCTGTGCCAATTAAAGAAAATAAAACTAAAATAGCAAATAGTAAATTCAAAACTCACATTAATTGAAATAAAATATCATAGATCTTAAGGCAGGAAGAAAGGAAGTACTTTTATCAACATGTCAGAACTCTTAAAGAACACAGATTACACAAATCTGCCAGGGAATTACTGTACTTAAGATTTAGTAATAGGCATGCTGACACTTGATTGGATTTTTGGGAGACACAAATTCATGTGTTTGTTCAGAATGACTACTCTTCAGCTGAATGAATGGATGAATTTCCAGAAAAAGGTGATGTGTACATCTAAAGACCCTAGATCACCAAGGAGAACATGGTGCTCAACATGCACTGACTTTGTGCTTATCTTGTAGATTACATTTGATGGGAACTGCCACCACAGCATATGGAGCTCCAGAATTGCTTTGTCATTTCCCGAGTCTTTCAGCTGAATTTTGGTTCATTTAAATATTGTTCTGCTTCTTCTGAGCTGACTACTTTGCCTTTGCAGATTTATTGCTAATTTACAAGACCTGGAAAAATCTACCGAATTACAAAGGCCTCTAAACTACTTCACAGGAAGAAAAAACAAATTGTCCAGACCCCAAGGCTTGAGAAGCAGAGGAACTTTGCAAAGAGTTGAGAATGGCATGACGTGGCTGTATCAGTGGGACGGTGTTTTCATAGCTGCAGCTGGCATAAAGCAGTGGATAAGGCCAAAGGAATGAGAGGCACTTCCAAAACAACAATTTTTAGGAGATGGCTGGGAGTAGAGACTGGGATGTAGAACACAATGACAAGCTGTTGTTGCAGCAGGTGGACATAGGCAATTGTTGTGCTTGCCCAGCTATGGAGCAACATGCGTCTTGTCACCACCCCACTGGTAATTTATTTGCCTTTTTGTTTTATATCATTTATTTGAAGGCCAGAGGCAATCTCCTGTCTGCCTGCACAGCATCCAGTTTAGACTAAAATGTGTCCACAGCCTGTGGGGTGCTGGTACTCATGGAGCAACAGCTACGGATGGGAGGAGGGCATCAAGGGGACAGCAAGTAATGGATGGATTGAAGGACAGGAATAGAATATAACTGTTGTGAAATGAAAAGAGTAGAAAAATCTCCTTTAAATTAAGAGATATTAAGTATAGCCAGAATTCCTGCTGTATCCATAATAAATAAAAACCAAGAATACTCCACATAGTTGAATGGGTTTATACACAAACATTTTTTGTTTTATCAGTCAGGAGTTCTCGCCTTCAGTTACAGGAATCTTAAGAAGTGTCACCGAAACCCAGCCAACTATGTGAGCCTTGGCACACAGCAGCCTTTTAACAACTCACACTAATGTACACCAGAGTCAGGAGGTAAAGACAACCCCAACAAAAATGACCCAAAAAAGGCAGCAGCTCATTAACCTTGGGTGAATTTGTCCCATGCAAAATCAAGAAAAGTTTTTATGATGATTATTATGGTGATGTTAATGACTAGCGGATAAAGCCTCATTAAGTCTCCGTTTGGAGCTTTTCCATCCTGCTGATGATGATGCTCAGCCCCCCTCAGTGGGCAGAGCATTGAATTTTAAGCACCATCTTTAAGACAGAACATTTAGCATCACAGTGTGACTTGGAAACTGTGCTGGCATGGCAAGAAGTGCTTCTTCAATATAATACATAAAAATCACCCAGAAACCTCTTGAAGGGTTAACGAGGCAAATCTTTGTACAGTTAATAATATTATCCTTGTCAAAACATACTTCTCCTATCACACATTTCTTTACCATACCTAAAGCTATCCTCCAGTTCTCCTCGCTAATCCTAGGCAGTGCTGAGCAGTCACATTCCTCCTACATTGTTTAGAATAAATGTTTACTCCAAGGCCTAAGTGTTCCCAAAGAGAGAGTGAGAAAATGGCAGCTGGGTCATGTGTATATTTTTACCACAGATTATTAATGTGGGAGTTGGTTCCTCATTCAAATGGGAACTGAAGACTAAAGCAGACACGGTGTCATGCCAAGCTCAGGAGAATGCTACCACGTGGAAGGAGATGTTATTTTGCTCTCTGCAAGATCCATTCATCTATACAAATACTGTCAGTTCATGGTTTTATGTGATTTTCCACATATGTCATAGACATCAACTTAGAGAAAGCTTTTTAACCCTACCCTTGTATCTACACAAGCTTGAATGTGTGTGTGTATCTGTATACACTTTAGAAACATCCAGCTGAGAGAAAAATTTTGGCTAATTTACTTTTACTGGCAAAAATTCCTCCCTGTTTAATAATTTTTGTCTACTTTGCATCATTGTGGTTGAGTCAGTCTTTACTAGCTGACTTCTCCCTCCGTCTTGTTTATCTTGCTGTTAGTTATTAAGTGAAACAAGAGGAAATACCCATACTTTTTTCATCCCTGCATTTTAACTCTCTTCTCTGTTACATTTTGGGAGACACATAAAGTAGGAGAGAGGTGACAAAAGTAGAAATTGAAGAATGTGTTGCTACACAGTGCCTTAGCTAATTAGTGAATGGCTATTTTCCCAGACAGAATATTTTGTCCAAGAATAAATAGTCTGTTGTAATTATCTAAGCATTATTTTTATGTACTCTTTCCAATACTCCTTTGAGGTAGCCATTAGATATTATCATATATTATATATAATTATCTTATCATTATCTTTATGATACAGATTGCAAACACAAAGAGAGAAGGTCCATCTCCTGTGTAAACTGACTTCTTAGGAACATTTTAGACACCAAAGTAAAAAAAACACATTATTTTATCTTTTATGTTACCCTATGGATATAACACAAAAAAATTTCCCATTTTCACTTGTTCAGAAATCATTATTCTATCAAAAGCCTATCAGTGATCAGGAATGTCTAATGAGGTTTTCCTCCAGGTACAAAAAATGAGGGGATCTGATTTAGTGTGTGTGCTCACAGAATACCCTGTACATGACTACCATGTGCAAATCATACTTTGCATTCATTAACACAAAGAAATGGCTCCAACAGGGTTCTGTTATTCAGACTTTTAACAGAATGTTTGCAGGGTTCAACTCTCACTCCTGCTGAGCAAGGTCACAGCCACAAGTCCTGCCTTCCAGCCTAAGGTGTAGGTTATATGGGGGAGTGCATGCCTCTGATCCCCCCACCCCCAGGAGTCACAGTTTTCAAAGAACAACTTGAGAACTGTCAGGACTCTATTCCAGTGGTAACAGAAGTCTCTTGAAAGTTTGGGGCGCGGTTGCCAGATCTTTCCCCAAGATTAGTTTATATATTCTACTTGACAGCTGTTTCATGGATATCACTGGTTTTAGTCTGCTAAGATAAATCGCTGATAATATTCCCAAGAACAGTTTTGTTGGTTCTCGATTCTTGATGGTTTCCCATTTTTAGGAGTTAAAGCCACTCTCGTTTGAAGCCCCTTCCCTCAACAGCATCACAGCACTGGCATGAGTGGGGCTGTGATGCACCTGCATTGCATGGAGGGGGGAATGCTCTGGAGAGGGTGACATGGCAAAGTGGGATGAAGAATAAAGGAAGATTCATTTAGGAATGAATGAATGAATGAATGAATGAATGAATGAATGAATGAATGAATGACAATATCTAAATCAAATACTTGCAGTGTATTTAGCAGAGGACCTAGTGTGGGGTCCCTTGGGAAAACAAGGGTATCACTTCATAAATAGACATGTTGCAGTGACAAATGAGATTCTTTCACACACAGACAAGCTGAATTCTGCAACTTCTGTTAAAGTGCTTGCTTTTCAAGCTTTTTTTCTTCAGCATTTATTTTAATGGCACTTAGGGATAAATAAAGACTAAAGGAGGAAGAATACCATGCAGCATACCAAGTTGGGCCATTTCTCCTTGCAAGTAGCTTAACTTAAGGCAATTGAGCCTCTGCCTCACATTCCTGCAAGTTTCAGACAGCATCCTGGCTTTGTTTGTTCTTATAAAGAGGATTATGAAAAAGAAAACCAATAACTTTTGCACTAAATTTAAAGTAATTAACCTAGAACACCAGTGTCAACATAAATATGATTAAAATATGTAGCTACATGCTATGAAAACTATTGCTGCAAAGAAGAGCTTGAGGAGAGCTAAATAACATCAGCACAAAAGAAATCTTAAATAGGGCTTGATAGAAGAGAAAATTCTTATCAATTCAAAATCACTGCCTCAAAGCCAGTGATTCTAAGCTGTATAAGTACTATTTAATCTACTTACAAATAAGATCTAATTGTAGATGGCTGGGTCACTATCATTCTCCAAAGTAAGAAAAAACTTGCTGGCTCATTTGAGAACACATCTCTTCTTTTTGTGTGGCTGGATTTTTGGCATACCGTAGCTCAGCCCTGTTTGGAGCCTTGTAAAAATCACTTATCTGGGCCTATCAGTAGCCAAATGGAACACTGAGAACATTCCCGCTGGAGCTGCCAGAGAAACAACGGCTCCCTGAGGATTAACTTCTCAGTTAAAAAGAAAGCAAGCCTGTGTTACCACAGCATAATGGCCTTCATCTGTAACCTAGATCTGGACTGGCTTCTTTCAAATGCTTTTTCACTATGCTATCAGGAAGGGAAAAAACCTGGGCAGTTTGCAAGGAACTTCACAGGATCAAATGGTGCCAGTAGGAACCCACCATCCCTCCCCTGAGCCCTTTTGGAGGAAGCCTGAGAACAAGGAAAAGGTCTCAAAAACCTTCCTGGAGAGAGGTAAGGAGCAGTCCAGGGGGCTGGGAACAAGCAGGGCTTCCTCATAAGGAAACAGTATGAGGATAAGCATCCCTGTGTGCTTTCCTGCCCTGGTGTGTGGATTCAGGGAACAGAAGGGGCCACTGGCATTGAAGTTTCTGGTCACTAAGCCTTTGAGAGCCGGAGCCACTCTGGTGAGTCACAGGACAGCCCAAAGTGCTGACCACTGCCTGCAAACATCCCCCTCTTCCTGACTTCTTTAAAGGGCTGGGTCTAAAATAAAGCCAGGGAAGGTCACCTTAAAGACCTCTGTCTACCAGATTGTTCTGTGCCCAACAAGACATTGCATCTCCCACAGCCACTTAGGCCTTTCTGCCTAAAATATAATACAGCTTGTCCTGCTGACAATCTATCAAGTAAGCTTCTAAAATGAAGGATGACACAGAGCCCAAGTCCCCAGTGCTGTGTGCAAAAATATTTTTCTTCCCATGAGACAGTCTGTCAGCAGAATACCAGTCTTAGTGCCAGTACAGGAAGGAATAAATCCCTGAGCTCATCCACACTGAAGGCCAGTCAGTACAACTGAGTACAACTGCACTGACCTCAAAAAAGGAGAGTGTTGAATTAATGTTGAGTAATTAGAAAACGATACCACATTTATCTTGAGAGCCATGGACTCCTGATGACTTGGACCAAATTCTGATTCTTTGTGGGACGTTTATCAGATGCAGAGTAGGAATCTGAAAGGCTAGCTTTGGAACTGGTCAGGGTAGGCAAGTTGGAAAGGGGAAACTCAATTTAGATATCTAATGGGAAGTGACTCAATTCAGAAAAAGCATTCCTGTACAGTTAAAGAATTTATTAGAGACCAATCCCTCCTTTGCTCATCTGAACTGTTTATTTGATGTACCTACATCTATTCAGCATGTCCAAGCAGACAGCCCTGGTTTTACAAACTCTAAATCCAATAAAATCCATCTCCTTACCTGCTCTGTGAGAAGCTCTCAGGTACGTGGTACATGAAGACATTTCCTCGAGAGGCAGCAGCCCAGTAACTCGCCATGTTTATGATGGGACATGTGATAAACTGGTCACTGATAAAAAAAAAAAAAGAGGAGCAGAGAACAGACACAGTTGAGTAAAGGAAAAAAGGGAAGAACCCCCAGAAGCAACAGATCTCTATCTCAATAGTTTACTTCAATTTTCCAAACCAGCTCATATCTGTCTTCATATCAACTGAAGGAAACCACATTCACTCTCTACAAGACTAGTACTACTTAAAATTCACTAGAAGCGCTGTTTTATGGAGTGTTGGACAATGATAGTAAACCAACCAGATCTGACACATAAGAAATATTCTGGCAAACAAACCCCAATCCCACTTTATTCTAGGTTATGAGGGCTCATGCTTATGGTAGTTTAAAGTTCTTTCTGGCACAACTAGGTTGTGATGGCATATAATAAGAGGTCTTACATATTTCCTGGTTTAAGGATCAATAATATAATTTCTGAATTTGTATCTGTGTGATTTCTTGAGTAGATTTTCCAGACCAGGAAGAGGTAAGAGATGACTTCTGAAGATGACCTGCAGGGCTTATCAATATGGAATTCCGGGTGCAATATGTCTGGGAGTGGAAGATTAACCAATAATAGCGCAATGAGGAGGTCAAGTGATCAATTTAACACCAAGTGTAAAAGGTACAAGTGAAGCTAATGTATCTAAAACTTCCTAACTTCCTTTGCCCCAAGAAGGGGGGCTGGAAGGTGGGGTGAGCAGTAGGTGGAAGAAAATGAGTGGTTCAAGAGGGGCAGGTAGAAGAGAGGAGACCTTACTGCAATATATCTCACCATGATTCCTCAAGGCAATATTAAATATACATGCACCCCCGCTCCCTGTTCTTCTGTGCCTGAGGACTCAGCACATGCTTTGGGTGTTTATATACCTTTACTCAGGTGAGTGCACACAAACATAGCTGCTGAGGAAGTAAGAGGTTTCAATTCTCAGTTTAGTGAATCTGAAACAGCAGCTTCTTCTTGAGACTTGGTGGGTTAAAAAAAAAAAAAGACTGGTGCAAAATCGAACAGCATCAGAAAAGCATGAAAACATTTTGCTATTTTTAACTAGTATGGTTATGAAAGGCACTGTTTGGGTAGCTATCTTGGTTCAGCAGAGTTTTTTTTAAGCTCATCTGTGAGGCCACAAGCTTTGGGCTGACTGACCACAGGTCTCTTTGACAGTTATGGTTGACAACACCCAAATGAAACAAAAATTACTACTCTTCACATGCCTACCAGCATGGGGCTTTAGGGGAGCAGATGGTTTTTGAAAACCAGGAGTCTGGGGAGAGCAATAGCTCTCAAGAAATGCTTTGAGCTACATTTCACCATTTAACATGGATTCTCAATTGGTTCTGTGAGTGGGAAAAAAGTCAGGTATTCTGAGGAAGTAGAGAAAAAACCTAAACACATAGTAACTGCAAAAATGAAACTACTGCCTCTTACAAGCATAGAATGCCAGAGTTAAAAAAAAAAAAATGGAATGAGAAAGAAAATTAATTTTACACTTGGGAAAAAAATACCAGAAAATTGCAGCTAAAACAAATTTAAAAGTAGAATTATTTTAAAACCACAAAATATGAACAATGTATGTAGTTTATAACAACCACTTTATCACATTGCTTTATCACATTGGTAATCCTGTTAAAACTTTAGCAGTTAATTCCTTACATAAAACTTTTCTTGGCTTACACATCTATGCTGGTAGTAAGTTTTTTGTTAAAATGAAACAAAACTAAGAAGAAATAACCCAAAACCAAACCAACCAACCAAATATCAAAAAACCTAGAACCAATCAGCTGTTTTTCTCCACCATGTATGTGATGCTGATATAGGTGACTCTCATTCTGTACCTACTGTTTCACCTCACTTTCTGCTGTAGCTGGAGTAATTTCCAAAGTGTTTGAAGCAAAGTATTATCATCAGATGCCCTGGTCTCACTACTCATCCTTTTGCTTGGCCAGGAATAAGCCATTCACTTCACTCCTTAGCCAAAGTATTTGCCTCATATCATAAAGGAGTAGGTAATCCCTACACCCAGGAGGCTGCCAAGCCTGAGGAGCTGCTGGTGTATCCCATTCCTGCTGGAAATGTGTGGTGTGCCAGCCCTTGCAGCTTTGCAAAAGTCAATGTTTGCACCACACTGAGCCCTGGGCTGAATGCCAGTGATCAAATGTGACAGCCCTGTGTTATAACAGCTCCTTATAGAGGGTTCTCTGTGTGGGAAGAATGGTTAAAATATAAGTCCTACAGTGGTTTATTATGGCTTAAAACCTCACTGATCTAAAGGATTTCTCCCCAGGGGTAACAGTGGTGATAGAAGGAGACTGAAGACAAGTTCTAGCTTTGATGCCCATGAAACACAGTGCTTCTACATGTACTGCAGGCAATGGCCCCAGTGTCGTGCTGATGGGAGGCCCATCCCTGGGACAGGCTACAAAGGAGGACAAATGTGGCAAGATGTGTGAGTTGATAAATGGCACAAAGCTCGGCCCACAACCCTCTGGCTGTTTCCTGCACCGGCACACCTGGACCACCCAGAAGCTGCTGTCTTCTTTTTGAATCAGATGTTTCCCAGAGAATCTTGGCTCCTGTTCCTCTCCTGCTCCCTAAGCTCTCCCAGAGCAATGTTCTGCAGCTCTGATCGAGGAATAAAAGGAAAATCCTGTCTCTGAGGTGCTGTGGAGAGGCTCACAGTGGGACAGAAAACACTGAGTGTGCAGATACCAGGAGCCTGTAGCTATGATGGCTCAGTTCAGAACACAGGTGGGACATCTTGGACAGGTCCATTAGGATTCATGTCACCAGTTAATAAGCTACATCCCATTAAAAAAGTAAAGAGTATTCACAATGAATCTGCTCATAAAGCAGAGACAGGAATAGGGAAATAATTTTTTCTATTAATTTCTGGAAAATTAGTTTCACTTACAAATCCAGTCCCTCAATTTGCTCAGAGGCAGAAAATAGGAAGTTTTCAACTTTCACCTTCCAAAGGTCCATGCTATGTTTCAATGAAAAGGATGGGAGGGCGTTTACTGCAGGCAAGTTCCCCGTTCCTCTGCTGACATGCATGAAGTGCTGGAGCCTGTCCAGAGCAGGGAAGTGCAGTGGGGAAGGGGCTGGAGCAGAAGACTCATGAGGAGCAACTGAAGGAGCTGGGGGTGTTTAGCCTAGAGAAAAAAAGGCTCAAGGGGAACTTTATTGCTCTTTACAACTGCCCGAAAGGAGGTTGTAGTGAGGTGAGGATTAGTTTCTTCTCCTAAGTAACAAGCAAGAGGAAATGGCTTCAAGTAATGACTGACATTGTGAATAAATGTATTTTGCAGGCTACATAATTTAAAAAAAATATTGTAATCGCTGAAATAAAAGTTTTCAAATTTGACCATCAAGGAAAAGTATCTGACTATATAATTAGGGGACTGGGAATAAAAGGCAGACTATTCTACTGTCAAAGGGATGAGACAACTCAAAGAACTGTTGATACACAGCAACCCAGACATCTATGACATGAAAATGCAAAAAGAAGTATTAGTCGTCTGAATTCAATATCCAGTTCTAGAATGACATGTCAAACTTTTCAGAAGGCATAAAAATCAGTTCCATTTCTGTTTACCAATGAATGTCATTGGAAACCTCACAGAAAATGAAATACTATTCCCCATTTTCTGTTCATTTGCATAAGAATTTCTCAAGTTTTTCATAATAGAAATATGCATTTTAGATAAGCAAAACAAGACTTGCTCAACTCCAATCACACAGTTGTACTAGGATGGCTTTCTTACCGGGTGGCATTTTCCAACGCCCTGGAAAAGGATGAATAATCATCAGTTGAGTGTTCTAGGGAGTAATACCACGTAGCTGCATCTTCAATGAATGAGTTGGACTCTTCTCCTCCTAGTGAATTTTGCAGAGCCTGATAAAAGGCTGTTTTGCTGTTGGCTCTTCCTTGACTTTCTTCAAATTTCTGAGAAAAAAGTGCATACATGGAATTCAGAAACAAAACCAAAAGATAATTTTTTTAGGAACAATGTAGGCTCAGATCTCCCTCTGCTGGAACAAGTCCTCTCTGCTGTAATATCTGATTCCTAGGGGATTGAGTAGAGGACAGTCCTACTTTCCTTTCCCAAAACTGTTACCAATGAGAAATACTGGCTTCCTCTGGATACACTGTAGTACAGAAACCCTGATCTAGTAGATCCAAATCATAGGTACCAGCTGTGCCAATGGATCTCCAATAGTACAGAAATCTTGCTGGCTCTCACAGAAGGGGTTCCCAGGGACAATTCTCCACTGCATATGTGTCTGGGGCTGCCTTTCTGATGATCTCCAGGAAGGAAAACTAGAGGAGAGAAAGGGAGTTACTGTTCTTTTCTTTTGAAAATTGCAGAGAGAAACATGCTGTGTAGGCCATTGCATGGGCTATGTCACTTTTGTCACTTTGCCTCTTCTGGGAACACCTACAAAGGAACATGTCTGCTCCAAGTTCCATATTTAGGTCCTGTCTGGAATAATACCTGCCTTAGACCTGGAAGAGAAATTCTGTTCCTTCAAATTCCAATGCAAGGAACAGCCATGATCTTCAAACTTCATAACCCTGAGGGCCTTTAAGAGAAACCAACAGGGAAATGACCTTTTTCCTGAGAACTGTGACCTTTCCTAACATAAAGGCATGTTCCCCAGAGCAAAGCACCCATGTCACAGTGACCACATTCTATGCCAAACTGTGTATCCAAACATATTTTTACCAAAGCTAAAGACTGCTGGAATTTTTCAACAGTTCTTTCTTTGAGGAAGTTTTTATGTTATCAATTGAAACTTTTGACTTAAAAAAAAAAAAATATTCAATTTCAGAAACAAAACAACTTGATGAAAAAATGAAAGCCTACCCTGAACTTTTCTGTGCATCAAGTCATTTTTCTAAAGAGGGCATTATACAGGTGCATATTGGTTGAAACTTGGATAAGAACTCCAGAGAAAAAGATCTAACAAACCATCTCTATTCTTTTGAACAGTCAGTCTGATGCAAACTAGGCCAGTGTCTGCCCAGTTTAGTTACTGTAGATGCTTTACTTAATATATTATTTTGATGGCCCACAGCTGGTTTTCATCATGCTGCTAGAAGGTCTTTCCACAACCCTCTACAGAAAGTACAGATGGAATTATACCTTTTCAGTAGATTCACAGAAATGAAAGGTGGAAAATAAGTCCCTTTGTGCCGAGGTTAAGGTTTGTCCTTAGAATTCTAACACTCTGTGCATTTAGAATAAGTGATTTAAGGGATTTGAAAACTCTACCAAATATCTCAAGGTCCAAGAAGATCTTGGCAATTTGCCTTGTATTTTTAACAGATTCTTTTTTTGCTGGATTTTAGCCCATGCAATGTGAAAGTCATGTGGTGCCAGCTTTAGTAATACAGCTGTACTCCAAAAAAATGGGGAGCTCACTCCTGACACTTCATGTGCACAAATGCCACATATGAAACTGCACAGCACTCTTGCCTGCAAAATCATTCAGTTTAAAACTAGTAAGGACAAGCATATTCTTCTGCAGGAAATAGAAATGCTCACTGAAGACCTGACTACAAGTTCACTGAATTCAAAAACAATTTTTCCGTCGCAGCTTTGGCACATATCAGTTCGGGTTCCTACTAAGCAGCAGAAGCTTTGCTTTGTTTAGTTAAGAATCTCTCATTTGAAGACTGGGGTTAGCAGGTGTGGGTAAGAAAAGATACTTTTCTGTAGCAGATCAAAGCCCAATCTCTTGTGTATAAATCAACCCATACAAGCAACTTCCATGCAGTGCTTTCATTTTGTTGGCTTTTTAAAAGGGATTTGTTAACTTGTTCTGCTTTTGTCATGGATACTTAAACCAGAGAGAAATAAAGTGAAAAAACCTTAGGGTATTGATTTTGTAACCTAGGAACTTATCCATCACTCTCTCATCAGTGGCCAAGTATCAAATAAAGGTTATGGCTGAAGACCACAGAGAAGGAGATGGATCATCATACACCAACATATGGTTAAGGTGACAAACTCACTGCCAAATGTTTTGCAAATGCCACAAATTGGTGAAAATTAAGTTTCATTAATGATTTTTTTAATTAAAAAAATAACCAAACAAAATAATTTGGTAGTTATTAAATACAGAAAGATCAGTTCAGGATAGGAAGTTTCTGAGCTGTAAAGTGCTAGATGTTCTTTTACCAGAACTATCAGATTTGCTTACCCTAATCTTACAGCAGCCTCTCTTAACCACTGCTGAAAACAGCATTTTGTGCTGAGCAGCCCTTTCATATGACTCAGTGTGGTCAGCCTTGGGTATTTAATGTCAGAAGTCAAGGAGAAGAGGTAGAAGTCTGGCTTGGCTGGACAGGGATCTTCTCTTGGAAATAAGGTAAAAAGGGAAGGTGCAGACTCAGTTGAAGCAAGTTCAGGTGACATGGAAAGAATACAGAAATGCTCTTTGCCACTGTAGGGAGCGAATTCCTTTGGCCAAAGCTCAAGTGGAGGTGAAGCTGCCAGAAATGTGAAGGGCAGTTAATAGGTTTTTTTCAAATATGCAGTGTAGAAATAACACAGACCCTTTCCAGAATGAAAATGGTCACTTCCCCCACAGGGACATGGACAAGGCAGAGATGTTCAATACATTCTTTGCTTCTGTCTTCAACACTGATGATGGACCATGAGGGCCTCAGTGCCCTGAGCTGGAAGACCATGTCTGTGAGAATGATCAGCTCCCAGCTGACTCTGAAACTGTGTGGGATCTGCTCCAGCTAAATCCCTACAACTCTACAGGGCCTGACGGGATTCAGCTCAGAATGCTCAGTGACCTGGCTCATGTCATTCCAGAGCCTCTCTCGATGATTTTGGGAGTCAGGAGAGGTTCCAGCTAACTGGGAGTTGGTGACCATTATCCCAATTTTTCAAGAAGGACAAAGAGGACCTGGGAAACTACAGGCCTGTCAATCTCACTTCAGTGCCTGGTAAAGTTATGGAGATTATTCTGGGAGGTATTGAAAAACACCTGAAAGACAGCACAGTCATTGGTCTCAGTCAACAGCTTCATGAGGAGAATGTCCTGCATATTAAACCTGATTTCCTTTCATGACAAGGCAACCCACCTAGCTGGTCTGGGGAAGACAGTAGACGTAAACTCTTTGGATTTCAGCAAAGCTTTTGATACTGTCTCTCACACAATCCTGGACAAAACATCCAGCTTTCACCTGAATAGCTGTGATACGTGATTGGTGAGCGACAGAGTCACGGGTCAGGCACAAAGGGGGTATGGAATGGGGTGACAGCAGGCTGGTGACTGGTCCCTACTGGGGTTTCACAGGGCTCCATCCTCGGCCCAGCTCTTTTCAGCATCTTCATTAATGACCTGGGCACAGAACTTGAAGGAAGTTTGCCAATGACACTAAGCTGGCAGGGCAAGGGAGGGGATTGTCCTGCTCTGCTCTGCTCTGCACTGGGGTGGCCTCACCTCAAGAACTCTGTGCAGTTTTGGGCACCACAATATAAAAAAGACATCGGGCTTCTAGAGAGCATTCAAAGAAGGGTCACGAGGATGGTGAAGGGTCTGGAGGGGAAGGCATATGAGAAGCACTTGATCTCTTCAGCCTGGAGAAAAGGAGACTGGTAAGAGACCTCATTGCAGTTAGAATTTCCTTGTGAGGGGAAGTGGACAGGCAGGCACTGATCTTTTCACTCTCATGAACAGTGACAGGACCCAAGGGAATGACCTGAAGTTGTGTCAGAGGAGGATTAGGTTAAACATCAGGAAAATGTTCTTCACACAGAGGGTGTCTGGGCATTGGAACAGGCTCCCCAGGGAAGTGGTCACAGCCCCAAGCCTGTCTGATTTATAGAAGTGTTTACACAATGCTCTCAGGCACAGGGTGGGATTCTTGGGATGTCCTATGCAGGGACACAAGCTGGACTCAGTGATCTTCCAACTCAGTGATTCTGTTCTACAATTCTACGATTCACCGTGCCTATGTACGAGTTTCTGTGGTCTTCAAAATGCCCCCAGAACTTTGCAATTTTCAGGGTTTTCTCAGCAATAATTTGTAATATTTTGAGGCCCTCAAGATATGTTGACTCAGATGAAAGAGAGCTCAACAGGCAGAGATGGATGATAAACAGAGCTAGCATCTGTAAGATAGTAAGAATTTTCATCCCTCAAAAAACTAAAATAGCACAACCTGAAACAATTTCTCTAGAGTTGCTTTGGCTACAGTATAATTTAAACATCTGACTTAATCATGACAGCCAAAACCAAAGCAATATGTTCAAAATAAAATTCATTAAACAGGAAACAGACAAAATATTTTAACTTCTCAGAAACTGATTAAATTCAACTGATTTTCCATGTCTAACATATGTTCCCATTAGAAAATATATGACAAAGGAGCAATTTTCAAATTGCAGTAGATACAACAGCTGCTACCAGATTAATAGAAACAACTGCATATCATGTAAAATAATTTATATTTTGCTAACCTTTAAAGAAGCATTAGAAATTGGCCTCAGAGTTATAGTCAGGTTTTCTAAAAAATTATTTAAGAAAAAATTAAAGGCAGCACGTGCACCCCTTTCTACTCTTCTGATGATTCAAAAACATCATAACCACTGCCTAAATAATGAGTTAAATACTGCTTACTATTCTTGTTGCTGCAGAATATCTTATAGAGCATATGAGTAAAACTGGCCCAGTGTTTTACTTAAAAAGAAATTGTAGTAGTAGGTAGACCAAATATATATATATATATATATATATATCTTCCAAGGGGAAAAATGTATTTTTTCGACAAATTAAAATAGGGATAATGCTAACAGATATGTACAGATCTTAGGCCTTAAATGGCTTTTGACGAGCACTGTCACAGAAGATGGTGAAAGACCTGCCACCATTCAGCAGAGTCTTCCAAGTATTCTAATTAGTTTCAATATGAAATAAAGAGTTCAGCCCATTCTCCTCACTGATGGCATTTACGGAGACACTTCTCCCTGGTCATTACAACAAATATTCGCGTATCTACCACTCATTGTATGTTGCTGAATACCTTTTTCCATAAAGAAATTAACTGACTGTAATAAATTGCAGGATGGTAGTTCTGTTCTGCACAGATCTGTTTGCTTACATGAGGTAAATAAACTAGATTTCTATCTACCCACTCCCCTATGTCCTGGATTTGGGTTCTGCATCCAACTAGGTTGTACTAAGGAGGGAAAGAAAAAGAAAGGAAACACATGAAATACAACCTTAGTCTTTCAAATACATCCTTGCAATGTGGAGATTACACAGTAGGTGCTTAACATATGGAGGATACAGTCTGGGCTAAACTGATCTCCATGCAGATACAGATAAACACAGACATAGAGTGGCATGAGTGAATCCATGAATTTAATGCCATTAGGTCCTCCCACCTGAGGATCACATACAGGACAGGGATAAAATTTTTGTCCAATCGGAAATTGAAATCAGCATTTTTAGAGGTTTCTGCTCAGCTGCCCTAATCTATGACTGCTCAAAGCTAATATTCCCTGAAGATGTACCGTGGGAATTGCAGTGAATGGGTTCAGGCTTAACCACTCCATAAGTCACATAATAGTGCATTATGGTACCACTTGCCATTCCCTTAACAAACTCTGCTTTGTTTCTCAGTTTCAACCTTGTGATTGCTGCACTGGCAATGAGTAGGAAGTGCTCCAGGAAGTGAAAAATCTGGCTCACTTCACATGAATAAGCATTTCAGTGAATGCCACAAAATGGACATTTCATGACCATACTCTCTGTTGCAAACATCACTGAGAGACCTCAGCCTTTAACTGTAAGCAAATAAAACATAAATGTTTTGCTAGCACATAAGTGGTGCCTTCTGTCTTTCTGTTTCATTTTTCACAGCAAAGACCTTAATAGGCACAAGCACAGTGTTGCAGTGGGAGTAGAGAGACACCCAGAGCAACCCAAGGCCAGTAAGATCCCACAGAATAACATGGTGTCAACTGGATTTTCCACCTTCTGGTCTGGTTGCAGCCTAGAGTTTCACTCTCACTTCTATGTGAAGAGTGCAAAGAGTTTATAACACTTGCATACAACTTCAGTCTAAGGTGATAAGATTTACATTGTGTCTCAACTTTGCCTACGTCCAAATGGCTAAAAGTGTCTCCTTACCATTTACAGGATCAGTAGTAAGGGAAATCAGGATTAACAGAGCAAGTCCTTGACAGAATTACCCAGCAGAGTTATTCCCAGGAAGTGGTGGAATAAGTCAGCAGGGGTTAAATGTTTTTACACCTCATTCTTCTCACTGTCTACACTGACATCAGCCATCCTAAAGAAGACAGAAATTAGGACTTTACCAATTCCATACACTTGTCAGAGCACCTTTTAGCTGTGTTTGTCTACTGAAATAGATGCACAGATCTCTCTGCAGAACACAAACACAGCCATAGGTGGATTTACATCCTAGGGAGGTTTAGTTGCCTCTTTTTAGAACAGATGAAATACTTTGGGTGTAGTCAAAGGTAAACTAGTAATTTTGCCTTGGTTTCCCAAGTTCAGCTCAGTGCTCTGTCCACCTGCTAAGCCTTCCCACACTCCCTAGTGTACCAGTAAAACTGGCATTGACTATTCCTAGAGAGGTGTAAGTGAGACTTACCTCAAAGGAACCCTTAAAATTAATTATGCAGATGATTGGGATACAGGGTGGATTGTTTCAAATCCTTCTCTGAGGTCTATTGTGGGGAGAGGACATTTAGCACAAGTTAAAGATCTCTTATAACATTTATGACAGAGGAAATGGGGGACAAACTTCCAAGTAACAACCACCATCTGCACCAGATTTTGTCACTGTAGCTAAATATGTCTGTGGCTTATTCAGGACTTCATAATCAGATTGAGAGCAACCATACATGGTCATGGCTAGCACACAGAAATGCTGCTGAGGACCTGCAGATTGCATCTTCACAAGTAGCTCAGTGATGGAAGGAGCATCACAGTTCCCCCAGCAATTAATACCCTAACTGTGTCAACAAGGGAGAAATCAGGAAACTCCAACCTTGCAGCAAGTCTTTAAGAAAACAACCCAGACAGGAATACAGACTGGTCAAAGCATTCATATTCCCTCAAGTCCTAAAAGCCTGAAGCCACAGGAAAATAAAAATAGAGGGAAATGTGCATTAAAAAAATCATCAGTAGATATGACCCTTTCATACTGTTGGGTTGCACCACTTTACTGATTCCCTTCCAATCTTATTTTCTGTAAGCCTTTAAATAAAAAGATATTTCTGGTTTTATTTTTAGACAGGCAAGATTTTTCTACTGAACTCTCAGTTGCAAGTGGTTCTTCTCTTCATTTCAGTCCTACAGTGCTGGGATTTAGCACTTGTGCCTTTCATCAACACCATGATTTGTTGCAAAATGTTTTAATACATCATGGAATTTCATCCCAATTTTGCAGACAACTGTCATATGCAGAAATAGTGGTAAAGAAAAGAATTTCACTTCCTAGTCTTCATCACAGGACTTGTAATGAGGTCACTGAGGTTTGTTCCACTCTCAGAGGGTCTGGATCATTATCTGCAGGCCTCCAGCATGACACTATATCATCTGTACATTTCTCCTATGACTGTCTCTTGAAATTGATTGCAAAAGAAGAAAAGAAATGAAAAAGGAACAGGAAAGTTCTGATAGAGAGTAAAAAATAATACAAACTTTAATTCAGGTGGGCCATTAATTCTAAATTAAATTGATCTATGTGCTGTTGGCTATCAGCATAGAGAAGCTGGGGCTGACATTTCAGTGCCTTCTAAGAGGTGAAATTTTGCAACAATCTTTTTCAAGACAGCAACAGACAGTACAGTATGGATGAAATTCTTTTTGTTTTCACCAGTTTCTGTCCAGAAACCTTAGACCACACATCAGGCCAGTGCTGCTCCTTGTAACAGCTAGTCCATAGTCAGAATCATCTTTACAAGAAAATGTACTTCTAGGAAACAACAGAGGAAAGGTTGCCAAAAAAAAAAACCTCAAAATGCTGATTTAATCCTGCTGCACAGTGAATAAATTTATATTTTAGTTGCTTTCATCTTTGTGAGATACTACTGAGATTGAAATATAAATAGGATTTTAAAGACAGTAGAACATAAATGCTAAATAACTTCTGGTCTCTTACCATTTTGTATCTCCCACAGAAATATTAATCAACACATATTATTATGCCATTAGTCATCCTGACCAAGAGTGGCTGGAGAAGGACAATGCATTTGCATATTTCTCTGGAGCCTAATCCATAACTTGTAGAAATAAAAAAGCATCTCTCCAGGCTGCGTGTGATTAATGTCATCACTGTAATCACAGTGATAGCATCAGTTCATTAACAGTGAGTGTCTTCCTACCTTAATTGCCTTGGCTCTGCTGATGAGACCATCTTGCTGAGCACTTCCAATGAGCAGATCTACTTTCCGAAGCCGAGGGCGCTGCAGGGCTTTAGCCAAAGGTTCCCGGAGGTAAATTCCATCCATCACTGGACCCCAGTACTGGAATGGGCCACTTATAGCTAGCAGCTATATTGGGAAAAAAAAAAAAAGAGTAAGAATTGTACAGTTGATTCAGCTTATCCTTTAAATTGTATTTTATTTATGCTTAATTCATCTTATCTGATTCCCTTCAAGTGAACAAGTGACCAGGTAATCTAAGTGCAAACTCCTCATTGGCAGGAAACAATGATTTTGCTGACAGTCTCAGTAGGTGAAACAAACTGAAGAGGCCAAGAGAAATGTTGGTCTTATAGTCATAAAAATGCTGTTTTAAACTAAGGATTGACCCCATGCTGGTCCTCATTGGAAAATTTATTGCAGGTGGGTGTTTTAGAATTATTCATACTGCACCTTTCACAAGCCTCCCACTTCAAATACTGAACACTGACATCCCATCCTGGTTAATTTTCTGCATAAATTCTGTTATTAAAGCTACAGACATTTGACTCTCCTCTAGAGTAATACCCAGGGGCCAGCAAGAGGGAACTGAAAGAAGGGAAAAAACAATATTTAGATTTATTTCATAAGACATGATTAAAGCAGTGTAATAGGAATTTAGTCTAAAGGAGAATCAAATTGTGAGTATTCACAGCTCAGAGCTGGATGTCATGGACAACAACTTCCTTCCACCAAAAATAGTCTAGTTCCTCTTTCACAAGGATTCAGACTAAATTATTTTTTAAGCTTTCTCACAGCTTTGTGTGAATGGAAACTTTTTGATTTCTTGCCAGTGGCATATGCTTTGCTGTGTTGTACCTTAGTTTGAGCATCATTGAGGACACGAGCAGGCAGCTGACGAAGGCAGGCTACAATTTCCTCACTGGTGGATGAAGGGCATCCCACATCTTCAGCCAGGGCTGCTGCTTGGGTCTGTGCCCTCCTGGTAGTAATTATGGATGCTGGAGAAAAAGCTGAGCCTCCCTAAAAAAAACCCCACAATATCAGTCAACATATCTTGTCAGAACACCTTGTTCCCTGGTGCAGGTACAAAAGATGAAAAGAAAAATCTTTCCACCTGCAGAATGTAAACCCCTGGCTTTTAAATTAAAATAAGTGAGTTCTAAAGATCAAGGCAAAGGGGTGAAGGGTCAGTTAAGCTGTTTCCAGCTCTGCCACAGTTATTTTGGAAAAGCTCTAAGTGTCTATATTATGTGTCTAACCAAATCAGAAATCTTTCTGAAAACTTTGGTGGAAGGAGAAACATTGAGTAGATACAAAGAGGTGCTGTGAGGCATATGAGGGAATGGAGAGCCCATCTTACAAGAGCAGACTAAATGGAGTTTTATCATAGCTCTAATAAACAAGGACTGAGAGCAGGTGTGATGTCCATAAAGAAAAGCTATTTCTACCTTGGGACAATGCTGGTACAAGGACAAATGAGCACTAAGTATTCGCATTGAGTGTAAATCAACTTCAGCCAGAAACCAAAGGTAACTAACAGAAGGAGCAGGGAGGGTCTGGAAGTTCAATGAACTGAGGAAATAGGAACAAAAGACTAAAGGAAACTGCAGAAGATTAACCAGAGCATGAAGATCAAAACCAGAGCACAGACTACAGTTCACTCTCTACCCCAGACTCTTCATATTCTTGTTACAGCTGTAACATAGGAAGTGCTCTTAACAAGAAAGGATGGCACAACGTTTTTGAGTAAACATGGAAACTAGTTGCTGCAAATGCAGATAAATTAGTCTAAATCTGGTAAGATCTGACCTAGAGCAGAAAGGTTGTAATAGTGCTGACATGGTTCAAATGACTAATTTCCAAACATTTGCATCAGTTTACTGATAATAGTTGCTAAGATTAGCTTCTGTCCTCTAAAAAACCCACAACCTAGATGCACGATATGAAAGACCCCAATCTATTGATTACTGAATTATTGAATTACTTTCTGAATTTGCTCAAAGCATAACTTCAAGTCTAGAAAAGCCAGTTAAAAAGAAACAAAAACCAAACAGCAAATCTTTAAATTGAAATTGTCTCAAACCTCTGAGCCCAAAGAACTCTGTGAAGCCCTGGTGAGAACCCACAACATTTTTTATATTTCAAACAAGCAGAGCCATTGATACTAATGGGATACCATTGCTCACAACTGGAGAAATTGATTTCCAAAAATAGTGAGAAAGAGGTAACTTGGGTTTGGGTGTAGAGATAGTCTTTATAGTTCACTGCATGCAGAACTTCCAGTGGTACTACCCTTCTGAAAGATTTGTCTTCTTTTTTAGCAGATCTGGAAAACAAGCACTGTTATTAGCCTAATGATTGAGATGAAAATGATTGCAGATAAGCAAGGGAGAAACCTAATTTTTAATCTGCTCCACTGTAAGAACCATCTTGAGTTTTAACAGAGTGGAAGAACTAAAGAAGAAGAAATAAACACCACTTGGTTTTATTCCTCACTTTGGCACTCAATTTAGATGAGAACTCAAGTGAGCAATGGGCTTTATTCTCTCACAGGATTTGCAGTGGCTTATTTTGTTTGTAAGGCATGATATTTGCCAGCTGCTGACTAGGTGCACTGACCCAGCTGCTCATGGGAGAGAAAGAAAAATATCTTTGATGAGAGTATCTTGTCTGTGGGTAGGTTCCCAGCACACAGAGTGAGAACCATTTATTTTAACCTGGCCTTTGGAAGACCATGTTCATCAGAGCTATGATGAGTGAGACTAGAAAAGTCTCACACTGTGTGAGCTTCCCTCAGAAAAGGAGTTTTCTTTCATTTCATGTGGAATAAGGAATTATAAGCCCCCTCAATACAGCAGAAAAATGAAATCCAGGACTGTGTAATATTTACCCACTAATCTGGCAAACATATTCTTCCACATCAGATCTGAACGTGTTCAGCATGCTTTATCAAGTATCCAGTACTTCCAAATGGCATTCATTTAAAACAAAGCAAAACAAAATCATAAAAAATTAAAGGACTTCAGTTTCCTGAACTCCAAAAGTTTCACAGATTTTGAAAGTGTCAGTTTCCGTGGAAAATCTGAAGTTGCCTTATTAAAAGGCCAAGTTTGTTACGGAAAGAGTACTGAAATCAGATTATATATGGAATCCAAAAATTCACTAGGACCAAGCAAGACATCCTTGTGTGTGCTTGATTTTGAACACATTTCCTCCTGGAGATTTTAAAAGCTGTGCAAAGTTTCCCCTTATCAGATATCTACAACCTGAAAGATTGCCCTGAGGTCATGTACTGAGCAAAACAAAGACTGCAAATAGTTCTGAATAGAAGTGTTCCTCAAGTTCTCTACTGCAGAGGCAGATCTAAAAGCTTGGGCAGGCAAATCTTCATGTCACAGCACAGGATGTGTATGGGCTGGCAGCAGATACAGTCAAAGCTCAATGAGTAAAACAAAAACCCCAAGCTTCAGCAAATTCATTTCTGAGGGAAGAGCTTGATGGAGCCTCAGTCTGGCTGTGGATAATTTCTATTCTTTCTGTGAGTGGCTACAACAGGTTAATTTGCTCTTTATTCTGTAATTTTTCTTCCATTTTCCATGTTAATGGCCACTTCCTCATTTTGCTTTTTTTGGTAACACCCATATTCAGGAAGCAAGTCTTGCATCTGGGGTTTGAAAGAGACCAAATCTTTGGGGTTTGAAAGAGATGTGGAATCTGCTATTATTCATCATGTTTAATTTTTGCTAGGACTGGAAGCAGGGGATAGAGAAACACGAGGCATCATTCAAAGAGTATTTGGAAACAATACCATTATGTTTGCTTCCAAGGCACATCCAAAATATGTTCAAGGCTTTACAAACATGACTTCTCTTATGCAAGCACAACTGTACCACTTTTCTGCTTTACAAATGTACATCAAAATTAAGGCTCACTGTTTCTTCATTACTGTCAAAAAAAAAAAAAAACCTTCAGGAACAAATAAGTAAGAATAGAAGCTGGTATTGCCTAGAACTAATTTTATTTCTTTTTTTGAGCCTGCAGTTTTCACAATAAACAGAAATCTTCCCTAAACACTGAATTCATATTACAGGTGGACTCAGGACAGAGAGAATTACTGAGCTACACTTAGCAGTTCCCTCTTTTCCTAAAAATACTATGATTTATTTGTATGATTAGTCCCAGAAACCAATAATGGAGGACTTGTGTATTTAAAAAAATAGTACTACTTAGCCAGAAGCAGAAATATTGGAGGGTCTGTTTGTTTCCATTACATGGCACCCAGATTACCATCAACATGACAGAATCATGAATCAGAAAACCAAAAATCATGAGATCAGCTCAAGAATAACAAACACTGTGTTCTTTTTGTTAGTCCTCTGGTTTTTAATTCTCCAAGAATTCTCCTGTACCCATGAACACAAGAACTAAAAAATTTCCTTTTAAAACTAACAAGTGAAATCTTAGCTGTTCCAGCAGAGTTGTTTTTTGAAAGTGAACTCTAAAAAATGATATATACAATAAAGTTGTAGTCATTAGTCACTTTGTCATCACTTGGGGATCATTTAGAAGTGATTTACAGGGAACTGAAGCCACACACACTTCTTGTTTTAGCTGTCCTTACATATGGACCCACAACAAGGGGGAAGAGGAAGAGAGAGGAAGTTCCATTGGCATTTTTGACATTGACCTGAAAGTGTTCAAAAGTGCTAAAAAAAAGCAGTTGCAGCTGTGTTACACAACCTACAACAGCATTGTTACACTGCTCTCCAAAATTTATAGGAATAGGAGGAACTTTACAGTGTTGAGCAATAGCACCTACTGCAACGAGTGGTGGCATTGAAAATGGGAGGCAAAGCCTTCGGTACTGTTTAGTTCAGGGACCAGGAGCATTGCCAGCATTTCTCAATTTCTCTTTTCAGTATTAGAGATTCAGGTACACAGTAGAAATTCAGATACCAGGAAAGGTTGCAGCTCACAATGGTGAGAAGCTGATGAAGCAGTATTACATGAAGGTGAATTCTCACTTTGTTATCAGGCTGTGACCAGCTGAGCTGGGGCTGGTGCCTCTTGCAAACTTTTCTTTTGGGACATCAGAGCTCAACAGACTTTCATTGGTGCTATCCCACTTCTTCCTTCACAAGCTCTTGCTGCTCTTCTGATGAGATGATAAAAAAGAATATACGGACCTCTGTTTGGTTTGTGTGGCCATGCTTTGGTAGTGAGATAGTCTAAATGAAATAATTGCAGTGTTGTGAGGAAGAGTGAGGGTGGAAAATCCCAGATGGTCATAATCATGCTTTACTTCTCATTATCCTGCTTTGTTCATTTGGTAATAAATTAAACTAATTAAAATTAATTAGTTTAATTTCCCTGTCTGTGCTGGTAACCAGTGGGTGATCTCTCCCTGTACTTATCTTGACCCATGAGATTTTCATTTTATTTTCTCTCTCCTGCTAGCTGAGGAGGGCAGAGCAGGTTTAGTGGGCAGCTGGTGTCCAGGCAGAGTGAACCCACCACAGTGCTATCACTGTACTCTGTACCTTTCTCTCACAACATATCTGGAAAACACAAGTGCAATATAAGCTGCAGTGCTGAATGTCTTTTGATTCCTCATTTAGTTTGGAAGCTCACTTCTGCAAAATCTTTCAAAAACTATTCAGAACACATCTAATGATTAGAAACTTCCCTGGAACTAGATTTTTTCACCCACACCCTGCAAACCCAAATGCAGCTTCCTCTCCTCACATCACGATCTCTTGTTTTTTCCCAAACTGACTTGAAAATGAAATTATTTCTTGTCTCCTCAACACACACACTCCCTGCAAGTGCATGGGGTTTCTCTGATGGCTGCAGCCAGAGCAGCCTCTCTGTGTGCCCTGAACCATGCTATAGGCAATGCAAACAGCAGTTACAGTAACACCACCAAAAAGATCAAAAGACATCTAATGCAAACAGTCAGAGCAAGGAAATGTCCTGAGAATTCTACTTTCCCAAAAGAGCCAGCTGTACAGCAATATTTTATTTGTTAAAAATAGGCACTCTCCGGGCTCAGAGGCACAGTTCCCAGCCAGAAGTATCTGTCAGACCATCTGGTCTGACCTCCAGGATAGCCAGGGCTCTTCCATTTCCTGACTGCTGAGCTCAAGTGCTTCCTATCCCTTAAAACATGGCTTGTGTTTGATCTTGTATGAAGCATTTAAGCTGGGTTCAGAGACACAGAAATGGATATTCAGCCTTCCCCTTGGCAGTTTGTGCTTAAGGATAATTACTCCATGGACAGGCAACAGGACCTTATTTCTGTTTCAGGGTGTCTTCAGTTAATGCCAGATTAAAGATATGATTAAACCTTCTTTTTTTCCCCTGCAAATATAAGCAAGCTGCAACTAAACAACCACTGACTCACTTTCACAATGAGTTCATGAGATTATTCTTTAACAGACTGGATTTAAAATATTTTCAGAAGTTGTTTTCGATTTGGACCCTATTTGCATCTTTCTTTCAGGGTTGTTTTCCAGTGTCCTTCACTGGTTTTCCTTGGTTAACCAATTCTGCATAGTGACCAGTGCTTATAAGACACCAAGGATGCAGGGCTCTCTGTGATGACATTAATGTCATTTTTCCAGGCTTTCATGAAGTCTGGCTTCAAGAGCCTGGAGAAGTAGAAAGCTTTGGGAACAGTTCAAGGAGTCTGTCACAGCTAAGAAGACATTTGGCAGACACCTGGCAAACACCAGCACAGGGAGTGTGACAGGGAATGGTCAGGTCAGTCCAGCAATGGAAGGGGGGACTAAGAAACATTTTTCCCACCATAATTGTCTACTAGACTGTAATGTACATATAAAAATGGGGGTAAAGAAGGGTGCTCTCTCATATATAAAAAATAAATTTTTGAAGAAGGAAAATTACTTTTTCATATATCAGCCTTTGCAAACCCCTCTTTGCTGACATCAGAGGCAGCCCTGCAAGGACAATGTTCCTCTCACAAATGACTCACAGAGAGCCTGTGTCAGGTTAGTGACTTCAATAACAGGATATGAATATTTCTAAGATGACATATAAAGTCCCTCTTAATTCATACAAGCATTTTCTTCCATTTAGATGTAAACACTACCTTATCAGTTATCCAGTTATCCTATTTGACATGAGGTATTAGCTAAATGCATAGACATGGTAAATCAGCTCTCATCCTTGCACAGGAGCAGACAGCCACCAGTAACAGGCAGAAATGACATGGAAATGGAGAATTCTATCTACCACCCTCCACTGCAAACTCATCTGTTCCTCTACAAGCACGACACAAACAGTGTCTGAGATTTACTGTGTTTCCAGCACATCGTGTTCTATCAAGCAAGTCCAGCCTCTCCTTAAGTGTGACCAATCTCTCCTGAGATTGTCCCATTCCCAAGTGCATCTTAGGATGTAACCTTATTTCTTGTAAAGGCACAAAGACTGTCAGAGGCAGTCTAAGGCTGAGGGTGGTGAGAAGGATTGGGAAAAGGCTCTGCCTCTTCCCATTCCCACATGCAGACATCCCCTAACCCATGATATTTCAGAAATGCCAGATACACTGTTCATCAGTTCAGTGAATGCCATTAGTGGACATGCCTGACACATCCTTGTGATCTGAAGAAAGCAAGAAGGTCCTAAACAATCAAAATATAACTGGTCAGAGTAACCACGGAGCTGTGCTTTAGACTGATTAGCTTATCAAGCTCCCTAGTGCTTTCCTGACCCTTCAAACTGAGGACTGCTGGTACAGCCCATCAAAGAGAAAGAATATTCTCCTGAAATTACCAATTTTCAGCACAGCTTTGGGGATTTGATCAGTGTTTCCTGGTTTCAATAATAGTTACAGCACAGCTCCCACATAAGCACCTACTTGGAGCTACTCTGGTGCAAAGTAGGAAATCTGCTAGGGCTTGCTGGGTTTTGGGTTTGTCAAGAGTTCTTTAATATTTTCCTGTACTATGTTAGGGAGTTTTTCAGAACCTATCTTGATTATAGAATCAAAGGGCAAACCGTAATAAGTCCCTTTTACTTCTATATTCATATCCACAGTACAACATTCTTCAGTGCCCTTATCAGGTTATTTAACAGGCCTGCGTCTTGGTTCCTCCATCTCAGACACTGAGATGAGGAAGGTCCTGAGGCTTCTGCACTTTTTACAACCAGTGTGAAAATAGGCTTCACAGACTGGCTTTCAATCCATATTTCTTCATGGCTGATCTTAAGCTTCAATTATTTCCAGAGAGAGGTATTTTGGGGTGCAGACTGAAGCATAAAGCAAAGGCTGCATTCCTATTCAGACTCAATAAAGAGAAAAAAAATGTTTTGTGCCTCTTCCTGTCTGTCAGGAAAAAAATAGCAAAACTGCATAAAAGAAAACAGTTGGGAAATGAGCATTACTGGATAAATAAATTCAGAAGAATAAGAAAAGAAAATAAACCCTTTTTGTGTAAGTAATATAAACTGAGTTATTTCCCTCATTTTTTATATCTGCTGAAACCAGCCCTGATGCAATACATTGAAAACCTCCCTGTTTTTCTCAGCCCATAGATAAAATGTGCCTTCAGTAGTGACTTGCAACAGCAACCTCATCTGTTGCAAACACTTTGAGCCTTCCTTATTTCTCAGAGAGGAAGTATGTGGCCTGTTTGGCAAATGCTGCTCTACATGACAGCGTGAACTTCACAACACTCTCATTCGACCGGCTGCTCCTCGACTTGATCAGCTAAACCTTGCTGGCAGCGTGAGCAGTACTATGACTACGGCTTTTATCTGAAATTCTGCAACCTGGAATGCCATGCCTAGAATTTAAAGGTAATCACTGCTGTGATATATTTTACATTAGCTGCGTACAAGACCAAATGTTTCAATTTTATTTATATACAAGGGTGTTCTATTTCATTAACAATGACAGTATTCAGACCGGGGATTTCAAGTGCCACCAAAGGCAGAAATAGAAGAGTCTGCCTTGATCCTTTTCATAAGGAGTGATACTAAAGATAGACAGGACAAGGAGTATTTCTACTGAAACCTAAGAGCAAGAGATAGATGCTTATGACTTTATGCTGAAGCAAGCTGCATTTCACTATAGCCAAAATATGAGCCCACAGATTAATGGGCTTTTTATTCAAAGTGTTAGAAGTGTGGATAATGTGGTATTTCTGTGTTGTGCATGCATCTCTGAATTTCTTTAATAAGAGTATTATGTTATTCTTTCTAAGTGCAAAGGTACAACTGCCTCAAAGCTTGATGTTCATTTTGATTAATGATAAATTAAGGGAAATCCACCAAAAAATATGCAGTTTCTGAAATCTAAGTTGTTTTGCTTTTTATTTCCACACATGAAAAATAGCAGGATGCCAATGCTTTCATTTTCAAGCTAAATGAGATTCAGACATCACCTGTGAACTTTATTGAAAATTAAATTGTAAGACCTTGGCAATATAGATGTGAATATCAGGAAACAAAAATAAAATATGGTATAGTATCTCAGGAATGATAAATGCTCTAATTTTACTAGTCTACAGTATTCATTGTAGGAGGGATTTATTCAAGTGCTTCCCTTGCCTTTTTATTCCTTAATACTTTCATTTCTTTATATTAACTATTTCTCAATCATATGAAATATAACTTTTTCAAAGTCCTCACCAAGTAGCAGAGTTTCGTATGTTCCATGCTATTTAACTGCTGCAGAAGCACGTTTTCTCAGAGAACAAATTCCGTGAGAGGAAGTTATTGCTACATGTGCTGCACACAGGAACGGAAGGGGAAAATTGTACCACAGGTTTTGGGGTCACACAATGTAGGTCAGTGGGATTCCAGTCTTGACAGGTGAAGAATTCATATCTGCTGCGAGTTCTGGTAAATAGGACACAAAGCAGGTTTGGAACCATGGATGTTTCCCCACATTCCTTTTGGCAGCATAGATCCCTAAGCCCTGACAGTTGTGTGTGCAAACAGCCCTATGACCACCCTTCCTTGACACCATGTGCACAAGTGGAAAGGGGAGAGGAGGAAGGATCAGTCCTTGGAACACTGCAAATGTGATCTTAATAGTTAAAACCAAATTTTCATGCAAGCCTGAGGAGGTGGCTGGTGATCAGGAGAGCTGCAGGTAGATTTTGGTTCCCAGCAGCCCAGCGGGCTTGGGGTAGATAAGACACAGTGAGTTTAGAATATATCATTTCTTGCTAGCTCTTTCTACATCACCCTCAGTGAATTATTTTCCTTGGATCTGGCATAATTATCTGCTCCTGTGAAGGAAGGATGGCACTTCTACTTGCATTCCAAACTCTGTCATCAAGTTTAGATATAAGGAACAAAGTTTTTACAATGAGTGGGGTGAAACCCATGTTGCCCAGAGAGGTGTTAGATGTCCCATCCTTGTAAACATTCAAAGCCAGGCTGGACAGGGCTCTGAGCAACCTGATCTAATTGCAAATGTCCCTGTCCATGGAGGGATGGTTGGACTAGGTGGCCTTTAAGTGTCCCTTCCAATCCAAATTATTCTATGATTCAATAAGATCAAGTGAGATGCAGTGCCTGTACCAAATTTGTAATTTCAAAAGATTATAATCTATAAAACTGTTAATGTTCTTCTATAAATTTCAATGAAAAGAATTGGCTCATGACATCTTTAAAGCTTCCAGTAAGTCTAGTTTTGCAGAGTGTCTCAAAATTTCAGAAAACCACAAAAGAATTTATAATGCAGCAATGGAACGGATTTGTATTGTGCTGACAATAACACAAGCACAAGCTACTTAAGCCATCAAGTTCTATCACTCACTTGAGAGTAAAGCACACCATTATTTTAGAAATATGACTAATTTGTACATTCTTACTCTCGAAACAGTGATACTAGTTTGTACAATCTTACTCTAGAAAAAAAGTGATATGCCATTGCCAGCAAACAAATAGAAACATTTTTTGCCTGCCCTATTTCAAACAAAACTTCCATGTCCCATTTTCAATATCTGATGGTTGAGTTATACCTCAGAACATTCACTCCATGACCTTTGACTGGACTGTAGGAACCTTTACCCTATCCATGTGCATAATGATAAGTGGCTTTGGAAGTAAAATCTGATGTCTCATTTTCCTTTTAGCCACTTTGGTTAAGTGAATTAACAGCAAGGGTCCGAGCTTTTCATAGTTTTATTTTTACTGAGCAGTCTGCCATGAATCTGGAGAGCATCTTGAACTCTCTGTCCCATTCAGGACTTTATGCTACCAATGGTAGTGACAGTAAAAGAGCACGGAAAATGCAATGAGAAAGTGCAAAGTGCCCCGTTAATGACGGCAAAGCCCGAGACGTCACTGCTCTTCTCTGTACTGAAAGTTCTTCACAACATTTCATTTTCCACAAGCCACATTACTCCACATCTAAGGCAGCAGCACGGAGCTGCACGTTATGCCCTGATGAGAGGCCTTCAGAGGTCTTTGAGAACAGCAATGCCTGGCATGGCAGAAGGGAACCAGGCTGTGCTCTGCAAAAATACAAAGTAGGAACTTACCTGTTGTCCAGTATTTAATCCCTCCATGGTTTACTTGCAAACGATGTATAAGCAACCCTGCAGAAACACTTCAGGTATTTCTAAAGCAGCATTTAGAGTTTAGATCCTTAAACACCATCAGAACAATGCAAGTTCCTTGGTGAAACGTGCCATGATTTTAGAAAGATTGAAAGGCTGAAGTAAAATTTTCAGAAGCCTTTCCACCACTCACAAATACTACAGATCACTTTACAAAGAGACTCAGGCACACCTGAAATTAGGAGCAGGAAAAAGGCCACTGGTCACTAGCCTGACACTTCTAGGATGACTTGCTCTCCGAGCCCTCAAATAACAAAACTCAGCATAAAATAGTACTTAGGGGTAGGACTCTTTTTCCCTCCCCCCCACTCCCCAGACTTTTGGGAAAAAAAATTCAAGCAATTCTCATCTAAATATCAATTGCATGTGTCAAAATTATAGATAGACATCAGATGTTTATGCTGTCATTCTTGCCATCTACCTGTAATTGGATAACATTTTCGGTAGCTGCAGCTTAGATTCTATACACTGAGCAAGATTTGAGCTCCCCTTTTAAATAACATTACAAAAATGGATCTACCAGAGCACAGAGCTCAGCAGAGATTATCAGCCCAGGTATTTATCTCACTCTCCTGGCTGACATTTTCAGCCCTGTTGAGCTCTCTATTGCTGTGCCCAGGAAATTTTTCTGGCTAATTTGAAGATGAGCCATGGACATCTATAATATCTGTAGCCAAAATACTGGCTGCACTACTCCTATGGGTTTACCTCTTTTTCTTTATGGGATATAAATAAGAAAAATGTTCAAAAACTTAAAATTGGGTTTTGCAGAAAAAATGCTTATAATTAGATCAGAAAATTATGATCTTGAAAGCAGACATTGCCTGACAAAGTGAATTCTGGTTTCAGGTTTAGAAATTTAGGTGCATTTACATGGAGAAAGATTTTCAGTTTTGTTTTCTATAAAGAGACCTATTTTTAAAACGTGAATACCCAAATAGTTTGTTTAAATTTAAGCGTGCTGTTTTATTCAGCTTCTAGAGGTCTCCTATCAGGCAACACATTTTTGTTCTTGTGAAAGTAAGTTTCAGATGCTTGTCAGAAAGACACTGGCACAGCTGCACCCTCCAGATGTGCCACAAGCCAGTTTGGTGTGCATAAAGCGAAGGGGTTATATTCCATTTGGCCAGTGAAATAGAGAATTCTAGCAAAGAGCCTTTTGGAACAGCACTAAGAAGCTTGGAAAGCAGATGAGGTGAAGTCAAACTGTGCACTACCATCTGTTCTAGCACTGAGCTCCTTGCATTTGGTAAGGGATTAATTTTCTTTCCTTTAAATGGCATTTTATTCTATAGGATGTCTATCTAAACTGTCTGCAAGGCATTAAAAAACGACAGTATTAATCAACATACTGAAATTCTGCCAATCTTATTCCAAAAGACAATTAGCAATAAAATACTTTCTTGTTGATGTTAGTGGTTCTACTTCTCAAGTTGGATGTCTTTCCAGCTGACTGAACCTCATCAGGCTCTAGCATGTGTAAGTGAAGAGCAGCACACTAAAGTCAGTAATTATCTTTGAAATGTTTAAGGTAGAAAAGGCCACAAGATGCAGAATACTCATACAATGTTGTTAGAGCTCCTGTTATAATTTTCACAGGGCAATAGACAGAAATAAATTTTTAAAAAATAATTACCCATCAGCTGGTGGTGTTATTTTGCTTTAATGAACAGTTTTTAAATAGATATAGCTTTTTGTCTTCTGCCTCTGAAATATAGCATAGCATGATACACCTTCCACTTTCCAAATATTTATCTCTCTGTCCTCTGTCAGAGAGAATTAGGATGGCTGCAGCAAAGCTATGAGAAGGAACTGCTCCTCTAACATTATTTAGTTCCACAATTGTCTGATACTGTTTCTTGTACACCTACCAAAACTTTTTAAGACAGGTATCTGAAGAATTTGCAGTGCTGGGTTTATGCAGGAGGACTGATTTGAAATCAAACATTTTTTTAGGCAAGGTATTACTTAAAATAATTGTCCACATTTTCTGACGGCACAATTACATCAGAAAGAACCCCAAACCTACCAAGCTGTGTTCTTTGTGTTCGGTAGTAAACCAACATAATATACACACAGTGCTGAAAACCAGGGATGTCCCTACTGCCAGGGACGTCAGTCTAATTAGATCCTTTGTAGCCTCAGAGCCCCAAATGCTGAAAAAACATTTTGTATATGAAATGCCCATTTGGGCACAGCTCTGCTGCTACTTCCTATTGAGCTGAGGTACTGGTAATGGAAACTTTTACTACATCATGTTCTTCTGAGCAACTTCCCTAGCTGTGGTTTTCTGCTATTCCCCTGATAAAAGCACAAAAGTGGTGAGAGTTTAGCAAGTATGTAAAACTCTTGCATGAATTTGACACCAGAGTTCTCAAAAGCAAAACTGTACGAAATTGGAGACGCCCAAACTAGGTCATTTCTCATCTGTTGGCACAGCAGGTGTTATTGTGATGTTAAATTTCAATGTCTGCTTTGATTTAGCTCCGAAGAACTTTGACGGAATTAGCAAGCACAATGGGAAATACTGTGAAAACTCCAAGAGCTTCTGAGGAAACAAACACGCCGAGCCAAATGGGTAAGCACTCATTTCATTCCTTTCCAGAGAAAAAGACGCTCATGATACACGACAGACTCAGCCATGTGTCGCTCCTCACCCGCCTGACAGGAGCAGCAAGTGCCTGGCTGCTGTGGGAGAAGGAGGGCACCCACCAGACAGGGCTTATATTTAGCTACGTTTTAGCTCATTTTCCAAGAAGCATGTTAATTAAAAACCCCAAATGTTAAACGTATTATTTGCTGGTGCTCCTTGAAAGACGTTCCTTCCAAATCAGAAAGCACTGAAACACTACTTCAGAAACCAGAAATGCTGTGTTTTGACATAATTGCATGTGATATTTTATACAAATTTATACTTGAAATTTGGGGTTCCTTCATTTAAGGTTAAAAGTTTTAATGATGTATTGCATTGAACCTTATGTCCATCCACTGTCAGATAATTGCATTAAAAGTAGCGCACAGCCAACCTGTCACCAGATTTATCCATAAAGGCTAGAGAGGAATACAAGTGCCACAAGGCAAGCTGCCAAAGAAGAATATAACACATCTGCCCTCTGCATCCACATATGAATAAATCAGGTTGCAAATCCCTCCCTGCCACTTCTGTAGGCTGGTAGAGGTCATGCATTGGAGGGGGAAAGGAAGAGGGATTTGGTGATCAGCTACTACAAACTGTGAGTGAGTGGGTGGAGAACCAGTAGTGCCTCAGCCCTCCTGGTGCACTAACACAGGCAGCTGCACAAGAGCTGCAAGAAAACACTCCCCAAAGGTGAAGAGGAGAAAGCAGTTTTTTCTTTTTTTTCCTTTGGGTTTGGGGTGGGCTTTTTAAGTAGATTTGTTTGTTTGTGTTTTGTTTTGTTGTAATTTGGAATTTTTTCCATCAAAGATTTTCTGATTGGGCTACTCATTTTTATAAGGATAGGAAATCAGTCTGGTTTGATTTTTGCTGCAAGGAAACCCAGCCCGCTCTTAATATGGTTAGGAACTCACTGAGATGGGCAGTCTTGCAGCCATAGGTCCTAACATAGCAGAGACCAAAAACTACTCAGCAAATTTCTATTTTTTATCTTTCTGGTGAAGAAAAGTGCCTTATGCTGATATTCCCAACAACTACTGACAAAAATACCACATATGAACACCAAAACAGAGACATGCATTCACTCAAAGCAGGACCTTGCTGATGAGCAGGCCGTGGCTGTGACCAAGTTTGTCCTGTGCATGCTGAAAGTCAGGATTTAGCAGGGCTAGAAACAACTGCAACCCTTTCTGTGATGGAAATATAAGATACACCTAAAAAGTAGCACTGCAAACATTGATAGCACAGTGGCTACAAGGGGGAAATATCTATTTGGGAATTCAGGACTCAATCTACTTCAACTTTCCTACCCATCCAGCACATTCAGAAAGGGATGTTGTTAGTCTCACCTGACCTCCTGCTACCACCTGGGGAGAGAACAAATCTCCTGTAGTTGCAGAGGCACCTGCCAAGGCTGTAGGGATGTTTCATACATTCTCACAGATGAAATTGCACCAGATACCCATGTTTGATCATCCAAAGACATGGGGGCTGTCACAAAAATTATCAGTGATGGAACACCTCTCCTATGAGAAAAGCTGAGAGAGTAGGGATTATTCAGCCTGGAGAAGAGAAGGCTCCAGGGAGACCTTGTTGCAGTTCTCAATACTTAAATAAGGCTTATAGGAAAGATGGGGATGGACTTTTCAGTAGGGCTTGTTGTGAAACAACAAAGGATAATGGTTTTAAGTTAAGATAGGGTAGATTTAGACTAGATATAAAGGGGAAAAATCATAATGGGAGTGGTGCAATACTAGATCAGGTTGCCCACGGAGGTTGTAGATGCCACATCTCTAGGAACTTTCAAGCTCAGGGTGGTCGGCGCTCTGAACAACTTGATCCAGTTGAAGATGTCCCCACTCATTTGAGAGTGTTGGACTAGATGACCTTTAAAGGTCCTTTCCAACTCAAACTATTCCTTGATTCTAGGATTTATCAGCCTGAATAGCTCTTTGGATCCATCCACCTCTTAGCCTGGGTCAGACCTTTAATAATGACTTAGATTTTGCTGATGAAAGTTGGGAATACAAACATCAGTAGTCATCTAAATCCAATGAAAAGACTTCTAAAAATGAACCTGGTACCAAAGTGTGTGTTTGGGTTCATCCAGTGAGTTTGTATCTGTTTGCCTTCCTGAGCAGATCAAACTCCAAATCACATCACAAAACAAAAGATTTTCACCAGGCCAGGAACAGACTTGATTTAACTGAGGTGGAGGATCCAATCCATGGACTTTCAATAGTTGAAATAATTATTAGAAGTAGGTTTGACACTGGCTTATTTCAGGGAGACTGAATAAAATGAAGGACTGAAATAGAAGGGAAATAATGAAAGATTTTCCAACAAAAAGGGGGAAGAAAATAGATAAATGCAATCTGCAGACTCGGTCTGCAGTGTTCATTAGACCCCTATGAGCCCCTTGTGCTGCCTGATATTTGCACTGAAAGCAAAACCTTGTGCTTTCCTCAGCACCCGTGTGCCAGTCTTGGTCCTGTCAAAGGGAACAGTGTATAAGCTGATTTCCCAAGGAGGCATTTGGACCCCAAAGATAACTGCACCCCTTCTGCCTGCACACTGCACAGGCATTCCTGGCACAACCCCGGGACTCATGACAGAGTAAGCAGTACAGCAAAAGGTCATCAGGCATGTCTCTGTCCTCCTTTGGGACCCTGAATCAAGGGTTAACCCTTTTGGGCTGCACCTGCACAGTTCTCAGTTCCCAAGCTGGCTGGTTGAGATCTAGCTTGGGTACCAAGGTGTGAGACTCTGCAGCCACACCTTGTGGTGCTGCACATTTTTCCAGATGAGTGCCTTCCTTCACTCTCTCTGGTGCACCCATGCCATAATCATAATATTTCTGCTGGCCAGTAAAGCTGGATGATGCATGGAGCTGAGCTCCAAAGGGTTCATTCCCACTCCAGACATGGACCATGTCAGTGCCCAGCACAGCAGATTTTTGAGGGCAATGAGCTGGATCTGGATGCTCTGCCTATGCACTTCCTACTCTCTATTAATGCTTCATAGTCCATTTCCAATGACTAATTTGAAGGTTACAATATTCAGTCTCACATTTTGCAAGAACATGTGGGTGTGAAGACAACTAAAATTAGCATGTATTTCATATTCATTTCCTACTCCTAAAGAAACCACCCAGAATTAACACCTGCTGTAGTGGAAATGATTTTGCTTCGATCTTTCCACTCTAACTTTTGGGTTGTTCCACTCCACATATGACATACACTTGCCCTGTGGAGGAGAGTTTGTGTTAGACAAACTCAGGCAAATCTTTTTTTTTTTTTTTTTTTTTTAACATCTTGAAAGTGTGGGGAGCTCACCAGATCAAATCTATTAGATCACTGTGAAATTTAGGTGTGGAGAAAGCATGTAATTTGTTTCATTCTTGTTTCCAGGCTTTTTTGTTTGTAAGGAGCTGGTATGGGTTCTGTGAAATGTTGTACAGTGTGGTGGGGTATTTTGCATGACCAAAAAACCCAGTGAGGTTTGACTTAAATACCAATCAAAATGAAGAGTAGAAGGAGGGGGCTCACTCGTTTCCTTACACTTTTATGTAACTATATGCAGTTTAAGACATAACATTTCCATGGATGTGGAAGATAACACTCTGATATATTCCTTCCTTTTCAGAACTACAAATTACATGCAAAATGGAAACAAAAATTAGTATAATTATGAAAGTGTAAGCAAAGTAACACAGGTCTTGCTAGAGTAGACAAAAACTCACCTTCCCCACAGTGCATAATGAAATGCAAATTATGGTGCACAAGGAGGAGAGCAGAAAAGCATTTGTTTTCCACTCTTTCACTATGGAAGCAGAACATTTATAAATAAAGAGCATATTTTTTTTAAAGCATTGCTAAAAGCATTAAGGTAAAAATAATTATATTTAATGTAACATTACATTATGTTTTATAACCTGCAACTTAAGAGAAATTAAGAGAAATTAAGTGATGGTATTTTACTCTCATTTTGCTATTTTTAAAATGCACCTTCTAGCCTGTATTTTTTCTAGTAGTTTTGGATAAAGATTTTGTCAAAAAAGACTCAGTGCTAGTGCTTAGGTGTTATTAACCTCAGGTACTAAGTAGCTTCTTAGACAGGAAGGTGCCACTAGATTTTCTGTGCAGAACAACAAAGCTATCAAAGGCTTAGCACAGAATTTCTTCAACAGGGTTCAACTAAGTGTGTAATAAGTTATATTAGACTAATCACAGTGGTTGGCTGTACTGGACTGGTCCTGTTTAATTCAGTGACTAATCAACTAAGAAAATCATTGCCGTATCAATATTAAACACATTCTCAAAATAATCTTAGAATGGTTTAGGTTGGAAGGGATCTTAAAGATCATCTAATCCCATTCTCACTGCCGTGGGCAGGGATGCCATCCACTAGATCAGGTTGCTCAGACCCCATCCAGCCTGGCCCTGAACACTTCCAGGGATGGGGCATCCACAACTTCCCTGGGCAACCTGTTGTGTTTCTTTTATTCGTATTTCCTTCAGACTTTTACTGTTATCTCCGTGAGTTGTTTCTAAGGCCCTGAGACACATAGCTAAAAACACAGAGCATTCATTCAGGTTGCACCTAGGTTTCCCTCAAAAGCTGTCTTCCTTAAAGAGAAGCTGGCAACAAATCTACATTAAATGAGAAAAAAACTAACAAGATACAGAAGTGTTTCTATCTATCTAATTTCTTCCTTTCCTACCCTGAATTCACACCCATATTTGCACATGTTGGGCTGCACAAAATGGGAAGTATTGAAGATCAAACAACCTCTGCAAATGTAGTGCTAGATGGTGTTCCTAAGGATCAGGGTGCTGATCCTGGTGGGGGCAGAGGGAAGTTCTGTCTCCCTGTGAGATCGTGGAGGGTACTGAGATGTGCAGAGGGGAGGAACTGCTTCCAGGAGAAACACAGGCAGTATATGGCACAATCCCTCTTGCCAGGACTTGTGACAAAGAGCTCAAAACAGCCAGCATGACACATTTCTGAGCCTCCCAGCTGTCAGCAGTTACTGCCACCACAGATTCCAGCAGGATGAGGAGCATTTCATGTTTGATAGCCCCAGTCTTGTGTAAAGGGCTCTATCCTTCAGGAACCCAGAAGACTCAGCATTTCCTACACAGGGTGCAAGTCCCAGATTCATCCCAGCTGATGTAAAAGGTCTTCTCATCTCTTTACTGACCTCAGCTCTGCAAGTTGCCATTGTGCAATGGTTTCAACTTAAGCACCCCTGTGCCTGTTTTCTTTCACCAAAGCTCTTGCACAGTCTCCATGCAATGGTGAGAACCAAGTGCACTGGATGATCATCAAGCTCCTTTAAAAAGTGATGTAAACGGACAAAAATGGCCACACTCTCACTGACCTTGATCTAAACTACCACTGAAAAGTATCAGTGGTGTAAAATTATGAAACAATTCAACATGCATCTTCCTTTTCTTAAATCTAATGCTACAAAACTGTAGCTGGAGGCAATTAGAGACAGTGGCATTAAGCAAACTGGGTTACTTCCTAATACTATAAATACTTACTAATTTTTTAGTTTCACACTAAATATGTCCTTTAAATATGGTAATTGCTAGAAAAAGTGGTCTAAATTTAGCTGGTTACAATTAACCACATGACTTTTCATTTCTAGTATCTTCAAAGTCCTCTTATAAATCTGTAGGTTTTCTTTAGCTCATTATTTTTATTAAGTGACATTTCAGAGATATTTTTCCCCCCATTTGATCTACTACATAAAATCTATCATACTTAAAGAAAAATCCATTTTTGTCTCAGAGCACTACCTTTGTTTTAAGTGACCTTTTCTTTCTTCTTTCACAGGTCAGGAGAGTGACTTCCTTGCTGTTCTCTATGACTATCCTTCAGCAGACATAAGCCAACCTATATTTCATGTAGGGGAAAAACTACGTGTGCTATCAGAGTAAGTTGATAAATTTCTTTTTAAATTAGGTTTTATTAGTGAGTGAAGCAAAGCTCTGTTTTAGGCACCTGGCCCAAAATGGATGCAGTTCAGCAAGATGAACTGAGTTCAGAATTTTCAAGGAAGGATGCTTAGGCACAGTGTAAATTTCCATGTAGTTTAAGGGTTTGGGATTACATATTGTCCTTTGATCTATAGATTTATCTTAGGTTTCTCAAGCTAGATTCAGACTCTATTCTAAAATAAGACTCAGAACAATTCTGCCTTGAAAACTGATTATAAGTATTCCCCAAATGTAATAGAAAACAGAGTAAGAGCCAAAATAGTTTGAACCGCAAAGAAAAGGAAAATCACAGTGAATTTCTTTATGTCAAGTGTGTCTGTCATTTCCTCTCTCACCCTTTTTTAATGTAACAACTCCATTATAATTAAGTCTTAGGATTTCATTCCAATTTAAGGCAATTGAAAAAAAAAACTTTTAAAAAGTGTGTGTGTGTATGGGGGGGGGGGGTGTTTCTTTTCCTGTTTTTAATCAATTCTGCATTTTCTTAGTGAGGAAAAAAAGAGAGAGTCCTCAGTCAGTTCCACTCAAAAAATTTAAGAGCCCCAGAAGTAAGTAGGCTTCAGAGCACTCGTTCAGACTGACCTTAACCATAGTGCAGTATTGCCAGACAAAAGAATGAGCATGTGTACAAAAAATGGAAGCAGGCAGCCCTGATGTTCTTCTAGGTACAGCTTGTATCAGCACACAGTGACCTGGAAGTTTCCTGACCCCACAACCACTATTTGCACTGCTCAAAATGAAATGAAACATTTCATTTTTGCAGCTGGTCAAGCAGATGGATTAAATGGGAGACCAGATACATTGATAGCAGAGGAATCCTTGGAGGACTTCTAAAATAATTTTTAAAAAATCTCAACCAGATAGTCAAATGGTTGGAGGAGAGAAGTACTCCAGAGAAGCATCATGGATGACTGATGAATCCTCAGACACTTCTCCAGGCCACCATGACCTGCAGTGGCCTTTGTCACTCACAAGACACAGGCCCCAGTGGACCTTTGGTCTGGCCCAGAATGGCTGCATTAATGTTCTGCTGACACAGTGCTTTCTCTTCCTCTCTGAACCTAGGGGTCTCAAGACTCAGACAATACCACCAGATAAATTTTCTGCTGATGGAGAGCTCCTCTAAACCAGGGGGATTCTTCTCTACTAGCTTCTAGTAGTGTAAACCTTGCTGCAGTTAGCAGAACATTAATGACCTGGTACAACAAATGTTTCACTTGGAAATTCCAGCTTAAAGCCTCACTCAGATTTCATCAGCTACAAGCCCTCACACACCACAGGACTGCCTATGCCCACATCAGTGGGAACTATATGTGTGGCATATTATATGTACACATGTGCTGCAAAATATAATCTACTGCAGGAACAACTTCTGAAAGAATAGGTTTTGGCAGCAGAAGTTTTTGACGTGTTTGTCTGTTATGCAGTGAGCAAGGGCTTTTCCTGATGGATAAATTAGATCCAAAGGAAGCCTTGATGGGAATTTTCCTCTTATTATTTTGAACCATGAGCTTGTTCACAGATAACAAGACAGTCCAACACTCTATGCAAACCACAGTGTCCTGATGAAGGACCTGTTCTCCCCTGCTGGGGTACCTGCTGATGCCAGTGGGAATTGTTTGCCTGCAGCCTCTTCCTGCTCATAAGCTGCAATTCTTTTTCTGAAATCATTCAAAGAAGTAAAAGACAGCAAAAAAGAAGAGTAGCATTGTGTGACCAGAGCACAAGTGATGACGAGTCACCATAGAGGAGTCAGCACAAGCAGCAGCTTTTCAGTTCTTTTACAGCAGCAGCTTTTTAGCCTTCTACCAATATAATGATGTGTAGTGGCAATCAGCCCCACAATCCTGCCAGGAACAGGACATATGGAGCCTCCACAGGAAATGCAATTCCTCACAGATATTTGTGACTGCTCTGGGTTGGCAAATTTATATAAACAGTACTGGCATAATTTCTCATTCCCCACACTGGCCAGGCACTTTTCATTACCAGATGAACTGCATTTGGCTGGCAGTAGTCAAACCAAATGTCCTCCAAGATTTGCCCCAATATACATAACTTCTGTAGCTCCTGCCTCAGGAGAGATGTGCTGCTTTGGGATTTTAAATCATCACAGGGATTTTTCAGGGTTAGTAATATTAAAATTTGGAGGGAGAGAGACAACAAATCTCTCAGTTTTTGAGGTTTTTTTCCTTATTGCAATTCTTGGTTCTGTCTAGGACAGTTCTGGGGGGGAAAGGACCAAAATAACCTAAACTTCTTATAGATAAATTCATTTTATCTGGAAAACCAAACCAAAAACTTTACTTCCCCTTTTTCCCTCAGCACAGACATTCTGGACCATGGTACCAGAAGCTATAACTCATGACATTTAACCTAAGTGATTTCAACTCAGCTGTTCTGACACACACTGAGACTCTGACCTGCAGTGTGCACATTACTTTGGGAGCATTTATATGAACATCCACAAAATGAGCATTCAAACACAAGACACAGTTCCTTGGATTCAAACTCTTAAAGTGAAGGTGCAAAGAACCCATCAGTCATGAGGATGCTTGCACTACATCTAAAGCTCTGCAGCATCCCTGTGAAAATTCTTGGTTCCCTTTATTTATGAAGCGATTCAAGAGTAAAAGCCAGAATTCAGGATCACAATAACTTAAGATATACTGGGGGAAATACATATCCTGCAGCTTCAGCTGCAAGGTCTATTTTATTGGAGTCTGGTCTGCAGCTCGTGGAAGACAAGGGAAGGAGCAAACCACAAACAGGTTCAGTTGGACTGACAGCCTGTCCCCAAGCAGACAGGCTCCATTTCCCAGATCCTCTGCCCTGGTGTTACAGGGCTGTCCAGACACAACACACTCAGCTGTAAACTGAATATCTGGGACAGCAGTATAAATCTAGCTGTGGGAAGGCAGAGCACAGCATGGTTTAACCACTGAGTATTTATCCTTCTTCTTTCAGCTGCAGAAAAATATTTTATTACTTACGTAATTTAAATGGAACAAAGTAGCTTATTTCTGTGTCCACATTTAATTCTCAAGTAGGTTTAGAAATGGAACTACTCTAAATGAAACCATACAGGGTTCCTTTCTGAATACATCATTTCAGAAGCACACACAGAAGGTTGCAGGCTAATCTGTGTAGCTTCACTAACTTCCAATTGATGAGAAATTCTGAAAATACATCTGAAAATATCCTTTCTCCTGCTTTCACACAGTGAAGGAGGCTGGTGGAGAGTCCATTCCCTTACAACAGGTCGAGAAAATTATATTCCAGGAAAATATGTAGCAAAGGTTTATCATGGGTAAGTAAATGCATTTTTCTAACCTTTCATCACCACATTTTTACATATCCTCCCCTGATTACTCTGAGTCATAGTCCAAATAATAGTGAGTTGGAAGACAGAAATCTTATTTATTGACAGTCTCAAATACATCTTTTGAAAACTGAGAACCTCAAATCCACATATAAATTTAGACTAAGTGAAAAGGAAAATCCTTCTTTTAAATGCTGGAAAGAGCCAAAACCACCTCAAATTGCATACAAGATATTTAATATGCATCTGTTGCATGGACTGATCTCTAACTTAAAGACATTGATGAAGAGAGCCAATTTAGAATGGATTTTTAATATTTACATAGAGTAAAATTTTGGCTAGCTTTTCTTATGGAAAACAAGCCAAAAAGAGCAAATAGAAATGCTAATAAGTCATTCAAGAATGTAAACTTTCTCACTGGATGAACTATGGAAATTTCAGACATTTCTTGTTGCCATAGACACCACTCAGGGAAAAAAACCAAACAACAAAAAAACAAACAAAAAAAAATTCCCATTAAAGCACAGACTTAAAAGCTTTCTGGCAAATGTTTTAATACCTGTTTAATTTTAAGGAAATGAACTGTAAATGTCACTGTAAAATTGAAAATTGCCAAAAATTGAAGCAAGTGCTTCAATTTTAACATGCTTTTGCATCCTCCTGAAACAGCAATGCTTTCCCAAAGGCAGGACACAGATGTGGGGTAATGGAAGCTACTGTCTGAAACTTCAGTGACAGCAGACTGGATCAAACACATGAGAACAACTTTAAAATAGAATTCTAATCTACTCCTATTCTATTCTATTCTACTCCTATTCTATTCTTCCATTCCAATCCATTCCATAACTCTAGAAGAGCTGAACAAGCCCAGGTGCATGCGCTTGAGACACTGACACAATGAGACACTGGCTGTGGCAAGACACGGCGCTGCACCAAGTTATGGTGAAAATTAGTAGGTCTAATTCCACTTTCCCTTATCCACAAAGCCCATTAACTTAAATGCTTGGACCATTCCCTAGAAGAAGTAAAATAATTTTAACTTATATGGAGTTTATTTATGATACAATTTTGGGTTAACTAAAGTGGTTTAAACGAAAAAGAGAGATTTAACTAATGCCACAGATGTTGTCAATGTACCACATGAATGTGTCCCCAGCAATACAGATCAAAGCAGCTCCAAATGTTTTGTTTTCCAAAGTAAGTCCAAACCTTATTACTCTTCTCTTAACCTCACAAAGGTTAATGGAACTGAAAACCAGCAAAATCTTCTCCAGAAACTGGGGAAATATGCCTGAATATAGATGAGAGAATAACTATAGAAAGCCACAGTGTTATTTTTGCAGTCACTTTTCCTGGCTAATGCAGCACTTTCACAGCCACATGCTGCTCACTGTTTCACTGGTGTCCAGATTTCAGAATTTGTTTTTTCCTGCTTCACAGCTGGTTATTTGAAGGTCTGGGAAGAGAAAAAGCAGAGGAACTTCTTCAGCTACCCAACACCAAGGTCGGCTCCTTCATGATCAGAGAGAGTGAAACTAGGAAAGGTGAGACAATACAGATTTCCTCCCTGTTGATCTCAGGCATTTACAGTTCATAGGGTGACCTATACAGCTCTTTAATTCACTCTCTGTCCTGCTTCATATGGGTCAGTCCAAACCTAGAAAAGGTGTATAATGGGAGGGTGAAGGCACCCAGTGCAGTGTGCCAGCCCTTACCAGTCACCTACTGGAAACAGGGTATTGATGGCCATGGAAAGTTCCACAGGCATCAGCACAAAAAAGACACAGTTGTTTAAACACTATTATTTACTTTGGTTGCATGCAAACTTTATGAGGCAGTGGGACTTTCAGTGAAGGAACAGTCACAGCTTTGCCTTTGTCCACAAAAGATTGATTCAAGAAGGTGTAAAATGAACACCAAGAAGAGGGGGTGGCAGACAAGGGTGTTTATTATATAAATGAGGGATGTCTTTTATTTATTTTTAAAAATTACTGGCCTTCAATTTTATTTTCTTTCTTTTGCTACATGGGAATTATACTGTACCAACTTTATACTTTTATTTTCTCCAATGGGGACATAAATCAGAATCATAGAATGTCCTGACTTGGAAGGGACTTACAGGGATCACCGAGTCCAGCCCCTGAACCTGCACAGGACCACTCCAAGAATGCTACCATGTGCCTGAGAGCATGGTCCAAACCCTTCTTGAACTCTGTTGGGCTGGTGCTGTGACCACTCCCCCGGGGAGTGTCTTCCAGGGCCCAAAATCTCTCTGTGTGAAGAACCTTTTCCTGCTATTCAACCTAAACCTCCACTGACATAACTTCAGGCCATTCCCTTGGTCCTGCCACTGGTCACCAGTGACAAGAGATCAGTGTCTGCCCCTCTGCTGCCCCTTGTGAGGAAGTTGAACACAATAAGCAATAAAGTCTCCCCTCAGTCTGCTCTTCTCCAGGCTGAACAAATCTCCCATGTGCAAAGTGCTGTGTTCCTTTTCTGAAGCACCAGAACACATTCTAATATCATGATCCTTCAGATAAAAGAGAATAATACATCATCTCTTCTGACCTCTTGCATACCACAGGCCAATTACTTTCTTAATAGCTATACTAAATTCAAAGAAATTTAAGATTGGCATTTAGTCCTTGCCAATAAATGCTGCAGAACAATTCTAAACAGACAGAAAAATCCAAGTGACCATCTCCTGCCATGACTGCATTACCAGGTTTCAGCTACTACATTACTCAAAGCTGTCTACAGAAGAGTACCAGCCTATGAGTCTGATCTCCCTATTCAGTGGAGGGCAAACTCTGTAAAGGCCTATTTCCTTTATGCCATTTCAAAAGATCCCATGCCAGCAATAATAAAGGAAAGCAGACCTGAAATTTGGTTGAATTTAATTTGGTTGAAATTAAATTCAACAAAATTTTGGGTCATGTTATACCCTTTATTATATTTATGTATATCTATAAAGTATAATAAGATACATAAGATGGCCACTCAGGTTTTCTCATCTGTTTCTGAGATGTTTTGAGTAATGGCACCATATGTTACAGATACTCTGTTCTGCTACAGATACCAAACCAGCCCAACTTTGGTGTAATTAGCTGTTCTCTCTCTCCAGGGTTATATTCCTTGTCAGTGAGGCACAGGCAAGTGAAACATTACAGGATCTTCCGCCTCCCGAATAACTGGTATTACATCTCTCCACGACAAACCTTCCAGTGCCTTGAAGATCTTGTCAATCACTACTCAGGTAAAAATAAGTGCAGAAAAAACATATATTCCACTGGTAAATGTAAAACTATCTATCAAAGGTGCAGAACGAGAAGTTTTGCTTATGTCCAAGACTTGCAAATACTGCCACAGAAGAAGCAATGGAAAAAGTTTTGGTTTATACATTTTACTTCATTTTTCATCCTAAAAAAAAATATGCTGCCCTTAACAGTATAACTGAAATCAATACAAAAACTCAGCTAAATAAGGCTAGATAGGCTCTGTCTGTATTGGTGTTTTGTAGGATATTGTACAGCCACGTCAATAACATTGTTTGAGCCAAACACCAGGGTCTAGGGGTTCCCTAAAGAACTTCCAAATGCTCTTTGGAGGTCAGCACAGGTCAGGGATGCCCAGACCCTCTCAGAGCACACCTAATGTCAAAGTGTGAGCATAAAAAATGTTCAGCTGTAGAGAAGCCATGTACCTGTAGATGTAGGTTCCAGAGACAGATTGCAACTCCTGGCTATGTTTGCCAACATAAAGATGTCTGCCATTCATTTATTTGCCATTTAGGCATGCAGATAGCTTCAGGGCATGCAACACCAGGTTTCTATTCACATTTGCTTAAAGAACCACTACAGCACACAACCATATCTGCAGTAGAAAATTTTCAATAACATTGTAAGTTTCTTCCCTATCGCTTTAGCAGAAGTGCATGGCAGGAATTTATCAGCAGAGCTTATATCAAGAGGCTCAAGCTGTTAGCTCAACTGCAGAGTCAGCTGTCACTGTTACTAATATCAGTCCAGTGGTGACACTTTTTCAATGACAATTTTCCAGATTTATGGCAATTTAACCTCTGTCAGAAAGGTAACTTGACAACACAATTAAGTGGTTGCAGTTACTATGCATCATAATGAGAATGTTCTAAAATGAGGAAGGAAAATGCAAAAAACTAATTGCCTAAAAGTTATAAAAGAACAATAGGTTCTGTGCTTTAACAAGCAATGGGTACTCTGCAATTTTAAAAGTGTGACGTTACCATACCTAAGTATTTCACAGGTAAAAGAAAAAGTATGATGGCCAAAGAGTACACTGATAAACTGAGAAGAAAAGTAATTCACATTCAAAACAAGCAAATGAAACTTTCAAGTCCAATGACATCAAGAGAGTAAGAATTTGGACAGAAGATATATGTGTATTTACATGCTAGCTAGTTGACACCTTTCACCATTTAGAAAGAATGAAACAATTGAAGACCAAAATTTGGGCTGCGGCAGAACCCAGAACTTGTAACAACTAACATTTTTACTTGAGTTATAGGTGTAAGAGGAGACATAGTTAGATTTAGGCCTCCTCCTTCCCCCACCATGAGAAGATACAAAATCTCACTCTGAAATAAGGCTTAGATTGTAGAACACCAGCATTTAGCCATGATGTTCTCTGCTTGGGCAGAAGAGTATTTGTGATGTTCCTAGTGGAGCAAGAAGAGGGTAGAGCACAGAAACATTGATGAAGGTAATATGTGAACCCCAATTCATTCCACAGTCATGTTCCACAGAAGAATAGGTCTGCACACAATCCAATCTGATCTTTTTTACACGCTGTTTGCATGGCTGACACAATAGGAAGCAAAGCAGAACTCAGTGAGGGCTCAGAAAAACTAGGTTCAATTTTCTTCTGCTCTGTCACAAAATTGCTTCTAGTCTTTGAGTAAGTCACATTGTCTTTCTGTGTCTCAGTTCATCACTTGTATGAAATATATCCAATAAAAAATTAAAATGCAAAGGTATGAGGAAAGGAAAAAATAATCCTGTGTTTCTGTGTCCTTGCTGAGAACACAAAATGTTTGACTGCTGTTGCTGTGTCTAAAACTGTTAATTTGAGCATGCACCAGGGAAAGAAAACAGTAAGCAAAGATTGAATGTCTGTGTATTCATTTTCCTGTTCAGAAGTTGCTGATGGTCTCTGCTGTGTCCTTACAACACCCTGTCTCACCCAGTGCACTAACAACAACACCGTGATGAATCCAGTTCCTCCTGTGGTGATGAGGAATAAAAATTTCAGCTGGAGAAACATTCACAGGTACCACATACAGCACAGGCTGCCAGAAACAACAGGGCTGTTTCCCAGCCATGTATATTCTTGTACTTGCAACATAGAAGACACAGCTATTTATTTCCTTCTCCTAAAAGCAGGAGAAGGACAATCTGACATCAAGCTAACCCGTGAAAACTGAATGTCCAGCTCTCTAACTGATAATCTAAGTTTTAACTTTGAAAGGAAGTATCATTAGCATTCAATATTTCTCCTATCAGTCCCTTTGGGAGTCCTGAGTCCTTTCACCAAGGGGCAGGAGTGAGAGCTGGGTCACAAAGCCCAGGGGCATCCACCACTGCTGCTCCATCCCCACTGATGTGCAGGAGCTCACAGGTGAGCCGTGGCAGGCAGAACTGGCTCCCCTTTCTTCACACACCCAGGAAACAGCACAGGTGTAATGAACCATTATCCAAAAATAAACCTTTCCTGTGTATCCTCTCGATACACAGCCCAATTCATGAGATTTCTAATATCACAACTGCCACAAGAGAAAGTAGGTCAGGTTTCAGAAGCTGGGGAAACAACCACCCTCGGAAACAAAAGCACCTTTTACTTTTGAAGGGTAAATTTCCCTTCACTACTCTTCTTCACAAAACATTCACGTGCTTATGAAGGCAAGAAAATTTTGTGCAGCATTGAGGTAATTTTTCCTACAGATTAAGAAGAGAATATAGATGATACACTTTCTTTTCAAGTGCCAAAAAATATTTATATATTACTGTTGTAGTGTTTTTTTGAGAAACGCTAAGTGACAGAAATGCTTGGTGATTTATGAGGCAGAAATATTTTTATACAACAAAAATAACATTATTAGGTTTAACAACTGTTAATATTATCCTAAGAGGCTCAGTCCAAGTAGCTGAAATGATAACAAAATTTTGTTCTTTTAAAGGCTGGAGGTGACTGGAGATACCAAAAGTACCCTGGCAGCAATGGATGACTCTTGCCTCAGCTATGGCCTGAGGGAAAGCATCGCTTCCTACCTCTCCCTAACTGAGGATGACAATGCCTCTTTTGCAAGTGCCAGAAAGAAGAAATCCCAATCTCTCATATACACAGGGAACAAACGTAACAGTGCCCTTCACTTGCCATCTACATACTATGATGACTAAATACAAGACAAACAGGAAAAAGCCACAAACTGACGAGTTAGGAGAGAAACCAGAGCATCCTGTGGTCCTTCCACCCTTCAACAGCCGGGAGATACAATCTGCTAAGCTGGTGACCAAACACCAGCAGTGCTTCTGCATTTCTTCTTCTAAAGAGCTTCTCAAGGGTGCTATCCCAGTCATGGCTTATGCTGGGGATGTCCCCAGTGCACCAGAACTGGACCACAAGCAGGACAAACTGAGACTCTAAGTTAAAAGCCAAGTGGTGCAGGTGACTCTTCACAGGGGCAATGCCCAGTGTTGTACAGAGGTGACTGCACAGGGAAGAACTAACTGCAGCTCAAGAGCTTAATTAAGTCTTACTCTGGTATTCTCTACAAAACTTTCTTTACAGAACCTATCTACACTGAAAAAAGGAGCATTTTTCTTCTCAAGATAGACTTATCCATTGCCATTGAGAATGGGTCAGAGAGACATCAATAACCTCAAGAAAGTCATCTGGCATCCAAGAAACACCTGATTATAGTGGCTCTATACTTATCTTTTAGGAGAAAAAATTTAAATCACTGACTTTACAAGTAGCATTTAATTCACTTGCTGGCTATGGTCTGCAGTGTCATAAAACAGTCACAAATTTAAGAACAAGCTTAATTCACTGAGAAAAGCAGTTCCTACTTACACCTGAGATGGGAGTTCAGGCATAGCCAAACATGTAACTCAGCTGCTCATAGTAAAGCAGATAAACAGGGAACAAAGGGGGGTTTAATTGAAAAGCAAGATGTGATAATAATGTGCCTAACTGCAAAGGTTGGCTTGGAAAGGTGTGAACTTTTATGTGTACAGGGACATATTTTAAATTTGACTTCTGAAGTCAGCCACATATTTATGTATAATATTTATATTAATAGCAGCTTTAAAATAATTAAACTAAGGAAACAAATCAGTAACAGTGGATGTTAGAGATTTTTCCTAATTTCTTGTCTGATGAGAGTTATGTCAAATAGTAATTACACTTTCCATCTAATCACTTAAGGATTAGAGGGTTTTCTGAAATTTCTTTTTTTTTTTTTTTTTTTTTTTTTCTCGTATGTACCCCAAGTCATGAAAGAGCAAATAGCATTTTCACAGAATTCACAGAATGACTAGGTTGGAAGACACCTTCAAGATCATCCAGTCCAATCCATGCCCCAACACCTCAACTAAACCATGGCACTGAGTGCCACATCCTTTTTTATACACAGCCAGGGATTGTGTCCCCACCACCTCCCCAGGCAGACAATTCCAGTACTTTCCTTTGAACCTGCTTTTGATTGCTTTCTAAACCAAGCAATCACTCTTGTTTGAGTGTGCAAAATACTGCAACCTATGCTGTCAAGCTGAGATAGTTTCATTCCAATATTCTTTTCTACATTTTTGCATATATTTGAATAATGAAGGTTTGGACAAATAGAGAATTTGAGAGGTTTTATATACATATATATATATATATATACATACATATATATATATATATATATATATTTACTCTCTAAACAGCTCTTAGAACAAATCTATGTGCTCTTTAGCTCTTGTGTAAGGTCATTTGCACTAGCAAGACAGGTTCAGAGATCAAAATATTTCACAGCCTGTTTAAACATATTTCAGGACTTAAAGGATGAATGTAATTTGGCTGGTAAACAAAAAGCAAAACACACTCAGGAACTCTAGGCATTTGTACAATCTAATTACTGTTACTGACAATCAATACATTATGGTGGCTGCATTTTATCCATTAAATGTATATGGGGAGCATTTCAGATTTCTAAGTCATCACTTGTATTTATTCATTAAAATAATATTCAGTAGTTACTTTGTTACTTTGTGCTGCTTTTAGAAAATGGAAAACCTGGTGTGCAACCAGTACAATCACACAGCCCTGCAATGACAGTGCCAGAAGTTATCTTGGATGGAAGGTGACAAAAGAATCCCAGAGCCCGTACAATTGGCAGCACTCAGGCACACTCTGTGAGAAGGGGATAAAACATCCTGACACTGACAGGTTCAACAATCATGGACCAGCTCAGCACGGAAAGGACCCCCAGACATCCTCTGATCCAACCCCTCCCTGTTTCACCAGGGTCACCTTGAGCCATTTGACCCAGGCCCATGTCCAGATGGCTTTGGAATACCTCCAGAGTTGGAGACTCCACTCCCTGGGTGACCTATGCAGACCTCTGTCATCCTCACAGTAATGCCATGATAAGGTGACAAAAACTAATTAAATGTACCATAGGGGTGGCTGGACTTCATGGATGGTTATGGGGAGATCCTGTGAGGTCTGGCCATTTTCACAATTAAGTGAAAGCCTTTATTTGGGACCTTTTGGGAAACACAAGCTTGCAAGGGATGACAGCCCCCAGGTGATTTTATACAAATCTGACACTACCTATGAAATGGTATAATGAAAAAAGTAACCAAGGGAGGTGGTTGGTTTGCCATGTCAATAAAGAGTTTTGAGAGGGAATGAGATTGGTAAAGGGAGGGGAAAAGGAGATGGGAAAAGAGGGAAGAAAGGAGATCTAAAGAGTAGCTAATTACCAGGATCTGGGATATTTAGGGTCCATGTGAGAGAGCCCTGCACTTGACTGCAGTAGAAGAGCAATAAACCTTCTCTTTGCACTATTGTCTGAACTGCTTCCATGGCCAGGAGGGACCTGGTGTCTTCCCTTGCACTGGGTGGAAGAAGGTTGGAAGCTGCCTTGACATCCACCAGGAATGCCTGGAGAGGACACCCAACACAGCTGCCCTCTGCAGCCCCCTGCCATCCACACCATTGATCCCGTCACCTACATCAACATCACACTGGTAGTTAATTGAGTGATAAAAATGAAGTCAAATGCCAGGCTAATGCTCTTAAACCATTTAAAATAAGACCAGAATTATTGATAACACTTATTTCTAATCATACTATTGAAAGATGAAATAAAATCTAAAAAGTCCCGGTGATATCTTTGCACTGATTTTGTTCGATCTGTTTTCAGATTTGTTCCAAAAAGTTATTATAGGGTACACAGAGGAAACTCAATAGCATTTTGCTATTTCAGGCGCACATTTTCTAGTAAAGAAAGTTTCATGCACCACTCCTCTCTGCATGCTCAGGAACAGCATGGTTTTATCATGCATAACAAATACAGACACAAGAAGCACAAAGCTGACTTCTGCAGAAGAGCTCCATTGAGGGATTTTCCCTCAGGAAAGATATATCTGTTATATATTCTCAGTTTCATAATTCTAGTCTGTGTGCACCTCCTTTTTTACAGTAACATTAAAAGTACTCAATCATTTTGGAGTCTTTGAACAAATACAAGACACATTCCTTTATAGGAGATGTAAGTGAAAAAACAACTTTGGCACCACTTAAAAAAAAAAAAAAAAGACAAATTAAGTCTATTTTTAAGCTACAAGCTACTTATATTGTTGCTTGCTTTTTATATTGTCAGTGAATTTCACAAAAAAAAAAACCAAATTCAATGTGACGCTGTCAACATAAATAATTAACACTACTCTGAACTCAGTGGAGATGCTGCTTTTGCCAAGACAGTGGTCTGTACAGTCCCAGAAAAACAATGATGTAAACACTAGAAAAGTGGGAAGAATCTGTGCACCTATCTGCTCATTGCACTTGCTGCTGTTTTCCATCAATCAGTGTTCTGCTGTAGGAGAAAGAATGAGTTTAAACTTACCTTATGAAAGAAAATACGTAATGTGGAACCACTCTCCAGAAGCAGCAATAAGCAAAGATGTCCTTGCATTTCCCTTCCCTAATGGTTCAGCTGTTAAATTACACTGTGTCTGGCACAGTTTCCACAGGGCCCCATCCTCAGCCATGTCAGTAAAGAGTTTGTGACTTCAGAGTAGGAGGAAATTGAGAGAAAAGTACTCTGGTTCCTCTAGCAAATTAAATTCTATGTCAAGAGCTGACTAAAAATCTAGGAACTGTGTGAGGAATTATTTGAAAATGACAGAAAAAAACAATTAATGAGCAGCAATTTTCAAAACCTTCCCTTGCCTTCCCCAATAGAACAATGCAATTAAAATAAACTTATTGAGCCATGGGGATGCAAAAGCAAGTTATGTTTCCTGAAGCAAGGACACAGTGAAGAACAATTAGGTACTGAATTAAGATGTCATTATATTCAAGGCAGCATTTTATTTAATTGGGCCCTCAGCTTCCTGAATCAAGAATTCTATTCCACTGCTCACTGTTCCAAGGCAGCACTGCTAGCAGAGCTCATTTCGTCCAAGTACCATTTCTGATGGATATATAAACTTCCTCTGGTGATTAAGCCTCATTTCAGAGCACACTGAGGCTGTGGAGATAAACAGCAGTATTGACGCTGGCAAAGCTGTTATCAGAGTCCTAAGACTCAACACAGGAAAGGCTGTAAGGATATGGATCACTTGGAGTGACTGAGAAAATGGTCTAAGCTGATGGGAAACTAGCCCATCTGTAAACTGATTTTTACTCCCTGAAACTTGCTTTTTTTTTCCTTTTAAATGAAATCTGTCTCAAGATCCGATAAAAAGACTGGATAGTTTACCATGTGGGAGTTTGGCTCATCAGTTTCAGAGTCTAAAAGCTGCTGACCAACATCATATTTATGGAATGGAAACTAAGCTGTTGTACCTCCAGGTTATGAAACAAGGTTATTTATATAATACACAAAAAACCACAGTGACGAAAACTGGATTCTTACTATGAGTAAATCAAACACCAAAGTGCATCTCTTGTACATCCTGGTGAAGCATCCAGCTCCTGGAGATAACAGTCACAGGTGAGATGAAAAATAACTACAGCAATAACAGCCCTGTCAAGGTATGGATGAAATAAAGCCAGCACCCACGCGCCGCCACTGCAGCATCCTCATCTCTGTAGCAGCTTCCTTTCACCATGCAGGTGAAGCTGGAGCAGGAGTGGAACTCACCATCAGCAGCAGCCTGCTGAAGAGGTCTGCGCCCGCCGTGTCCGTGAGCAGATGAACGCTGGCGATGTCAGCCCCACCACGCGCGGCTCCCAGCGACACGCGGCCGGGATCGCCCCCAAAGCTGGCGATGTTCTGCTGCACCCACCTCAGAGCTGCCAGCTGGTCCCACAGGCCTGCGTTCCCACTCACCTCAGCAGAGCCTGGAAAAGGAAACAAAACTGGCTGAAAACGATAAACATTGAAATTTGGGGTAAATGTGACATTTTTTGCAGCTCTTGTAGCTGAAACTTGACAAAACTGATACCCAGAGTCTAAAAGTCTGAGGTGGTCTCTTCCAACGAAGTCGCTTTACACAGTGACTTCGTTTCAGTTTTTACCACTCCACAGGGCAGCCCTAGGGGTGCTGCTTTGTCCTAGTGATAGAAAAATAACACATGAACTTCTAAGCTTCATTAGGACACTTCATGGCCAGAGACAAATCCAGGCTCAAGTTCACAGATTTAGCCATAAGATTCTTTTTCTACGTAAGTATCTCAATCTTAAAATGAATTAAAAACAGACAAAGAAAACATCTGCGTGTTTGCCAAGTTCACAAGTTGGAAGGGATCTATTAAGATTAGTGTTTTCCTGGGGTACACCTGATTAAATGTTTCCTTCCTACATACCTCTTACACTTGCCCTGCCTGACCAATCCTAAATCCCAATATCTTGAATTTCTTCCAGATATTATTTTAAAATTTATAATATTTCTGCCTATATTCTTTGAGATTGTCCTATGTCTCTCCAATACAAATCTGATATTTTTTTTTTTTGTAAATATAAAAACAAACAAATAATTAATCATGTACTTCTCATACCTAAATATGACCTCCTCCTTTACAACACCAAAAAGTGGTAACCTGGTACTTTAATTAATAAGAAACAAATGCTGAAAGTATCTAATGATGCAAGAATGTAGGTAAAGCTTGATTTTATGTCAACAAAAGCAGAAATAAGTAATTCCTCCATGGTTTGTAAAAAGGAATAGAAAATGATTATTCACTGTCTGCTTCTTTTTAATCCACAATGAGCCATTCATTTTCAAAGTTTTAAAATTCTTCACATTTAAAACTTGGAAAAAACCAAAAAGCCACAGGATAAAACAGAAAAGCTGTGAATAGAAACACAGCTGAAACTATTTGTTTCTTCCATTGCCAAGACCAAATAGTAGAAGTTTAAAATAAGGATAGGTTCAGAAACTAGTGAATTAAAATTAATAGAGATTGGAATAAAAAGATGCTGCTTTGTGGACAGGTCTTGGGCAAAGAGCAGTTAAAGTGTACATCCTTTACACTGCTATAGTGAATTCCTGAGGTATCAAACACACCAGTTTACACAGCAGAATAAACACAGAGGAGAAAGATAAATGGTAACCTTGCAGATCTTAGAGGTGCCCACACTACAACAGCCATTGTTAGGAACAGCCTTTCAGTAGGGCAGCCAAAAAGTGAACTGTGGCCTATAGCCATTGCTTCAGATTATCAGGCCAAGCCACACCAGTGAAGCAATGGAGGAAATATTTTCCCTGCTTAGTTTTTTGGTTCTATGATTTGTTTTTTATTTGTTCTGCATACCATGACCAGTTCCCAGAGCTCTCAATCCAGCAAATAAACCCACTCTTTAAAAAGGAAATCTCATTTTAAGGACTTGCTCCATCCCCACTGGGACCAGTCCAAAGGAAGTGAAACCATAGAATCAGTCATGTTGGAAGGGACCTTAAGTCATTGTTAACCCAGCACTGTCAAGTTCACCACTAAACTATGTCCCCAAGTGCCACATCTACATCTTTTTAAATATTTCCAGGGATGGTGCTTCAACCACTGCCCTGTGCAGCCTGCTCCAATGTTTTTCAATCCCTCTAGTGAAAAAATTTATGTGCACATCCATGTAAATGTTTTAGCCACACAATCTGCCTTGCTTTCACTATACTAAACAAAAAGACCAAAGAGGGAAATATAACCAGTTTCTTTCTCCTTGGCAAAAACCACAACTGGGTTGTGAAATGTACCACACTGGAGAACGGATGCATGCATGGACCTTCATAGGAGTTAGACTGAAAGAAACATGTCTGCCAGGAATCTTTTCAACTGCCTTTTTGTAGGAAAGGATCACATTCCTGCGGACCACAGGAAGCTGAAAAGAAACCAGAGTCCTCATGTGCTTCCTTCTGTTATTATTAAATTGAAGAAGAACAATAGTGCTAAATTAAAGCATGAAAATAATTCTGGTTTATATGGCTTCATGGAGTCTTTAAAGAATAAAACCTAAAACCATGACTGTCTTCTCCAAACTCTTGCCATTCATATCACTGGCAACTCACCTTAATTTTTCTGGACACAAAGGAAGAAGTGAAGGCATTAGTAAGAACGTGCATCACTTTTTGCAACATTAATGGGTGATAGCAAATTTAATTAAACATCTTTTATGTTCAGACAAAAGTGAGCGCTTTCACTTTTTGCAAAAGCCCTGCCACTGAGAGACCAGAAGAACTGTAGAACTAATAAAAACTCCATCCACACAAAAGGAAACCTGTTTTCACTACCCTTCAATTCCCTAAAAATCCATTTAACTCCTTCCTTTCTAGTTTTGTAATTTATAACAAATTAACTTGAGAGGATTCAGGACTTTGCTTAATTGGACAATCAAACTAATATTACTCACAAGTTCATAACTTTTATTTCTAAATGTAGGGCCTTCTAACAGCCCTGCTGTGAAGCCCTAAGGGTGAACTCCTGCTCCCTTTGAAACCAATGGTAAAAGTTCCAAAGGACCAGGTGCAGGATACTGGAATTTTAATAGTTAATGGCTTAAATAATCACCCATTTTTTGTCACAGCCCCAAGCCTGACAGAGTTCAAGGTATATTAGACAACACTCTCAGGTGTATGGTGGGATTCCTGGGGTCTCCTGTGCAGGGCCAAGAACTGGACTTCAATGATTCTTGGAATCCTTTTCAACTTCAAATATTTTGTGATTCTAGGACTGTACGATTTTCCCAAATACACACCATGGGCTTCCCAAAGAGGAAGAGGCCAGGAAAGACTGAACTTTTCCCTGACAGCACAGACAGAGAAGGTCCCGAAAAAGTCATGTAATGAACCACCTCTATTTGAAGGTTTGCAGGAAATGCCAACCATGCACACCAAGGCCATGTATTGACATTTTGGGACATGCAAGCAGAACCCTGTGAAACAGAGACCAAATAACTTTCCTAAATTATGCATCATCATATATACACTGCTGCATCATTTTCAGCCCAACCAGCATTTTTCATTTAGGAGGAAACCGAGGTGAGGTTCACAGGGCTGAAGGAGGCTGGTGTGGCCATGCTGTGTTCTGGAAGCTCCCACAGGACCTATCCACACTGCATTTGGCTCTAGACAAAATGAAATTATGGTACCACTTTCATAAACATTGGATTTGCACTGATGAAAACAGTGATGTTTTTTCTCCAGCTACATCCATAACCAAATTCTTATCTAAATAAGTAAGTATCTTGTAGTTACAGCTCTCTATTTACCAAATGAAAGAGACTTTGCTGTGAGTGAGCTTTGGACAAAACAATAAACAGAGAAGGGGAAAAAATAACCAACAACTACAGCTATAACCTCAAACCCGGCAAAATCCACCCAACATCACTAGCAGTGAACACTCAAAAGGATCATGAGGCCACATATGTAAGTCAGATACTTGTAAACATGGCAAATATGACATCCTAAAAGTTATAAATGTATTAAAATTCCCACTAAAGAGGCCAAGGGTTGCCACCAGACTGAGACAGAGCTCTACTTGCAGCTGTTGCATTTTCTCTCAATGGCTTATACCTTAAGTTCCCCTGCCCCAGGCAGAAGTGAAAGATGGTAGAAAGGTGTTCCCTACTTGCTTAAAAAGGCATGGCTAAAAAAAGGCAAAAGAAAAAAAAAACAATCCCCAAGACCAGATGGCACTACCCCAAAGATTTAGGGAGACTGAATGTGTTTTCATACCTCTTTATGCAAGACAAAATCCTATTTGTAATGAGAATTTGTGTAATTTTTAATGGCAACTGGCATTTACACTGGAACATGGGGAAAGGTTGCAACATAGAACATGCAAATGTTCAGTCACATCCAGGCCAGTCCAGATTCATATTAAATGTGGCAAGTCCTTCAGAGAAGTCAGGCTGAACTGTTAAGGAATCAACCAACTCCCATTGTGCCTTACTTTCCATCCTCTCACACCCTTCTTACCATGAACCTGCAATTATCTGTCTCTGCCTCTTCCCACTCTGACATGGGCACAAGAGAGCATCAGCAACATTTCATGGATGGAACAGGCTGGAAGTTGGAATCATTGAAAACTCTACCCACAACGACAGGCCACTGGAATTAGCAAGAATTTTGATACTAACCTATCTTCACATGTGTCTGCAAAACTCAATATCCAGAAGTTCATCTGCAAGCACAGGTCTAGCCAGTGCTTTGATATAGATATTGGGTTGGGTTTGTTCCTGTCCCTGTTCCCCCAGCCTCTCCCCTTTCTCTTCAGATCAAGCCCCACTACTTCTTGGCCATTTTTTTTCCACAATAATTTAGGAAAAAAAAAAACAACAAAACTGTGAAAGATATAGGTCAGTTGAGTTAAAAAATAATTTGAAAAAATAAAAATACGAAATAGAAGAGTTACAGAATGCATAATTGTGCTTGCTCTGGAAACCCATGACTTACCAGTGCTCAGGAAGCCAAAGACACCGACCCGGTAGTTTGCTGTCACAACGATGATGTTACCGATGGCAGCCAGGTATGACCCATCCAGGGTTGTCTTTCCCTCCTCAGCATTGTAACTCCCTCCATTGTGGAAGAACACCAACACTGACATGTTTTTGACCTGCCATGACAATGACAGATTAATATTCCTGTTGCCAACTGCTGTGGTAGGTCACTGATGAGAGCACAAGCAGCTTCCTCTTGAACATTATCTAAGCCATTTATAGCTTTTTGAGAGTGACCATAAAGAGGGAATATCTGCCCATCTGTCTGGAATTTAAAGGGTGTTGTCCACAATTGTCTAAAAATTGTCTGCAATGACCTGAATATCATAAAGAGGACACTATCTCCAGTATAAAGTAGATCTAACAGTACCATCATATTCCATCAGCCAAAATCTCCTCTAGGCCAGCTCCTGGTGCCTTGACCACTGAGCATGTGGTGTGCTTGTCCTTGCTAGAGCACATCTGCTTTACACAAACATGCAGGAAAAATTCAAACAAGTGAGAAACAGAAGGAAAAGGCCTGTTGGGCTGCTCCATCTTGAGTAAGACTAACTTATAGCTGTGCACAGCTGCTTCCTGCTCTCGAGTCTTCAGCACCCAAACACTGCCTAGTCTCAAAAATGTCACTTGATACTGATAACACTCCATACTCCTTCAGTGCCCATGGAAATTTTCCCCTATCAGATACACAGAGGGATCCTGTAGCAAGGACTTTGTCTCTGCAGAGGAGAGACCCACATCTCATCAAATACAGATGGACTCTGCCTCAAAAGAGCCCATCAGGACTCCTGGAATGGCAGGAGTCCCAGCCTGCACCCATGCTAACACTCCTGCCAGAGCCACCTGATTTTGCACAGAAACACAAGCTTTTTCCCAAAGCAGCACCAGGTATGGACCCTCTCTGCACACACAGCAGAGCTGCTGCTGCATCAACAGGAAAAGGCAGAACAGCCCCATGACACCTCAGAACTTAACCAGCAGGTTACAGACACTTAATAGAAACATCCTTCAGTCACCATAAGGGAGGAGGTTGGTTTGGTTTTTCCCTTTTCTATAGCAGCATCAAAGTACATCTGGGGCTGGTTTTCCCTGCACCTAGAGGGCATTGGGCTCTGCTGCTGTTATTTTCTGGATGGAGCTTAGCTAAACACAGCAGTCCCATCTGTTCTGGCAAAGAATGTCTCCAGCAGAAACACAAATGGCTGTATGGGAGAAGCAGCAGAGCAGCGATGGCTGCAGCATCTTGCAAAATTACAGCTTAGAAGGCAAACTACCCTCACCTGCCTTTAATTTGCCCACAGTTGTGTGGGCACTCCTCACTTATCTCTCTGATGAATCAGTTCAGGGGCTCTCTTGTGAACATAACAATGTTGCCAAGAAAACACAAGACATTACAAGCACTGAGATAGCTTTTTTCCCTCATGAACTTCTGTTGAATTGAAACTGCCTAACTTGCAGTGCCTTGTCCCTGGTTCCCGTTTCCGCACTGCATGCAACACAGAGAGAGATGGGGGTGAAGAAAAAAATGAAATCATCTGTTTTCACATGGAAATTCATTCTGAAATACAACCACATTGAGTTATGTCAGCAAAATGGTATTAACAGTTATACTGAGCCTGCTCCATCCCCTCAGTTCAGTATGGTTAAGCCTGAGGCTCATACTAAGCATTTCCCACATGTCCACAGTCTCCACAGCACCATGACCTCCAGCTGCCCTGTAAATTGCATATTACATTATTCTGAGTGACTTTACACAATAAAAAGCTTACAAAGGTCAAAGATGGGCAGTAAATTTTGGAAATGGCAAACCAAAGCCATTTACAACAGCTGCAACAGATATGGAGGGGGAAGATTTAGCACTGGGACTGTGCACAGAGCCAAGTGTCTGGATGCAGCATTCCCATTTGTTTTTCTGCACCAAGCAATGGGAAGCCCAGCAGCTCCATCATGGTCTCATGACTGCAGGGGCTTAGGTTCCATGTGCAAACCTTGATGGGGTAATGAAGTTCAGCAGCCACCAGGATGCTGCAAGTCAGCTGGAAGTCTGAGAAGCTTCATAATATTCACAAGCATCTTCTCCATGACAGAATGGTTAACCTTGGAAGGGAACACTGTTGTGGCCATCTGGTCCAACCTCCCTGCTCATCCTTCTGTAAAACACTTGATGAGCTACTTGACAGGGACAGATTTAAGCTCCACCAAGACAGGAAACCTTCAGTGCTTCTACTACTGTACACTATTGCTCTGTAAAGAATTGAGTAAAATGGGGATGACACAATAAGGATGGGAATGTGCAAGAAATGGAGAAAGAAGAGAGAGGGTTTATTTTTTTTTTCCTATTTAATCTCTATTAATGGAGATTTTAAAGTCTTGATCTTACAATTAAACCCTTTCTAAATAAGGCAAAACACAGCTTTTCTGAGCTAGTGTGACAGGTGGTGATAATTATAGGTGGAAAAAAGTCAGAAGTGCCAGTTTAACTGTGGTACAGTAGCTATGGAAGTAAAATGATGTCATTCACCTTCTTCACTGCTTGACACTTTGAGAGTCCTTTGGTGATAGGCAGCAGTCCCTGCACTGTGCTGTTTTTGAGGCTCTAAATGCTCCTGAATGACCTCTGCATTCACTGCTCTTTGGGAGATTTTATATTCCACACTTACTAGCTAATTTAACTTCCCACGGGCTGAAAATATATAGCTATCTATCTGCATGTGAGTAAAAAATAGAGCTTGCCACAAAAAGAGACAAGAAAATTCAATGCCTTCTGTTCCCAGTTACTTCTGCAAAACCAGAAATTTTAGCTCTCTCCTGGACTAGACTTATTGTATGTGAAACTGATTTTCTTGATTGGACCTACTTCTGCCTTACAATTTTACAAAAGACAGAAGAGATTCAGTTCATAGGACTGAGAAGAAGAATAGACAAGCCTATTTAGTCTGGTGGAAAATACAATGCTTTCAAATAAAGTATCTTGAAAGCAGCTCTTACGCGTAGATGGCAAACTGCCTGGGACAGTGACCTGATGTTTTCAATAAGTGGTGACTGCACTCAAGGCAAATGACAGCCTCCTGCTGCAGGGAGAAGACAGACTGCTGGTCTCTCTGATGATGAAAATGGGCCTGCAAGGGACTCTCTGTGCTGCTGTCAGATTGCTATACCAGCTCTTTCTCGACATGCAGTATGACAGATTATAAATTTCTATTACAACTACCATCACCTTCTGAAAATTGCCAGTACTGTGGAAAGAAAAAGTTCCTGTCTCTGGGCCCACTCCTCAATGGGATTCACATGTTATTCAGCAGCTTCATCCCCAGCCCCCTTGGGCTGGCCAACCATTTTAGCTTGGCTTTAATTTAGAGCTTTCTTTTATATCTGTTTAGAATGAGAAAAATCAAGAACTTTCAAATGACAATTCCTCATATTGTACCAGCGGCCCAGCCATTTTTGGAAACGTCTATTTTTAAGCTCTGTGAGCTGGCCACAAATCCAACATTGCTTGCCACTCTCATTTCCCAACAGACCTCCTACAGATGTAAACAGGGGAACAGTAAAGAGGAGGGTGAAAAAAACCACCAGCAGCCCCCTGGCTGCTGGTAAATGTTGATGTATTGTATTGCATTACTGTCTCCTGGACAGATGGTCTGCTTGCAGGAACACTGCCATCTCTGTCCTTAATTTCTCCTCCTTTGCTGTCACCTTCTTATGGTGTTTTGTTTCCTTCTCTATCTCTCCCTTATTCCTAGCTTTTCAGTGTGCTGTCCTCCAAGTCACCCAGCACAGCTCACACAAAGCCTGTAGGGAATACTCTTGTACCAGTAAAGACACCAGAGTGCCTAATTTAACTTTGCAGGCTTTGTGAGCAACACAGGCAAAACAGCCATTCATGCCAATTAAAAGCACTTTGAAAAGAGACAATCCTCAGCTACAAAAAAGTTTAATTTTAATTACATCTCTTACTTACAGTGGTGGCAGGGACAAAGATGTGCAGATACAGACAGTCTTCACTGACAGACTGTGATGGGGCCTCTCCATCTCCTGGCTGCCAGCAGGCTGCCCTAGAGACACAGATTGAGAAAGTTACAATAAAAAAGGCTTTTACTCTATTTCTACTGCTGCTACTTCCTTATATTTTAATGTATTAGGTTAATAAAACATTTAAATCTTGATCTCTTTTAAAACTGTGCTGACCCATAAGATAGCAAAAGCTATGTGGGTTTGTATACACATACACATAATGCATTGCATTTGTGTGCCTAGAACCACTCCTCAGAATCCCTGCCTCATTTTAAAAAACTTAAAACTTAAAGATATGCTTTCAAAAAACTCACACTTCACATAAACTACACAAAATTAGCATCAGCTGTAAAGAGAGCAGGGCTGAGGCTCACAGGCACAGTCTCCCCTGCACACCTACAAAATGCTGGTTATTTATTTAAATTTCTAATAATCTGTGGGCTACATACATTTTCATTAATTTCCCAGTGGTCTATAGCCTACATTTCATTGTGTTTAATTTAATTTCTAATGTGGGAAAATTCGGTAACTTCAAAATTTTAATGCATTTTTAAAATCTCTTTGTTCTAAGCATCATAGCATCATTAACAGTGTCAATTAATGTTTAAAGTACCCTTTCAATAAAAATTCAGTAGCCAGTCACATTGAGAAAACTATTTTCTGGCCATCATCTGAATGAGATTCTTCTGCTCAAGCATATCAAACTTGAATCAAGTGGATGATTTTTGCTGTTCAGTGGTAACCTAACTTTGAAGGCTGTTCCTCTATTTCAGTTTTATCCATACTACACAATGATTTATAGAAAAAACTCACAAATATTAATGAAGAAGCTAAAAGAGGCTTCAGAAAATATGGTAATAGCTCAGAGAATTATTTCTAAATTATCATTTTTAATGCCCTTGTAAAATTTTGTCCTAAAGCTGTAAAGAAATTATTGGAAAACTACAAGGAAAAGGACAAAACTTAATAGAATTCTACTTTTTTTCTTCTTTTTTTTCCTTTTTTTTTTTTTTTCTCATAAGGGGGAGATTCCTAGGATGGTGATGTCACTCAACAACTTTCACACTGACACAGTAAAGCACATCATCTCCAAAAAAAAACCTGCTGAAGCCAATTTTGACAGAAAAAATACAATTTCCCAGGTAGGAAACCTGCCAAGACAATAGGTATTACCCTATTAATCATGCAGCTTTCCACAGGGCAGCAGGGATCATCACCTGAGATCACAGCTTCTTTTCTCCAGCTCCCAGGAGAAAGGCTGCCACCTGCTGAAGCAAGTCCACAGCTCTTCCAGGAGCTGGAGACTCCAATAGATGCCAGGTGGCTTTGATTGGGTTGGGTTGGTTTGGGTTGAGTTTTTTAAGTGTTTTATCAAGTCCAAGCTGATAAATAAATATATCTCTTCTGTCAATAATGGCACTGTACTAATGTGAATTTCTCATATATAAATATTCAGCATCAATACAGAATATATATAATCCTAAAAAAACCAACAGTTTCTCTACATAAAGTGAGGTCTCTCCAATTCCCCAAGTGTAAATTCAAATTGTTTTTTTAACCTTAAATGAATAATAAAAGTGAATAGCCAAATTCTTCATTGTAGTGAGCAAGCACTGTGGATTCAAAAGACAGAAACAGATTAACAAAGGTCCCCAATTTTTTTTTTTAAATCTCAGCCAGGCTGCTCATTGTAACTCCAGGTCTTCAAGGGGAGATCACAAAGGTAGGTGAGTCTAACTAGACCCAGACTGTGGCTCAGACACGAAGAGCTGGTGCTGTGTGTCCTAAAATAACACCACTGAACACCTGATGAAACAAAAAGTCACATCCCACCAGATGCCTGCAATGTACTCGAGGCTGTGGCTTCACACCCCCACAGCTCAGCAGCATCCTGAAGGAGGGGACAACCAAAGCCCAAATACACTTTCAACTCCACAGATATTTGCCTTTAAATAGGTTTTGGATAGAAGAGATTGATTTTCTGGGCTCTTCAACCTGATCTCTTGGCCCCTACCAGGCAGAGAATTTCTATATGAGGCCCACAGCTTCTGGTTACATCAGTGTTGAAGTGCCCTCTTGGATTAAATGTGTACAAATGTATGGCTCAGCAGGAGCAAAATTATTTGTATAAATATAATAAATACCTGTACAAATACTATTCAGAATGAAAATGGACTGAGAGCAGACAGTTGGTGGGGAGCTGTGCAGAGATTCGACAGAGTATAGAGGAATTTGCCTTTTCTCTTGAGGTGCTTGCATATAGATAGAGAAATTATTTTCCTTGCTAATCAAAGTATCTGTCTGCACTCTGTAGGCTGCTTTGCAGGAAAGGACATGAATATTGTTGTCATCAGTGCAGCAGCTTTCCCACTCCTGGCGGGAGCAGGGGTTTCTCACCGAGCCGCGGTGGCGTTCCAGGCCTCCAGCCAAGCAAACGGCTCTGGGGGACGGAAGCGCCTCTCGCCGAGCGGAGGGGCAGCGTAGGGGATCCCCAGGAACTGGCTGATGTTCCTCCACCCTGAGCCAACGTGGATCACCTGGGATTTGCCCATCAGATACCCGTGGGACGGGATGTACACTCTCGGGGTTGAATCCGATTCAGAAATGGGCAGGAGTAAATCTATCAGAGGGTAAGCATAGGAAAAATAATTTGTTTTTTCAAGTTAAGACCATTTTGGAAACGAAAACAAGTCCCATTTCCTATAGTTTTAAACTGTTAAGTGTCCCTTCTTTAAATGAAACACAGACAAACTCACTATATACTTTCACTGTTTTCCTATAAAACAGTTCATTAAAACCCAGTGAAGTGACACCTCCTGCTATTTTTCTCCTAAAACAATGTATTTGATAGGCAGGAACAAAATTCAAAGTCATAGGACTAAAACCAAACCTGTAATAAACACACAAGTCTACTTTTGTATCTCAGTTTGTGATTTTGTTTTACTTAGCAATGATAAACTGCTTTTTCTCTCATTGAGTTTCAACCTAGAAGGTTCTCATTGACTTCACAGAATTTCAATGAAAAGGAAAATTTTCTTCCTTTCCCCCTTATTGTCGCCTGGGTTCTAATTACCTTTAATAAATAAAATAACCAGTATTACATAAAAAGAAAGCAGTATCTTTAAAAATCAAGGGGAATAAACCAAATAAAACCTACACTTTAAAATAAGTATGTAACCAACAGAATTTTTACTTATCTATACTGCCTGCACAACTCCTTTTTCTCTCTTAAATATTTTTCACTTATTTAAAATATTATTACATCCTGTTTAAGGAGCAGCAATATCTGTTTGGTTTTATGTTTCCTCTAGAGATTGTCCTTAATACTTTCAATTGGCAGTGACTTTTCAACACTCCTAGTGTTATTCTCCAAGCTTAAAAAGAAGAGCATATCAAAGAATCTTCTGCAGATGAAAAGCTAAGAGCTGGACTTGCATTACTGTTGTTGTTTGGTTTTACTACTCTGCACTTTCAAAACATCCTTCATAAACTAAACTTCCTCTGTTATGCCTGCTTCACCACCAGAGGGTAACACTACGATTTCATGCATTTTTAAAACAGTATTTGGGGACATTTTTCCCATCCTCTTGGCTGTAACTCCTTTGCAACAGCCATGGAGAAGTGTCTAGGAGACATCCAGATTGTTTTATGAGGTGAGGAATACCTCAGTCCTCCATTCACAAGAACTGAGCACCACAGTCGAGGTCCTTCCTCCACAGCTTTGACCTGCTCTTACCTTGTCTCCTGTAGATGTAGGTAGCAGGTTCTTTGAGTAAAATCCAGCAGCTGTGCCCTTGCAGGTCATGTGCACACATTTGTGTATCGGGGTAGAAAATGCACCTTATGGCTGAAGGCTGGATTTCCAATGTAACCACTGCACATGACTGGTTCTTTGAACAAGCTGTGAGGTGAAGCATGAAGAAAAAGAGCAGGTAAAAATGTGTTCTCACATTTTACATGACAGTGTTACACTGTTCTTAAAAGAAAGGTTGTCAACAGGTGAAGCAACAAAGATATGATGTAATTCAGAGCAATGGGACATAAATGTCCTCAAATGCCCAGAACATTCTCCAAAATAGCCAAAGGACAGAAGCTTATATTGGCTTTAAAATGGAATAATCAGCAAAAGAAGTATTATCACAGGTTTTAGAAGGAGAAGTATATGACCTAATAAAATGGTGATAACCTCATCTGAATTCTAACAGTCTCCAGTGAGTAAGTGGGAACTTTCCCCTTATTTCTACCACTCTGTGGCATTGAGGATTTCCCAGTCATGTGAAATTAAAGGACTCTTATGTCTGGTCAGGCTGTAGAATAAAGCAATTCTCTTTGCTGTTACTACAGCTCAATCCCTGCTTCAACCTGCCACAGGTTGATTTAGGTGTTGGCAGGTGGATTTAGCAAATGGCAGTAGTTCTTTAGAAAAACAAGACACCATTGCTTTAATTACTTGCTATAATACTCTTCCAGCTGTACAATGCCTGGAGAAGTAAGAGATCTCCATGCCCAAGAGGTGTCTAAATTACCTCATTACTGTATTATATTAGAGCATTTTATATCTATTGCATCTCCCTCTAAACTGCTTCAGAATCCCTCTCTCAGATCAGGAAACACTGGAATAGTCTTTAAAGACAAGTAAAATCAGTGTATCTATGTCAGAAGTGGGAAAGTTGTTCCTGGTTTTCAGGCTCACAAGTCAGCGTGTTCTGTAAAGCTGTGAATGACCATTTCTTACCAGACAGGCAAAAATCTCTGGCCAAGGAGAAGTCATTAGATATATCTCTGCTAACATGCACAACTTCAAAGTGTGAGATGGATGAATCCATGAGAACAGATGACACATTCAAGGATTGCCATGCATCCATATACTCTGTAAAATGAACCATAAAAAAACAATATGACTAGAAGGGGCAGTAAAAATTTCAGAGGAACTCAATAATTAAGAGTTAAAAGCATTAGGGAGTTCCTCAGTGAACAAATGACATCTTCCTTTGCATCAACTGAGAATAAATTAAATATTCAAAGACCTTTAATTGACTTGAAGGTCCAATCCCATGTTCAGAGGTCAGAGATTAATTCATTTGCAAAGGTGTTTAGTAAAGAAACAGGCAAATCCAGAGCAGCTTTATCCAGGTTTGAAGGTAAATCCAACTGATTTAAAGAAAAGATTTTTGAACAGCCCTAATTACATTAAAGGGCATGGGTTCTAATGCTTGTATACAAGTTCCTGAACAGGAACAGCCACTAACTTCTTGGAAAGTAAATGGAGGTAAATTTAATAATTTTAATTTGATTTGGTGGACAAAATTATACTAAATTCTACGAACAGTTTTAATGTCATGCAACTTCTACATAATTAAGATTAAACTCAATTTCATAGGCATATATACACACAAATATGTGCATATGTGTAAATAGAATCACATGTACTACATATATGTATATTCCCATATACACATTTAACATCCATGCACTTGTGTGAGCATGCATATACACATATGTACTAACTCTGATATTCCTCAAGAATTGTCCTTCTGTCTCAAACTATATTTTTAAAAATACCACAAACATTCTTTTCTCATACACAAACGGATAAAAATATATGAGAACTCTCAATTTTGCACACAGAAGACAAAAAAAAGAAGATTTTGGACAGAATGGGCCTTTAATTACCTTAGTTCCTTTCAGAAGTTAAATATATTTTGAAAGCAAAAGGTCCTGCTGTGGCCACTGAGTCCTAAACAGGAGGCTGGTGTTGCCCTCTCCATGTAATTGTAGGGTGAGGACAGAACAGAGCCAGCTGTTCCTTTGCTATTCCTAGTGAGCAGGTTTTGCCCTTGAGTTCATACACCCACACAGACACAAAAGTCATGACCCGTCATTTCATTAAACATTTATTTTATTCTACTGAGAAGTCAGTGACTAGCAAAGATGGCCAAAGTTTCCTTTCTCCCCCTCTCAGAAAGACAATTGGACCACAGCACTCAACATCAGACCTGAGGCAGAGGTCTGGCACCCACACAATAATCCTCAAAGTCCTGGTGTTGACACACTTGTCCAGTTGATGAAATCCCAAGACCCAAAACACCACAGACAAGGCTGGTTGCATCCTCCTTCAGCAAACAGGCAAGGAATAGCAGAGTCTAAATTCAATTTCATAACTATTGTATAATTGATTACACAGAGTAGCTGCCACAATTCAGGACTCTACAATGATGCAAAAAGTCTTTTTTTTTGCAGGGTAATTCCTTCCGTAGGAAGTGTAAATCTCAAGCATGAGTTAACTCACAAAGGACCAGCTGAAAAAAACTGATGTGCTACCACCTTTACCAAGGATGTTGCATTAGGGTTTGGCTCCTTTGCCATCCCCCTTGCTGAAGAGAACATCTGATGGAGTGATGAACTGACTTTCTGTATTCCATGGAACTTCACAGAGTTCAGGTTTTGAACTAGAGGCAAGAAAGCAGGACTGGGCTCTGTGGGTCCTTTACAACAAAAATTATTCCATTCCTCTTATATTTGTGAGCAACTTTTCTAAGAGAAAGAAGCTGAAGGTTTGCAGCTAAGTAGAAATGAAGGTTAATGTGGTGTTGCACTGTTATGTTAACACCACAAGCTTCCTTGAGTCACAAAGTCATCACCAGTGCTACATCAGAGGGGATCTGGATTAGTCAGGAGCAGTAACTCTGCAGTTACAGTTTGACTTGTGTGACAGACTCACTGCACTGGATTTTTTCTTCCCTTTAAGGACTGACTAGTCAATTATTTTAGAGGAACAGAGTGATTTTAGTACTGTAGAAATTACTATTTTTCATATTGTCAGTGGTTTCTTTTTGAAAAATATCCACCATGAGCTGTTGCGCAACCTATGTTAGAAAACTTTAGCCTCTACATCTAGGGTGGCACGTACTTAGAAAGATAAAATTTAAAAATTTTATTTTTAAACTAAGTATAATTCTCCATCAATTTTAAGTGATGGAGACTTAACCATTACATCCTCTCCAGAGATTTTCTGCCTGCATTACTAGATCCCCCAGGACTTTGTTTTCCAGACTGAATCTTAGCAATTTATGTTTTCAGTTTGTGGGTTTTTGTGGGTTTGTTTTTTTTTTTTTCTTTTCTGAAGAACAAGAAAATATTACTTTTATCAATATGACTCAAAGTTTTTTTTTTACCTAAGAGCAATGTTGCCATTCTGTGCTGTCTACAGTACCAGCAGCTGAGGTTCTGCTAATGGAACAAGCAAAATCTCCTGAGGTTCAAACACAAAGCTTCAAATTGCCAGCTGTGGTCCTCCCAAAAAGAGAGCTTTGTCTGGATTCCACTGTAACACAAAAAGTCTGGGTGCACCAGTGGTTTTGGAAGACATTTCCCTAGACTCTCTTTCCATAGCTTCCCTGACTCACCAAGTGACCTCAGACAAGTCTCACCATTCTCATTTGCCTCCATTTCCCACTGGCCAAACATTCAGAGGGGTTCTTACCCTCTCTGGAGGGAAATTTGAAATGAATCCACAAAAACAAAATCAACTTTTTGGATTTACAGCTCTGACACTTGAATTTTGCTTCCTATACTTAATTTCACAAGATACGCTTTCTACTTCTACATTAGAAATTTATTTTATCCCTTTATGCAGGACAGAGTTAAGTCAGGAGCACACCTTTCATATACATATGAGGCACACTGGGCACTTTGCAGCCCGTGCTATATATGGAAGAGGGACCACTCATGATGCAAACATTCACAGCTCCTACATTCCTATCTAAACTGATTATTCATTGTTCCAAATATCACAGAAGTGACCCTTGCCACCACCCACATGGGAGGTTTTTTGGATTGGGTTGGGGTTTAGATTGTTTTGGGATTTTTTTCATCCTCCATCCCAGACACAGCATTCATGATCTCAGGTCAGATTTAAATGCTGAGATGCTCAGTTTTTTTGCTTTTCACTTTTTCTGCCCAGCTGACCCCAGATGCAGAGAGACACACAAACATTAATGCTTATTTTAACAACAGAGCAAACCTCTTTAACCCAGAGCTGTGCATGGCACACACAGTGGACATTGACAGCCAGCAGCGAGCTGCTAAAGATATTGGTTCTTCCTACTCCTGAAAGCAGATCCAGCAACAGCCATGCACACCCACTTCATTCTGTGAGCAAAACACAACTTTCCATGCCTGATCTAAGCTTGCCTCATGTGGAAACTGCTCTCACAAGGCAGCTGCAGACTGGCCCTGTGCTCCTGGCAGTGCACAGTGCACCTGATGGGCTGGAAGAATTTCTGATTTATATATAGGTTAAGAGCTGACCTGCCAACCCACATTTTGGCAAAGGCTTTCATTGGATAATTACAGCCCTCTGAATCCAGCCATCCCTCTAACTCTCATTTCAAAATTATAGATGTTCCATATAGAGAGCCCCTCTCTTCCAGATGTTCTTGTTTAGGTAGGCAAAGTTTAAGACTTGATTTGCAAAAAGACTCACGCAGGCTTCCACTGCAGACACAAGATCACAAGACTGGAAAAGATTTTCTGGCAAAGAGATAATGAAACCCTTGCCATAAAGTCAACAAAAGTTTCATCACTGACTTCAGTGGAAGAAAAGAGGCATCAATTACGAGTTTGCTGCAAAATTTAACACTTGATCTAAGGAAACAGAGATATGGAAATGCATTAAAATAACATGTTAAATTTAAAAGAAAACTTGTGAAGTTGAGGAGGTCAATATAAGGTTAAGAAGGTACATAAATCAGACCTCTGGGTTCAGTATACCTGATTTATGTATGAAAGACAAATTCTGATCTTAATTCTGAAATTTGTGAGCCATGTTTAATACCCCTGACTCAAACCCAAAACATGCTTACAGACTGAACTCAGTGCTTTACATTCCTAGTTTTCATAGATTTTTTTCAACATACTGCCTAACCTGTCTGTATACCAACAATCTTCAAAGCCAGCAAATCATCAACTCAGAGTGGACCTGCAGAAAATATACTCTTCCTAAAATATAACTGCTTCTTGTTTTTGTTGATCCACTGAGATTTGTATAATTCAAAATGAATTATTTTCTTTAAACTTCTGCATAATAACTGCAATGACACCTCAGACAAGTCTCAAAAATAACAACTGTGTATTTATGGCCTTTAGCAGGGAGCAATCTTGCTATATTCCTCTTAAATGCAAGCTTTCTGTCTCCTTTAGGGTTGCCAATTATAGCAAATGATATAGTAAGGGGATATTAAAAATGTACTAGGTATTTTTCCAGGTTTAAAATAAGCTGTTTTCAAAAGGCTAAAATCCTCATATTTACAAACAATAAAAATCAAACTTAAGACCAAAGATAGAATAATTCCATGTCAGAGATCAAATTTGCTGTGTGGGAGCACGGTAAATCAGTTCCCAAAAATGGATAAAATAAGGCTGTCTTTGTTTCACACTATATGTCTCTGACAAATACTCACCATTGTGGGAAAGCGGGAAGATAAATTATACTATTAATCACCAAAGTCAGCTACATCAGCACTTGTACTGCCATCAGCATCTCTCTTGAGAATGGAAATACCCCATGTGCAGACATAGCCCGATGGGAAATTTATTCCCATGTTGGAATATCCTGTAGCCACTGCTCTGCTCAGTCCTGCCTCAAGGGAATGACTATAAATCACCAGGGGATCATAGGAGGCAGGAACAGAAAGGGGCTAAGATCATTACATCCACATGCCTGGGTGGTTTCTCAATTAATTACTTGATTTGCATGGAGTGGGAACAGAGCCCACATGATCTGTATGTAACCCACAGGGCCATGCAGGAGCCACCCTGTAAGGGCCACTGCCTCCTAACAGCTGCCAAATCTAAGACAGATAGACATGCTCTAGTTAGAACTGAAGAAAAAAATATTAATTGAAGTTTAGACATTTACTGTATACAATTAATAAATCTCATAACAAAGTCAAAAGTCATCAGGCTTGTTCCTCCCACATACACAGGAGTATTTTCAGGCTCTCCAGTCTGCTCTAAGCACAAGTATTCCTTCTATAAATTCAGGTAATATGTCTCATAGGTTGTTTTGCTTCTTTCAGACTAAGTTGCAAACACATAAAAATTTCCAAAACTCAAACCCTTGTGCATAAACTGTTTGAATAACAGCATTGCATATTTGGAAAATAACAATACAAAATTATATAATTAAAAAACCCATTTTCTTATCTCCCCTAACTTACAGCTGCCTGCAGGAAGTTCCATCTCATACCTAATTATGAGACCTGGCTGTTTTCTCTTTATAAGACAGTCCACCATGTTCACACAACTGGGCCGAGTTGCCTAAATACCAGCCTAAGTAAACCAAGACTGCAGGATGACATATGAGCATTTTCAGCATGGGTAGTCTTAAAATAACATCTGTCCTCCCATTGTTAAAGGTCACAGATTGTGCCTGAAACCCTCCACAGATGGTTCCATGCTCAGTGTCATCACAGCACATGAACTTCTACAGGGGAAAAAATGTTCCAAACGTAACAAGTCGGACTTTCCCAGTCAGTTCAGGCTATCAATTTTTCAAGCACCACTTCTGAGATCACAGAAACTATGAGGAAATCACAACAGAGCAGCAGGAGCCCGCTCTGCTCCATGCAATAGATGTGCAGAAGTAAATGAAAGTGTTCATTTAGTTAAAGATGAACACCATGCATTCAGTTACACACATGAGAGCTTGGAGATGAGATGACTTAGAGACTTTAGCTTTGTAGCAGAAAGGCTTTTCCAAGCAGGCAAAATGTGCTGAGGCAACAACAACCCAGTGAGAATTCAGATGAAAGACATTGTGCAGTTCACCTCCCTCCTGCCAGAGAGTAGTGGGCACTACAGAGCACTAATCCCTCTTTTTCACGGGCTCATGGGGTACCTAGTAAGTGTTAGAAACACACAGCAGTGTTGTTTGTAGGGGCAATAATTTGTGGAAAGCCCATTGGAGCCTCGGGCTTTTGAGAGAAATCACAGGGCTGCAATGAACTGCTGGATGAACATGCTGGTACAAGACAAAGAACAGGAAGAACCCTGACCCTCTTCTTTTGCTGGGTCCCTCCCAGGACTGACCTTACGTAGGGAAGGGTCTTTTCTTGCATCTCCCTAGCGGCTGCAGGCTGCTCTAGGACAAGACATGAAAAGAAGTTGCTCCTGAAAATTATTTTTTTCATTGCAGATTCAGAGGTCTAGACATTTTATGGTGATTACTGCTGAGGAACTCCTTCAACAGGACAGACCAGGCAACAGAAGGAAAATAAATATCTCTCCCATCACCTTCAAAGGTATTTGAGAGTGGCTTCAGAATGACATTAACCAGCTCCCTCTGCATTCCTGGATTTGTATGTCCAGCTTGGTCCCTGACCTAATCCTCCTCTAAAGCTAAAACTTCCTTGCTGCAGTCTTCCCCCTGCTCTGAATACCCTGAAGGCAGGACTTGCCAGGAAAGACTGAGGTGAAGAAGGCACCTTGTCCTTTTCCATCTCCTTTGTCATCAGGTCTTCTGCCCCATTCAGCATCTCCGCCCGTATATCTCCGTGTACTTGTGAAAATCTGTTGAGACCTTTCTGTAGTTTTATGGTCCTACAAAGCCTTTGAGAAGAACAATGAGCAAAACAGGCAAAGCATCTACTTCCCACCAGGCTGAAAATAAGTCTGCTCATCTGGGTTTCTTCACAACACATTGGGGCTGCAGACACCACAGATTTTGAATAGAGCAGCATCCTGACTGCAAATGGGAGGAAGCAAGTGCTGGGCAGTCTGTCCTGAGCACTGCAAACTGGCTGACTTGGAAATGAGGCAGTCAGTGCATTAAGATTTGATGAAATGTAAGCCTTAATAGAGCTCCAGTTAACTCAGACTCTAGACTGGACATAACGTTAACTTCGCAATTTTGCAGAGCCTTCTGGCAAAGTATGCAAATTTAATTATTTTTCTGATCTTTCAATGGAAAAATATTGTAATTTTTATATGTATAGATACGCTTACATTCACACACACACGTATCTACTCATGGCAGTGCCCTTTAATCAGTGATATTTTCTCACATTCACCATCTAGCTACCACAGAGCAGCCGCAGTAATTTTTTATCCCCATGTACAAGCCTTACCACAATGTATAAAATTCAGTAAACGCTAGCTTTTGTGTGATGCCCAGCTCTAAAACAATTAGTCTTCTATAGTACATATTAATGTAACATACAATCATAAAGTGTTTGCAAAAAATGTTTTTGAAAATTTTCTAAAACCTCTGACAATACGGCCCAGATAACAATCTGACCTAAATAAGTAGTCTGGTACTTTTACTATCAAAATGAGGCAGAACATAGGGACAGATGGTGTCCAGTTACATTTTGAATGTGTTGTTGCTTCAGTGGTGTCAGAGCCCCAAAGTGTCCGCGAAACCGGTGCTAATTTAAATTCCATTCCATTCGATAAGCCTTGCTGTGCTCTGTAATTAAGTGACTTCTCCTAACCCCTATCAGTCCCCAGGACAACCACTCTAGCCCAGAATTCTGCATCCTTGTGGAAAGCTCTGCTGGCTTGGGTTGCTTAACCAGATCTCTGCAAACCAGTGATAACCTGAGTTGCTCTGAATTTGGAAAGATGACCTGGAAATGGATGTGATAGGTCAGGGTTGTTACAAAAGCACCTTACTTGCTGGTGCTGCTGTTCTTGGCAGCCTTAGAGTCAAGAGCAAACAGCAGAAAGACCTAATTTCCTGATTTTTTTAAGTGCTGCTTAGGGCACTGTTTTCCTAGATTTAAGCAACAATAAAAACATAAATGGAAAATGACAAAATTACTACCAAGCTTCACTCTGGGAGGAAGAAAGCTTCAGTGAAGTTGCTTTCCACATCCCATGGGAAAAACAGTTTGCAAAGGAGTTGAATTGCCCAACCTACACGCCAGGCCTACCCCATCACCTCCTCAAGTGTTTTACACAAAAATTATTTCTGCTTACCTACAAAGATAGGAGTTCTCCTTCTATTGCATTAAAATCATCATTTAAAAAGCATAAATACTAAAAAACAGACCAAACTTGATCATGACTCGTGGTTACTGAGTATTGAAAATTCTTTGCAAATATCAAGTCTCCTGCATGCTCAGCTGCATATAGTTTAAAGAAAGATTCAATCAGATGAAGTATTTGTTCAGATCAAACAGAAAATCGAAGGCAGAGATGGAAGTGACTTCTCATTTCAGTATAAGTGGAGGGTTAAATTGAGTTTTCTAATAAGCAGTCCACTCCTTTCCTTTCTGTTACACCCAGAATTTTGCAGCTATGCAGTGTATTTCTGGAAAGGACAATTCAGGGAAGCCTGTAGCTGCTGACTATTGCATATATTTTTAGGGGTCAGAAGACACAAAGCCCTGAAAAAGAGCAGTTAAGTTTCATTTACTAAGAAGACCCACCCACTTTTAAAATAATACATGTGAGTACCATAAGATTCATTGTATCTGGAAAGTGATGTGACATCCACAATCATAAATAAATTTTTTCATCAGTCCTGCCAAATATTTTGTCTCATGTGGCAGTGAGTGCGAGAAATTAAGTCAGTATTGGGGATATGACAGTTCTTTCTTTTAAATGATACACAATCAATGAAAATTAGTAAACACCTAAATGAGTGACCTCATGGGGAACACTTTCATTATAGTGTGATCTTCCAGCAATATGAACAAAATAGTGGATGGGGGGATTTTTACTGCTTTTTTTTTTGGTCGGGGAGGGTTGCGGGAGATGTTTGGTTTTGGTTTTGTTCAATTCATAAATACACTTACCACTTTCTGGCCTGAAAGGTACATTAACAGGTGGACACAGGTTGGGAATGGTGTTCTTCAAGTCAGCTGAAAGCAGAAAAACAACAACACAATTGAGAACAATAACACTTCAAGGTTTAAAATGCAATTGATACTCAAGGTTTCCAGCATTACTTCTCGGACCTGAATGTTGCATCTTCTGCCCACACACACCAAGAGTAAGGATGCAATGCTGCTTTGCTAGCTAATCCTTTTGAGCTTGTACATGAAACCAGACTTCCCTAAATTTTTGTACTTATAAACATTTCTACAAAAGCTTTTTGAGATGCAGTTATGAATAACTCATTTCAGTATTTCTGTAGATTTTTCTATGCCCCTTGAAACATGAGATTCTCTCTGCTTCCAGCAAACTGGAATTTCTCAGAAATATGAATTAGAAACAAGGCAGTTTCCAGCACAACACTTCCCAAATTGAAGTTCAAATAAAAATTCATCATACACCAAACTTTATATTCGTTTCCATACAAAAAACTTCTAATTTGCTAATACTTCCCATAAATATTTTGTAATCACAAATAATAAAATTGACATTTTCCCTGTGCATTTATATTTTGTATAACACTTTGGCCAGTCAAACCAGTAATAAATTCTCCACTAAGACATAATAAATTACCATCCCTACAGAATATGAAGACCAGTCAGATTTTCTGTTAACTCCTTCCAGCATGTATTTCCCATGCATGTAACCGATAGATGTTTCTAAAAACTCAGAGGTTTTCCCATTCACAGAAATGAAGGATTGGGCCTATCCAAAAGTCTTTGAAATTCTACACTATTTTCTGTTTTGACTGAGCTACAGCTGTTACTATACAAAATGAAATAGCTCATGAGCAGAGCTGTGCAGCAGACAGATCACACATCAGCTCAGCCTGTTACGAAACACGGAGACAGAAGTATCTTCCCCAAACCAAACTGTGCAATACAGCCACAGACACTGTATCATCCTAATATCCCACTGCCTACAGTAAATCACTCCTTCAGATTTTACTCATTTTCCTTTTTTGTCTCAGAACCCTTTTCTTCCTTTTCCTGGTTCTCAGACCTTCAACTCACCAGCAGAACCGATACAAATTTTTGTCTGTAAATATCCCCATTTGCATAAACATCTGTGCCCTGCTGTGTGTTATGGTGGAAACACATCTGTAGCTCTCTCAATGCATAAGGAAATGTCACTGAATCTAACACTCCCTACTTTGCATACACCTGGGCTCCTCTTCATCATCCCTCTGCCTGGCACGTGAGAAACAGCCTATATTTTTTTGTTTGTTTGTTCTTTGCCAACAAGGGGAAAACAATTCCAAGAAATGGAAGTGTATCTAAACCTCTGCTGTCCCCTCTTTGCTCCACCTTTCTTTTCTTCACTCTTACCCATGTCTGTATCTCAACTCCCCCTGCCATCAGGATGCTTCCATTGCTTTATCAGGTTGTTGTTCCCTTCCTCTCAGTGCCAGATCCTCTGCCCACCCCCTCCCAGCTTCCAAAATGTTTCCATGATGTCTCTACCCTTAAACAAGGGCTGCCCCACAAGAGGACATGGATGGTCCTGTGGGCATAAGGGACAGTGCAAGACTTGAAAAGCCCAACACTGAGTTCACGTATCAGACACATAGAGCATGAATAAAGGTTTTATTTATCAACACTGTAAAATACAATGTATTGCTGCAATATCTGATCCATCTCTACACACTTTTAACTGGATTATCTTTCTATCACATTTTCTGGACAATATATATCCATGCTTTGTGCCCCCCTCTAGGTTATCAGCCCATCTCTACTCTGCAAGAACTAGAGGTATAATCCAGTATAAAAGCAGAAAAAAAATATTCCTTATTAAAAACTTTTCCTTGATTCTGTCAACATCACCTCACCTTCCCCCATGGGGGCTTTCTTCTCAGGAGTTGTGTCTGTGTGACCAAGAAACAGGCTGTCCTCCCATAAAGGGAGACAAACTCAGGCAGGCAATTGTTTTCCTTATTCTTTCAGTCATGTGAAATCAGAGCTTAACAAAGTAGAACTACACCTGCCCAAATGGAGTGTGAAAAATTGGAAACCCATTTAAAGTTTTCAACAAAGCAATGAAGCTTTTGTTTCTCCACAGAAAATAAAATCCATCTTGACTAGGAGTGGTTTTGATTCCTCCCAAAAAAACAATGAAACATCTCATAGCTGCTCTTCCATTTAAATACCTGAAGGCTTCTTGCTACTTCAAAAATAAAGGTCTACTTTAGAATTTGGTCTTGGTCCTTTCTTTACCAAAACAAGCAGAAGTGAATTTTAAATTCTGTAGCAAACCCAAACCTTTTAAGGTTATGCATCCACATGGATGGTAAAACCATAAGCCCAGGAGTGAGAAGCAAAGAATGATTTCCTGATCAGGAATACTCAGTGAGGCAAAATATATTTGAATTCTCACATTGGCCACAAGTTTCTGATGAAATTAAATTATACATATTTGAGGTATTGCCATTCTTTTTCTATTAAAATGGATATTAAATTGCACCTTCCTCTCCTTTGCACATACTTGTTTGCCTTGTCTACTTGTGGTCCTTGCAAACGGGTCCTACAGCTGGAGGCTGGAACTTTTACACACTGAAGCTAAATTATAAACTTCAATGTGCAGAACCCCATTAGAAAAGTCATGTGTCCTGCATCACTTACCAGGCTTTTGATACCAGCCAAATGGATGTATTTTGACTTCAGCACCTGGTGAACTGCAATCTGAAATGTGCCAAGAACTTCTTGTTTCCTCGACACAGGTCTGGATTCCAAGGCTGTTCAGAGTCACGCACACGATCTTTCCACCTGCCAAGGAGGCACATGGCTTTAGAAATAAGGAGGAAAATTTTCCTTTTCTAGATAGTGTTGTGAGGAAAAAGAATACAGCATGGTTCCACTGAGTGTTAAGTGAAATTCATCTGACTTGGAAATCAAAGAAAGGAAATACCTGAAACGAGCCAAGTAATTGAAACAATGCTGAAAAATCCCATTGCATTCATTATAAGGGAAAGTGGCTATCAGCATAAAAATCCATTATAATCCAAATCACAGAGAATTTCGCTGAGCAAAGGTCACAAATCTTTGAGCAAGGAGCCCTTTTATGTTAATGCAATTAAAAATCTGCATGCATGTTGAAACACGTCCCCTACTTACATAAAGATAAAAATTCTTTCAAAGCTCTAGTGTAAATAATTTTGTTCCTGAAAAATATGGAGGGTTTGAAACACAGTTTCATTGAAGATTTTAGCTCATGTTAAAATTACTACTAGTTCCCTTGACTATATGAGTGCCAAGACTGGATGTCTAAAATGTCATAGATATTAAATATTAATAGATAAACTAAAAACGGATCCACTTTGCATGTTGGGATCCTTAAATTTTTTATTTATTTTAGAAGTATTTAAAGAAACTCAAAACCATATTCAGTTAAGACTTCAAATTTCATATGATCATAAGGAGGCATGAAAACTATCAACTATTTTTTTATTTGCATATGAATTCTTATCTAAAATACACTAGATTAATTTTCTAAGCCACTCACTTTTTGACCAAGTGAAAATTTTGTCTGCTCAACAAATAAAAATAAATAAATATATGTATTTCTGGAGAGTTTCAGATTCCAAAATGCATCATAGAAACAGCACATTTAGTGACCTGAGGGAGAGTTAGCACATGACTCCACCAAAAACAAAGTTACACATTTCAGTGGCCTAAATCTGAATTTGTAATAATATATTAAAATCTATTTCATTGATTTTGAGCTGGGTACTATCCAATTTCAAACACCAACTGAAGACTTTCTTCCTCAAGCAAAGGACTAAAATTTGGGAGCAGAAAAGGTCAGGCAACCAAGTAAGCAAAAAGGCTAAACTGTCCCAGAATATCCACTGACATTATGTGCTTGCATGCACCTAATTCCAGCAATATTTGGATTTCAGAGTTCTTTAGGCTTTAAAAAATGAAACAACATAGAAGGAGAAAAAGTCTGTAATAGCAATCAAACACTTTTGAAGAGAGGTTGATGAATGAGAAAAAACTGGAGTTTTATCAGTTTGAATTTTATGGAATTGCAGTCGGTTAAGGAATAATTCTCATGAAATTTTCTTAATAATTTCTGAAATGTAGAATGTATAATTCCTAGAAATGGTTATGGTTACCCAAAAAGGTGCTGAAGAGAGGTGCATGAGATCTGAAAGGGTTTTTAAAGTGCGTTTCAGAGCAAAAGAAGCATAAAATTTGGATAATGAAGAAATATAACTGAAATTATTTGAATTATGAAGAAAAATAACTGAAGTTATTTTAGAAACAAAACCAGGGGGGAAATACCTGACAGCTGGGAGTCATTAAAAAAGCCAAATCCTGTGCAACAGGGGTCAGCATCACACCAACGCTCACACTCAAAAAACCTAGGAAAGGAAAAACATTATCCATGGCATCATTGGACAGTGAGAACCTGTAGAGATGCCCTTCACAATAAGGCTGAAGCACCAGTATACACACACACATCCATACATTTTCCATATGTAGATGAAATTATGCTTGATTAGTATACACCTACCAGACTATATCTATTAATTTAGATGATCACTTTGATGTCTGTCCTAAAAATATCAGTCTAAATTGATGTGGTGCACCATTGATAAGAGATTTAACAGGCCAACTAGTAATTAGCAGCATTATAAGTAGCAATTTTCATGTCTATAATTAATAATTATATAGATTATTATTTATAACTCAATTATAAATCTCCTTTAAACCATATGTTATCTTTTCTTCATTAAATACTCTCAAACAATGCAATTCTTGGACCAATGCATCTGATTTCCTGTATCTGCATAACAGAGCCTTGGAATTCCAGACATGAGTAAAATTTCAAGGAAAACAAAGGAAAATTCATGTCATACCCATCTGAAACAGCTTTTCTGCTCATGTCCGTTTTATTCCTCACTGAGATTTCTGTTACTTTCTGGAATGGTACACGTGTGTAGAAGCTCTTCACAGAACTTTTAAGAGTGACTGGAAGGAAAAACATAACAAAATTGGAAAACTCAGTTTAACTTTGTTATATAAAAATACTGGCCAAATAATCAAATGGCAGGGGTCCAGTCTGCACTTTTATGCTGACTCTGGTTGATTAAAAGATAGTTTTATGTTATCACAGCAACATCTTGATTGTTAAGCCTGAAGATGAATAAAAATTCACCAAGTGAAGGCTCGGAAAGCTTCACAAATTACACCACCAAGGAAAGACTTCCAGGCAGGCCTTTTGCTTCTGAGACCTATATTGATGCTACTTTTTCCACAAGGTCTTGAACTGGGATACAGCTCCAGATTGGAAGACTCCAGTGTGCTCATGCATTATTCAGCCCATGCTGCCCTTTGGGCTCCCCAAAATGACATGATTGAATAGCCCAGTTCAGTGGACCTTTACATTTGTCACAGCAAAATTACATGTTCCTGTACAGAGAAAACAGGCTTGTTTGTTCAGTTTCCTTACATGTGCCCTATGAGAAAAACACTGAACTTCCCAAATATTCACAGATCAAAGATTAAAATTCACATCTATAGCTCTGCATTTGCTAAAAAAAATAATTCTAAAAAAATTTAACTCAGCGCTTTCAATTTTTGCATTATTTAGCTACCATAGAAATTTTAATGGTAGATTGTGACATTCCAGTGATATTCCTATTTCATCCATATTATAAAAAGGGCTAAAAACTAATATATACATTTAAGATCCACTTGGCCTCTCTGATTTGGGAATGGCTGAGGTGGACAGAGTGAAGTTCATGGTTAATATCTTTCCATTCTGAACTGAAAATGAAAAACCATATCTCAAACAGCATGACCTTCCCTTGCACCATCACATCCCAAACTCATTCATACATGCAAACTTTTTATCTCAGGACCAAGAGCCAAAACATTGGCTTGCATTCCTGGGGTTAGAGCAGACATTATACATGCAAATACCAAAACTTGCCTATTTTATGGTACAGTGTTTGTGGCTGCCAGGGTAGCACAGTTGCACAGTTTCCTGGTATTTGACTGATGTTGCTGTCACAAATCTGTGCCTCTGGATAGAGGGTACACACAAAGTATTTGTCTGTGGCACTTTGCAGATCTGCCATTCGACAGAACTCTTCCTCTTGGGCACAGCCTAGGAAGCAAAGTCATGAACTGTTACATACACGAGGGTTCCTTTCCCTCTCTGCTCCCCTTCATGTTTTCAGAGCAAAGCTATCCATCAGCAAACAACTAAAAGTGAGGATTTCAATATTATCCTACTAATCTGCAAACCAACTAATTTAATTAATTAAAAGTGCAAAAGAAAGAGGGACACGTTCTGTCCCCAGGGGCACTGAAGAGCAGGTTTACCTGGAGAGTACAGTAAAGGAGTTACAGCACAGCTACCTAGGAAGATCAATTCCCCAGCTGTGACAAGCATTACTCCAGTGTTTTGGTCTCTCTTTAATATTTTAATTCATAAAGATCTCTTTCTTTTTTAGTAAATCTGACAAACAAATTGTATAATCATAAGAGAACTTTGCATCAGTCATGATCTCTAACAAATAAAAAGGACAATGTTATCTACAATGTCTTAATAAGTTTTTACAAAAAATATTTCTGAAGCATTCAAACATCACACAAAATTAAACACAACTTTCCTAGAATCAACTGTTCAAGACATTTGCTCATAGTAATTTGTGCTGAAGTTTGTCCCAGGGTAAGAGCACATATTCAGAAAAGAACCAAAGATGTCAAACCCATTTCTTAATTACCAATCAATGGCTACCGTAAACATATGTGTCAATGCTTAATTTTAAACAGGAATAGCTCTACTGACCTCTCACAGTGATCTTTGTGCACTGTTTAGTACTCTCAGTTCTGAGTTCCTGGTAGAGCAAGAAACTCTTCTCCATTTACTGCACTAAAATGTAATTGATCATTTGTAATTGACCGCCCCAATTATCTACATTTTACCTTCTTTTACCACTATGCCACCTCTCTATTTGGAGTGGTACACTTCAAGAACAGCAGGACATTGCCCAGGCTGTACCTGTGACTCTTCTTGCTCATGACAGGGGCACTCTGATGGTGAATTATGAGCACCCCCTTCTGCCATGGCAGGCAAAGACTGTAAGGAATAAACAGGTGGTCCCATTGGCAATTTCCATGAAAATTTTAGGAAAAAAAAGTCTAAAGTTTCTATTCATCATTACTATAACACCTGTTAAAAGTTTTTAGTTAGTTATTATCCCCTACAGAGCAACAGTCTCCATGATGCCTTACGTGTGAGACACCAAAGCAGAGCTTCCTCATCTGAGTACTTCTGCCTGAAGACCCAATACTGCTGGTAAGGGAGAGAATAGTTCTGGTCACTTTGTATCTGGCTGTTATCCATTAGGTAGAAAAGATCCTTTGTGGAATCTGAGATACAAACAAACAAAGAATCCCACAAAAAATTAACTATGATCTGGAATGAATTAAATTTATTTATGTATAAAATTCTGCCTTTCTCAGTAAAACAGCTGCAATAATTTTGTAGGGCTAGAATACACCAAATCCTGCTTTTAATAACAGAATTGTCCACCCACAGTGTCTCTCCTGTAGGCAGTGCCTCTTCACTGAGCTGCACAAAATAGTACTGCCAGACTATTTCCAACACCCAAAACTTCGATGAAAATTATTGCTCCTAGAAATTAGAGGGTTTTCTCTACTCTGTCATGCAACAAAATGTTCTAACAGTGAAATATAAGGATTCAGAGGATGTAAGTATTAGGCTTTAAAGGACATTTGTAATTCCTTAATTGATGTAGTTTTGTTAATTCAAAACAGAAGTTTCTGTATATTCCCTTGAGAAGCTTTTACACCTCTCAGTCTTAAAAGTTTTCTTGACAAGCTTAATACCTATTTCAGTCATTTAAGCTCATTTCTCTGAATTTATGCTCCCACAGACCACATTAAATAACTCATTTCTGTCACCTGCCTGTGAACTTTAGACATGCATGCAATGATTTATATCCCCTGAGCTCCCTCTGAAACAATCAATCACAGCTATTTTCTTGTTTCCAAATTCATCCCCTTAAATAAGGGTCCAGTATTAAAAGAAATGGACACTCTTCACTGATCTCGTACAAATTTCTTCATAAACACTTTCTTTTGTATCAAATGTCATCAGCAAGTCTCATCCCCAGCTCCAAGATTGTGAGACATTGTATTACTTAATCTCACATGCAGTGAAATAATCACAGCATAATGAAATCAAGAAGTAAAGACATGCTGATGATTCTGTTAAGTGCTGAAGCACCTACTGGCATGCTGAAAATGCACTGTAGCTTTGAATTTTCTATCAGAAACTAGATATGTTACCCTGTTTTACAAAGGATTATCAAGTGATAATAGGTCTGTAAACATTTTCCCAGATGTATTCATGACTTCCTAAAAAAGGTAACCTATAATTCCTGTTACCTCTCAAGTTATAACTTTAACCTTCAGTTTCCCTTAAACAGCTGGTGTCAAGACTAAGATTTAGGGATGGAGGTAAAAACTGCATTCCTTGCATAACTGCAGGTTTTAGTGATATCATCAGCCCCAGCAAGGTAAATGAAGAACCCTGAGGGCTGCACTCATGCCTTGGCAGGTAAATGCAAGATACTTTCAACCACCATAGTAAGTGCATTATTTTTCTCTCTCTTTTTAAGTCTAGACTTTAAAACACCTCTAACTGTATAGGAGCTCTGCTAGGTAAATGGGCATTTTTAGTTTTTTAATTAGTTTAGTTTGCTTTCTTTTCAAATACCATATGCAATTCACTTCCTTTTCATGATTTTGGACTTATTAAATCTTGTGCTCAGACATCCATCAAGACCCCCCAGCAAAGATTCTCATTCATTAAAGGTGCTCTCAGCAAACTCCACTGCTCACTTTCTCTTAGCATTATGGTGCTGAAGGCCCAAATGAACTCCAGTAACCTCCTACAAATTATTTTTACCTGTACATGACTTCATATAACAAAGAGCAAACCCTGGAATAACAAAGGAGCCAAGAGAAGTTCACAGGTCCCTCACTGTGCTCATGCATGGAGGAAACACTCGTGGTTGCAGTTCATCCTGGGTTTCTCTACGGGCTGTATTTACATCATACTGTCAGTAGCAATAAAGATGCCCAGGTACCCAGGCCAAGGATTTTATTTCTGGGTTTATGCAAATTTTTTTTTTCTCAGTTAAATATTTCCTGTACCTCTTCTGCCTTTACTGTGCCCTCTGTGACTCTTTCAGTAAGTCTGAAAGAACAGGTCTCGCATTGAACATTTTTACACTTTAATTTCCAGCCTGTCCTGGCAAGGTAAGAATCATAAAGCCAGGCTTACATGTTGAACATCTTTCTCAAAACCTGTATCAGACATCCTGCTTCAGGGCAATCCTCTGGACTTTACAATGCTTATACCATAATGAACATATATATAGCAATATATGATATTTTCTGGTTAAATTCTGTACCCCCTCCCTGCTCTCTTCTATTGCCTGTTCTATCTGCTTTGCTCTAATACCTGATAACACCAGATCATCCTTTGTCTTCAAAGCAGCAGCCTCACACGAAGATGTTTTCATTCGGGTGACCATATCAGAGTCTGGAATGAAACAGGAATCAAAGAGCAGAGTAATTCCCTTTATCTTCCTTTCACAAGACAAAATAATCCTCAGCTTTCAAAACTGAATGAATATATAAAGTGAACCACTTAGGAAAATTCCTTTGATAGTTCCTCCAAATGCTGAATCAAGCATGAGTAAAACCACATCTGTATAGCTCTGGGAAACACTTAAACCAAAATGCATTGTTTGGATGACAAAAGTAAATGCCATATCCACAGTCACTCTCTATTCAGCATCAGTCCTCTATAGGCTTTGTGCATTTATAAAGCATTATTACAAATCATTTCTGCAAGTCCTGCCACGTACATGGTGAGGTTCAGAAAGAAAAAAATACAATTATTCTGCTAATAAACATAACCCATGTATTTAGACATAAAGTGCCAAATTATAATGTTATTGGACACTGATGGGACAAAAGCAGGTGTCTTCATAATATCATTTTCAAGGGTATTAAAAGTTATAAATTACATTCTTAGACACAGTAATTTAGCCAAATTTAATGAAAGTGGCAGTAGAAGAATTACTCCAGATTACACATCCCTGCCAATAGGCTTCTAAATTGTGTTTGGACAGCATGAAATGAAGTAAGAATGACATTTCCATTATAGAACAGACATCTGCCACACCCTACAGTTCATCAAAATTTTTTTAAAGAAATTCTGTAAGATAACTTACCTCTCCGCAGGTAAATTTCCTGAAAGGTTGTGAAATTTCTTTCTGTCTCTTCCATCAACTGAGAAGCTAATAGAGAAAAAAATTTGTTAGAATAGCTGTTTAAGTGAACCATCTTTCTTCAATGCTCAGAAATTGCATAGAGAACACATCACTAAACTATGCAGCACTTTCATTACAATATAAAAGTCTAAGGAATAAGGTCCCAGGTGTCACAGGGCTAGTCTGGGTCCAGGGTGCCAAACTTCATTTAATTTCCTATCATTGCTTCTACCATGTAGGTCTGGTCACCTCCCTTTTTATCTTTGCTACAGACTTTATATTTCTTTCAGATTATTGGCTTGTATCTGCCTGAATTAAATGCTGCAAGTATTACAGGGTGATATATTGAACACACTGTTAACTATCATTAATATTCATGTGGCAAAATGTGAGAGGTCTGTCTACCCAGCAATACATCCAGCCAGAGAATTCTTATTCTCTTGTGATATGAATTTCCTTGAAAAAAGCATTGGAGAACAAGAGCAGGCTGGTGAATAAAAGTGCCTAAACAACAACCAAGGAGAACTGATGTAAATTGAGGTAATTCACTTACTTCCACTGAACACTTGTCCTCCCAGGGTGAAGGAAAACCTCTTCTCCTTCTCATCATAGCTCACACCTTTACACATCTCCCCCATGGCTGAGGCTGGTGCTGGACTCCAGCCTTTGGCATTGCAGATTAGCACGTCTGGGGAGCTCAGCAAGCTGCACAGAATGGTACCTGGGGGCAGGAAAAACACAGCTGCATCACTGCACCAAGGATTTAAATCTACCCAAGCCCCCCAGTACTTTATCTAAGTTCTAAATGCACCTGTGTCACTGAGAGAGGTACCCTTCAGTATTGCTACCAAAAAAAAAAAAAAAAACCAAAACTAAATAAGCAAATTAGAATCATATGTTCAAATTTGAATTCTAAGGTTAGCTACTCATATCCAAACTAAACATTTATAGCCTGTTTTTCAGGGATTTCAGGCACATACTATTATCACCTAATAAAATATTACTATTATCTGATAATACCCAACAATGTTCTCAGCACTTCACAGCACCACATAGACACATCGAATCCTTTGATGGTCTTAAAATCTCAGGTTCTGAACCAAAAAAAAACCACTTCACTGCAATAGTTTCCTCAACTGGTGCCTGATTTCATCCCAGGTCTGAGTCTCCCCAGCACTGTGATGTGAGCTGGGGGACCAGAGTGTTTAAGGCCTCATGTTCTGGCATCAATTTGCTACCACAGCTTCTAGACAATATTCAGTTCTTGCTTTGCACTTGGTGTCACAGCTCAGGCATTTCTAAGGTTCTACAATGCCCTCTCCAGATTGTTTTCATGGACTGGGTACATAAGATATTGAATATGCTACCTTTTCCTTCTTTTTTCTTTCTTTTTAAGCAAAATGCCAGTCCAAGTAATGCATTTACCTGTAGAACTGATACAAATAGTCACCCCAACCAAAAATATATTCACCTTCTACACTGACAAGCAGGGAGAGCAGAGAGAACCCAAAATTTGATGGTAAATGTATAGAGAAATAGACTTTACAATATCACCTAAAATACTGTAACAAAACAAAAACAAAACAAAACAAAAAAAAAAAAAAAAAAAAAAAAAAAAAAGATGCCAAAACAGAGAATAATTTTCTGGAAATATTTTCTTGAGAACTTTCACAGATAATTTGTGACAGATTTTCACAGATATTCTTAAATCTAGGATCAGTTTCCACTCCAAACTGGAGAAGTGCTTGTCACATAGCAACCACTAGGACATGCCTGGATTTCAAGGAATCGTAGAATATCCTGAGTTGGAAAAGACCCACAAGAATCATCAAGTTCAACTCCTGGCTTTTGACTGAGCTTGTCTTTAAATCCTTGAGTCATGTCATTTAAAACTTCACATTTCCTACAGGAAATGCATCTCCAGGAGGAAACTCAATACTGTGTAAGCTTGAAACTCAACTGCAAAAAGTAAACACTGGCATAAAGTGCTTGAACTTGTTAGCAAAAATCTAAAACTAAGATTAGATCTAAATCTAATTTTTGGTTGTATCAAAGTCCCACCTCTGCCAGACTCCATCCATCCCACTACCACTTTCTCTCCTAGATAGATATCCAGACCTGGAAGATTTTAGCATTTTGGTGTGCATTAATATAACATAATTCTGTCTAGCATCCTTTTTTTTAAAAGGAAGCCGATTTTCATTTGCACCAGAAGAACTCTGTCTGGAGGCACTTTCTTAGTTCCTGCATCAGCTGAAAGGCACCAACTTCTGGTAGCCAAGCTGTGCTATGTATGGAGAGAGGTGTTTTCAGAACAATTTGTCTCGTCCAGATGCAGATGTCACACACACAGAGAACAGGCTGAGTTGGAAGAGACCCACAAGGACCCTGAGTCCAATTCCTGGCCCTGCACAGAGTCATACCATGCTCCAAAGAGCATTGCCCAAACACTGCTGGAACTCTGGCAGGCTTTTCCCTTCAAAATGCCCATTTTGTTCCAAGAGCAGATTGCTGCCTCGTGTCTTTACTGCTCCAGCCCAAGTCTTGGGCATTACTCAAACCTTCACAACACCAAAGAAAAGTCGGTGATGTAGAGACAGGCTGCTCACACAGGTATGATGCAAAGGTGGGTGAACTGTGTCCAACAATGACTTTGACCCATGTACACAGGTTTCCTGCTGCAGGACTCTGCTGGGCAGGCAGGCAGCAGTACCTCCATCCAGCAGGAGCTGGCTCAGGATGAAGCCATCACAGCAGGAGTCCCGGCTGCACTCCTGCCTGCAGAGCAGCCCAGCATCAGTCGGGGATGTACCGGCTGCTGGCAGCACCAGGGAGCGGAACACGCCGGACAGAACGTTCTGGAAGCCAGTCCTCTCAAAGGCCTTGGGTCCAGAGGAGAGGAATTCCAGTCCTGGGGAGACACAAAGAGAAAGGAACTCAAGGGGAGCTCAAGGAATGTTTCTGAATTGCCTGCAGGCTTCAGCTGTTTTATGATGAAAATTCAGTTTTAAAAGACCTTTTCTGGATTTTGAGTTTCAAACACAAGATAAGATCATCAAATGATGTGGTGGAATTATTCCTGAGTAGCTGGTTGTAAAGCACAGCCAGCAAAGAGCTCCTAAACTGATCTATGCAGTAAGGTTGGAAATATTTCACCTTCAAGCAGTCAGTTACACTGTTAGTAACTCCCAGATCAAATTGAAACAAATTTATCTCAGTTAAAAAGTAAAATGTGTCATATGGCCAGCATAACTGCATCGGCAATTAAGACTTCTGCTAACTAGGAGGGCATGGTTCATAGAATTTCGGATCTAGAAAACTAGAACAGATCTGGAATTAACAAGATTACACCTATCACAACAAGCTCAGGGGACTTGATTTATTTTCAAGTGAGACTTAGATCTTTTTTATTAATATTAATAAATAGTGACTCAGTGGTTTGGATAGAAATACAAACAACATGGTCAGAGCAGAGACTTTTGACTCAAACCATGCAGCATTTGGTTATTTTTCTTCCAGTTTGACATGACACTTAAAGCTGGACACACAATGGATATGCTGCTATCAGCCACACTCAGGCCATAAATGAATCAATAAGTAAATAAATAAAATTTGTCTCATGCATTCATTAGTTCAGCTGAAATGTTTTGGGATTCATGGAGAGCAGTTTACTTCTTGGCTGCTATATTACTAGAAAAATTCACAACCAAAAGTAAAGTGAACTTAAATTATGTACAGGCTGGTCATTAATAATGCTTTAAATATTCAAATAACAAACTGCTTAGTGTTAGATGTTTATTTACTATTATATATTTATCGGTTGTTAGATATTAATTATTAAATGTTTCTATTAATAGTTGTTTACTATTGTTAGATACTTACCTGTTATTAAATACCTATTATTAGTAGATATTTAGAATAAACACTCGGTAAGGTAAAGGTCTTGTGTAGCCTCTAAAGGGGGGGAATGATGCCTTAAGTTTTAGCTTTTATATTTTTCAGATTCTGTACTGCTTTAGTGTGTAGTTCTGAGCTTTGTATTAAGGGATGGTGAGCTCTCTTCACAAAGTAGGTAGACAAAACAATTCCTTGTTTAGCTGGGGATCAAGGACAAATGATCCAAATTTCAGGCCCAAGAGCATAAAAAACAGCAGAATGAAGAGAGAAAAACTAGAAGGATGGGACGTCATAATCTAAAGCTGTAATTGGACAATCAACTCCAACATACAAATGGACCATAACTTATAAAAGTGTGAGACCTTGTGACTGGTTGTGTATTTTGTGACCATTTTGGGTTCATGTTGGGTGTAGCCCTGGCTGGACTCTCGTGTTGCCCAAGGAGTATCCATTGAGGCCTTTTAATAAATCCCTACTTTATTTTTTAACTCTCTCTAGCCTCTGTTCTAGGTCAGCCTTCTCAAGGCATCAAGGAAAGTCATAATAGAACAGAACAAAAAAATTTTTTATAGATTTTGAGTTTTTGTGAGACTAGTTGCTGCAAAAAGCATCAAAATGCTTACAAAAGTATTCCTAATTTCTAGGGAACAAGATATGAATGAAAGATTTGCTGAAGCTTCTGGACTGTCACTAAATGTTGAGCTCTTTAAAGTATTGCGTCTTCTTAAACAAAGATGCTCCCAAATTTAGTCGTGATCCTCTACAGAAGTAACTACCAGCTTGGACACAGAGTCAGATTTAGGTGAGTGATTCGCATCTGGTACCTCTCTTCAAAAAGGCCATCAGTGCATCTCCCTCTGGGTTCCTGACACGCAGCAAGCAGCTGAGGCCACTGATGCTAGTGGCAGCAGGGTTCCCCAAGACACCTTGCACCTGAGACAGAAAACAGGCAAACAAAATAAATATCACCTAATGGATTTCCTCTCCTAAAATACATTTTCTTTATTAAGAAACTCATAGGGAGCAATGAGCAACACAAAGGTTATCACAGCACCACTCCATGTGGACATTTTTTATTCTTTCTCATACAGACAATTTTTACACTGAGATCCCAGCTCCTCAATGCTATATTGCTGTTTAAAGTAGTGAACAGGAAAACAGTACAGTGATAAAGAGCACATAGCTCAAACCCTGGGCTAGAGGAAGGAATTCAGAAAATAGGATTGTTTCAGGTGAGCTGATTACCAACCTGGCTACTTTGAGTTTGGACTATCCAGATTAACCCTCTTTTTAAACCAACCTGATATCCTGTCTGCAGGTGCTCAGCATGTTTTAGGGACAACAGTGCTGTGTGATATTTCAAACATTGAGGTATTCAGATGTCATTTTTGGAAATATCTGGGTACAGCTTCTTTATCAGCTTGCAGGGATTTATCAGTGCCATAGGCAAGAGCAATGTCCAAGGGGTCAGGTAACAGCCTGCTTTTCTTCTGTGGTCTTGTCTACTTACATTGAACACACAACACTATGATAAAAGTGTATTTTTAAATATGATCACTCGTACCAATCCAGAGGTGGTGCAGTTGAAGTTGGCTTCAGCAGCGCTGTATAATTCACAGAGCACTTCAGTACCAGCAGGAGTTACAGCTGCAAAGCCACAGGCATCTTCCCTCTCACAGCCTGAAACACAGCAAGGAAATTTTAGGTTTTCTAGCACTTCATATGCAAAATGATTGCTACAAATTCCACTCCTTACTGTTATTTATGTAGATTTCCTTATGTCTATCAGACATGAATTTAATTAGCCAAATGAACTTTAGTACTCAACTATTTTAATAGAGAATTAAGGACTTTAAATCGAATTAAAATAATGCAGAAAGTTGTTCATTACCTGATGATTTAAACAGCTGAGACAGGTCTGACCACACACCCAAATATTTAAAGTCTGCTGGATAATTTTGCCTGAGGCAGGACTCTCATGAACCACTTGCCAGCACATCACATCTGCCTGATACAGTAACCCCATGGTAAGGAGGTTGTGACAGGTATCAGAGTGATTGGAAGGAGGGAAACATCAAATTTCAAATTCTTTAATCATGCTGGCTGCTCCTGCAGCCACCCCCTGGCCACTGTAAGGGAGAAGGAGCCATCCCCTCCAGATTTAGGGGGGGTTGAAGATCCTTCTGCCCTTACACATTCACCATTAACTTGCTCCCACATCTCTGCCCCTAGCCCAGGTGAAACACTTTCCAAATCTTTAGCATAAAATCAACCAACTTAGATCAAAACATCAGTTGAAATGTAAGTTGAGCTATCTGACCTTACAGGAACTTTGGAGGGAAAGATTAACCCTCACTCCTCAATGAGATCTTCAGCGGTAATATTTTGCAGTTATGCTGCCACTTATTTACATAACTTATAAAGAAAATACAGCTGTGAGAGAGATGGAACCAGACTGGTTGGCAAAGGGGCATGATTTCCTCCCCAGGTTTGTTCTCAGGCTCTCTTACTTCAGTGTCTTGCTTTTGAAGGTCTCCATTTTCATGGGAAGGTGCAAGAAATCTTACAGTGTACAGCCAGGATGAGTTTGTGCCGGAAAATCATTCTAGTAGTAAAAAGCTTCACATATTCACTTCTTAGCATAAGAGGTGATTGCTCCAACTAAACCATGGCATGCGACACAAAGCCACTGATTTGTCAGAATTTTGGATATATTTGTCATTACTTTGAACATATCCCTCTGCCTCCTTTCACAGCCTGAGCTTTAGGAGACACAGGTGAGACTGACTCAAAGCACCCTGAAAGCAGTGTGTGATTCCTCTGGGTTTTAGGCAATTCTGAACCAACTTAGACCAGATGCAATATAGTATATAAACCGCAAGACTTGGCAGAGGAATATCTCTGAACTCCTCATAACGTCCTTTAGACGTAAGCAAGGATAATTATTCCTATTTCATGTGCCAATCAGGTAATTTATGAAGAGGTAAAAGGTGACTTTTAATATGTCCTGAATACCTAATTTTTCTTTTATCTGCACATCTGCACAGTCTGATGAAGGTTTCCTAGTTTAAATCTCAGTTCTCATTCGTATTGCAAGCTACATCAACTGGCTTTAAAGTCAGATGATTTGTCTGAAGTAGTATGTAAAGTCAGAAGACTTCTTTCTGAAAGAAACAACAATCTCTTCCCCAAACCAAGGTCACCAAAAGTTGTAAATATCTTGCAGTGAATTTGTGACAAACTGTATAACATATAGTCCATCCGGGAACTTAACTATAAACTCATCATAGGAAGATATTATTTTCCACGATTGTTAGTGTCACCTCTACAGCTTTTCTCAGTTTTCTCACCTGAAATGCACTGAAAATATGTACTTTGCAGGTTTCCCTCAAATGACTGAGACTGAAGAATTTGAGCTTCTTCTGATCCATAAATCAGGCTAGAGGCAGGAACTCTTTCAAATTTTCTGAGCACTAAAAGAAAGACAACAAAAAACCCCAATCAAGTAGTATTATCAGTTTCCATGCTGCAAACAGACAAAGACTTAAAGTAGAAATTAAGCTTAAAGAATCATGTGGGGAAAGAGGTTTGCTCATTAAATGATGTACCATAACCTCACAGATAATGCAGGAGACAGCTGGTGTGAGGGTAGAATTTCTGCTTTGAAATAAAAAGTGTCACAAGATGTTTTAAAAGCCAGTTATCCAGGAGTGGGCTGGGATTTTACTTTCCAGTGAGGCTTTTCTCCCAGCAGCAGACCTGCCATCTCTCATCACTTGTTCATGGCACTGAACCAACTATTGAGTCAAAGGGGGAACCAACTTTCTCCAAATCAGTCCCAGAAACAAGGGCCAGCTCGAACAGCACTTGGTTAGACAGGAAATCCAGAAACACAACAGCCTGATCTGCACTGTGGGAAATAGTAAAGGTAAGAAGATTTTCAGAAAGCTGGGGAAAGCGGGCCTTAGAAACAGAAAGGGCAGAGAAATTAGAACTAGCTACAGCTGCAAACTTTGAAAGTAGAAAAGGTTACAATATTTACAGCAAGCAAGGACATTAAATAATACCTTGAGTTTTAGGCTTGGCTGAGATCGACCTGAAGATTGCAGGAAAATGTGCTTAGCAAGACAATAGAAGGTTTTAAGCTGAATAATGGTGTATTGTGTATTGTTAATAGAAAGCATTGTGTGAAGCAGGTGTATGTGTGCTTTTAGTAATTGGCTAGAACAACTGTCTGTAAGCGTTAACAATATGCTATTGGCTAAAAAGTTTTTAAAACGCTCTGTAACAAAGAAATCTTTGGCTGCTGCTGGCTGTACATGAGCTTCACCATCTTTCTATTGTCTCAAGCATGCAATGAGGCTGATGCTGCAATAAAAGCTCAAGGAATGTGCCCCAGCAGTCCTGTTCCATTTGTGAAAAGAAAAGAAAAAACTTCCCAGCACATCCACTGACTTTGGGCCCAAGGCTCTATCCAAGTTAGTATGTCCCACATGCTGCTTTATTACTCCTCCATTCCACTTTTCACACCTGACCGTCACTTTTCTGACCAAACCCTTTTATCTGCTCCCTCTACACTGGACCTGCCCATGCGTGAGGAGTCTGACAAGCAGCAATGTTCACACACTGGGAAAGCTCATGGGCTCCAGACATGCAAACCCCCAAGGTCACTAAATGGGGTGAGGAATTTAATCCAGGTTCCAGAGGGTTTGGCCCTCTCTGTGCCCTGCAGAGGATTACAGGCTGGTGAGAGGACACACAGTGCAAACACCACCCTTCTGAGGCTGCTACTCCCTGTATTACCAAGGGCTTGGGCACAGTGTGCCCACGGGTTGATGCACCAGCACATTTGAGTGAGCACACCACGTTATCCCTGACCATGGCAGGGGGTTGGAAGTAGAGGATCTTTAAGATCCCTTCCAACCCAAGCCATTCTGTGATTCCATGACACATTGTTGCTGTGCTTTATAAACAGTCATAAATGAATTTTCAACAGTCATAAATATTTGTAGTGACATCTTCTAGCGTGACCCACAAAACCAAGCACAAATATCTACAACTGCTCCAACCTGCACAGAGTCAGAAATGCCCAAGCAGAAAGGCTCATGGTAACCCGAGAATTAAGATCCCAAGTCCTTTCTGCAGAGAAAGATCCCAACAACCCTGTGATTGAGAGCAACAGAGGCTGTCACCTCATGTTCATAACTGTGATCAGTCTCTGACTATGCTCAGAGGAAAAAAAGTTATTTTAACTGAAGATAGTTTTGCAACCTCTTCACAACTCAGGACTTTACCTTTCACACTCCTTCCACTGATTACACTTGTCAAAAGCCATTGTCTAATTCAAAGCACACCATGACGACAGTTTCTAAACAGAATATTCCATTAAATTCAATACCAAACATATGATGAGCATATAAGAACTTCTGGGGAAAAGTAAAAGCTTTGAGGCTGAGAGGCATAATTAGACCTTACTGCAGGCAGTCTGGGGACTGTTTGATAGATGACTTTCTTTGTTTTTTCAAGTTTTTCATCCTTGAAAACCAGCATTTTGCAGCTGTATTCAAGCAGAAGTAACCTCCTCCAGCCTGCTAGGATATGTTCCCTAAGTCAAATACCTTACAGCAGGGGCCCAGAGGGTGATGTTATGTTGTGGTGTGAGGTCATTGCTAAAAATATTCTATTCCCCATGAATACACAGATGAGGGGTAACTCTACAAAGAAATTAATAATTCTGCTTCTTTCTCATTAGCCCTCTCATTATTCTTTTGGATTTCCAAGCAGAGAGCACAAGGTCAGCACACATCAAAAGCTGGCAGCCATCTGAGAGTGCAGGAAACCTGCTTCTCTCTCATCCCTACCAGAAATAACTTCCCCAGTGTAGTCAAGAAATGCAAAAATAAGGAGGAATGTGGCTTAAGGCAGAGGCCACAAGTATGAGAAAGTGAATAACTATGGGACAGTGAATCCCCATAAGCTGTGGAGTGCTTAGTCTCTTCTTAAGGAATTTTCACCCATGTGGGGGTCAAAACATGTCCAGAATATCCTTCTGCCACTTACCCAAGCACTGCTCATTGGTGAGGAGATCCTCTGTTTCGGTCCAGTCCAGGGCTGCTCCGAAGCTGTCGACGCAGAGGGATTTCTGGGTGGCATTGTCCTGCTGGGCAGGTCTGTACTGCCCTTCTCCATCACACTGCAGGCCCTGCTCACCGCCCTGGCAGGGAGTGACACCTGGAACAGGGGAGCAAGGGAAGGAAAAAGGCTCTTTGGCAATGCTGTCACTGGGTTTCACAGAAATCAGAGGCTGGACAGCACCTCTGGAGGCTGTAAGGGCAGAGCCCCCTGCTCAGGCAGGACCACCTAGGGCTGGCTGTGCAGGACCCTCTCCAGATGGCTTTTGCCCATCTCCAAGGACGCCACAGCCTCCCTGGGCAACCTGGGCCAATGCTTGGTTGTCCTCACAGCAAAAAACATTTTCTGATGTTCAGAGGCAACCTCCTGTGCAGCCACTGGTCATGTCAATGCAGTGGGACAAAAGTCTCCTCAGCACAGCAGAGACTTCACTGAAAATTAAGGCAAGATTTGCACAGTATTTGCACACTCTGAAGCATGGTAGTCTCACTGCTTTGTTGCTACTTCAATTTGTGTTTCAAACATTTTTTGGTTTCTCTGTCATGCACAAATCTCTGCTGCTCTATTTCCAGTATTGTAAAGCAAAGTGTAGAGAAGGAGCTGTATTTTCATACGGGTTTGTTCAGTGACTGCTGCAGTGGATCTGTGGAATGTTGTGAGCAACAAGAAGATCTATCACACCAATAAATTCAGGAAAACTCTTCAGACTCTGCAAGGAGACAGCAGGGACTGAAAGAAAGGAGGAAGGTAATGTGTAGCCTGGCCTTTTGGAGAGGGCTGGCACTGAGGTGCAGCACAAAGGTAAAGTGGAAACCCAGTAGGGAGCAGGTTTAGTAAAAAAAATTGCAAGTGCAAATTTTTAAATCCTAAGGAGCAAACTCTTAAGTATACAAGTTCAATACATACCCAGGGAACACACATGGAAAAGAAGAATGATAACTGTAGGCAAAAGCTAATTGATACTGGGGTACATTACAATAAAAATGGGAGGTTTACCCCACCTAAAAGAATAAATAGGTTGAAAGAGAACAAAGTAGACCATATACTTAATGACACTTCCCAAGAAGCCCAATCTTGTTACTCTTATTTATATCTTATTTTATATAAGATAATTCGGTAGACAAAACTGAATTTGGACCTAATAACTGATTTTCTGTATAGAACTGCATGAATAAAAACAAATCATTTAAGCTGAATTCACCAGCTTTAGTGAACACTTCAATAGTTGCTTTGTGAGAAGTGTTTATATTTGCAGGGGAAAGAGCAGCATAAAACAAGACTATTTTAATGTTCATGAAAATGACAATAAATTTACTTCATAAGAAGTTTCTTACTGATACTGAACACCCAGATATCATTCCTGAGGACAATGAACATGTCTAGAGGAACCACAACATTCTGGATGAGACTGACCACTTGTTTCTCATGCATTTTTGGTCAAAAAACCAGACAGTTTGTACTTTGTAAAATGCTTTTGAATGTATGCAGAAGGGATCATATCCATCCAAAAACCCCCAGAGGGAGGATTAAATTTTTGAAAAAAACTTAGAAATTTATTTAAAAAATCATTAGATATTTGAAGCCAGAAAATAAAGGATATGGAAAAACTGAATTCAACTTACAGTGATCAGCACTGATTGCCCCATAGGAGTTGGTAGTTTTGCCCACAGGACACTTGATACAGAAGGAATGTCCTGTCTGATACTGATAGTAGCCAAGAGGGCAGGGAATGCATTCATCGTCCTGGAAATAACTGCCTGGAGGACAAACAACTGCAGAGAGAACAATCACCTCATTACTCCTTTGGAATTCAACCACTTCTGGCATTTGCACACATGTGTGGGTATATATAAATATATATAATGTACATAAATATATTTATATTTATAATGCTGATAGATTTGCCATAGGCTTCAAGCTCTTCATATATATATTTCTAAGTAGTATAACGAAGTAAACACCCTTTAAGCGATCATTAACCTCATCAATGACAGGAATGTAGGTTGTGATATGTTTTCTCAGATCACCCAAAATCTCTTCTTTAGAAATAGAGCACATGAAGCTCTTTGGAAACGCCAAGTCCAGGCCTGATTTCCAACTGTCAAATCCATTTGTAATAAGATAATGCAGGTGGACGAGTTGTGAAAGAAAACAAAGGAAGACAAGATACAAAAATAGTAACTTCTAACATTACAAACAGAAACAGGAAGGTTCTGAGGAGCAGAAACTCCAAAACTATCATACAGAAGTCCACCATATGGTAACACTTTTATTCAGAATTCCTGGTAAAGAAATTTTTGTTAAGCACTTCCAAACTAAACAGTAAGGGCTGGATTAAAAGCCACTAGCTGTGCACATGACAACCCAAACACAAAACAAAAAGGTGTTCTTAGTAATGTGCTTAGCCTGTATCTATATAATTTTCAAAACAATCAGGAGCAATATTTCCAGTTGCCCTGTTGTATATTACAGAGAAAATTCTTTGCTTTCTGGAATCTCATGGAATACTGTCTTTCCCTCCAGAGTATTCAAATGAACATTAAAGCAGAAGAGTCACAGACATATTTGCAGGACAATACCCCTGCTTGTTATTTCACAGCTGCTTCCCAGATGTAGATTTCCTTCAAAACACTATCAAATATATATTTTGGGACTTTGACAAGGTGCAAAACTTTATTTCTGTTTTTGCCCTGCATCCTGACAGAAGTTTAAGCTTCCAAGAGAGAGAAACAGCAATGGAATATTGGACATTATTACTACAACCCATATGATGAATTTGCTGTTCTGGCCAGCACACCAGAATGTAAATGAATTCAACTCATGGGACCACCTAAATTATAATAGACTAAAAAGACAGCTAGTAGGAAAATTATCATATCTTCCTTCATCATCTGTAAATAGTCCAGTGGGAAGGTCTGGGAGGATACAACTGTGAGACTGAAATTTTCCTTCTAGTACGCACAAAGGCAATTTCTCTGGGTAAAACACAGATCTAAAATAAATTAGAGAATGAAAAAAATCCTGGATCAGTCAGAATTCTCCTTTCAAAAACCCATCATCTAATACAGAAGTGTCTGATATGTTTCAAAGACAATTTCCGACACAGGCAAAAAGAATAACATGCACTGAACAACAGTAGAAATTAAAGTGAAATGAGAAATCCATGCCTAAATTGAAGACAAAATGCAATGAATGAAGAGGCTAATTAAGCAATTAAAGTTTAAAAAGAAACAAATTAAGCTTTTCAAAGAATTCTCAATTTATTTATAGTTTTAGTCACAATGTGAAAGAAACATCTGTGCCTCCTATCACACTTTGAGCAGGAAAAATTGCCTTTCATTTCACATGTTGCATTGACAAAAGGGCACAAAGAACAGTAAAAAATGTTGGTGCAGAATCACATTTTCTAGACTCTATAACTCTTGGAGGGACCTATCAGTTCAGCTACAGGTTGTGCTGACACAATCACCTGCAGGTTCAGTTTGACCCTACAAGTGAGGCAAACCACTATATTGTACCTCTTTCAAGCATTAACATTAATACATTTTAACAACATAAGAAACTACAAAACAACTTTCAACCAAAATCTAAGAGCTAAGTGTTACCAGTGGGACCTAACTGTGTAATCTAAAACAGGAAAAAAAATAAAATATAAGAAAAAAATCCCAAATAAATTTAACCCCTTGCTCCTGCACATGAAATTTGGAACCTGGTCTCACTTTTAACTGGACTTGGGCTTCTGTGTACCAGGGGAACAAGCTGCAAAATCCAGACTAAGGAGCAGCTCTCTGAAGTGATTCCACAGGGATATTGCCCTTCGCAAAAGTCTCAGCTCTCACTACACTGAACAAATTCAAAACCTGTCCCAGCTGATCACTGCCCAATGCTTGCCCTGCTCCTGCTTCCCTCCAGGGATACTGGAAAACTTTGGGATATCAGATTCTTGAAATAGATTATTAGAAATTAATTCTTGAGCAACCAGCTATAAATCTAGCCCTTTCATTTGGGTTATTTTATGTTTAAAGCAAATCTTATAGAATCATCAAGCATTTTAAATAAAAATAACTAGCATAAAAATTTAATAATTATTTAATAAAATAAGACAAAGCTAATTTACAAACAGCCTTTAGGTTTTCTCCTGAAATAAATGGGGGAGAAGCATTATGTTACTAAAGTCTCCCTGGAGATTTTCTAACTCTCTTAATTTTAACTCGTACATTAGCAAAAGAAAGTGACTTTTCTACTATTAAAATTTAGTTAAAATAATATTGTTACCCCCAACTCTTAAGGAATTGTATTAATAGATACCGGTGACATAAGATAACTCAGTGTAAGGATGAGACTAAGAAAAAATGCCATATAAGAAAAACTAATGTATAAGAAATGTTACCCATTTTACAGGTAGGAAAACATGAAACAACACAACGATAGATGAAAATAAACAGATGACTGTAAGGGAAATACAGGAGACAAAGATCTATGACGATCCATGTAAGTTGCATGTTTGTCTACAAATGAATATATTAAGCTTATTGAGAACACCAGAAACTTGTTGCTATTGAGCTTCCTGAAGGAAAAGCAATGATATTGACAATGAAATAAAACCAAACAAATCAAAAGGATCAGGATCTGAAAACACAATTTTTATTTCAAGAACAAGCCAGAACAGGAAAGAGAAGAAAATAAAGAATCTCTGCAACCCTCACATAATTTTGTTTTCTGTAGTAACAGGTGATGCTTCTTACTAATTGTCACTATTATCAGTGGGGAAACAGACCCAGACAGGATGAATGAGCAGGATATATCCATATATATATATATATATATATATGTGTGTGTGTGTGTCTGTGTCTGTGTCTGTGTCTGTGTGTGTCTGTGTGTGTGTATATATATTAGAAGAACCAGAATGTGAATTCCTAAATTCCCTGTTCAGAATAAAATATGCAGTCCTGTAACACAAACCAGTGTCCAGCAGCAGGTACACTATGACAGCTTAGAGTATGAAATCTCTGTCAAAGACTGGAACAGAAATTATCTCCTTGACACATTATCTATGATATCTGTTTTACTGAGTGACATTTTCCACAGCTAGCTGGTTCAAATACATATGAATTAACTCACAAGGCAAGTTTATTCACCGTTTCCTAGAGGCATTTATGCCTGGCAGGCAGTACTTGGCAGAAAGATCCAATTTTTGTAAGTTCTGCCCTAAGTGATGGATTCTACTTAAAAAATAATGATACCTTTAAGCAATACAACACTATCTCTTGTTAAGTAGATGCATGTTGTTATGGGCTCTGGTATCAGCAGGAATTAATTTTTTTTTTTTTTTTTTTTGCATGTGTTTCAATAACCCAGATCTGAAGTGTTTCAGACTGTGGAGATGAACTGAACCTGCAGTGAATTTACCATTAAAGGTCCAGGCTGGAAACTGCAGCAGTTCAAAAGTGTTCATCAATTGATTACCTTACCCAGGCGTTAGGAAACTCCCTGAGCTTAAAGAGAAACACCACAGCAAGCAGGGAGATAAGTTTTTTTTCACATATTCTGATGGGCTTCATAGCAATGAAGTGATGAATATCTCAAAACATTCCCATTACAAAACTGATCCAAAACCTGTCTCTGTTATCTTATTCCTGCAAGTGGTACATCTCTCCTCTGTTCCCTAGATTAAAAAAGGCTGGAAATAGTGAATACATCCCCAGCTGACATAAATGAGACATGGACTCATTGAGAACAGTTGGCCAACAAGAACAACCATGATCTGAAGGAAGGTTGGTGTTGATAGAAACAAGGCAAAGGCACTTTGGCAGCACAACCTGGTACCAAGCACAGGTTGGCACAGCCACAGGGAGCTGTGGAAAAGGCAGATTTGGCAGTCCTAAGCAGGATTACTGGCTGAAAGGCAGCCTTTTCCAAGGAAGCAGACTAAACAGAAGGAAAGAAGAGAAGAGGGCAGAAGTACAGTTAGGTCTGGGTGTTGGCCAGCATCAAAAAAAGCTTCCATCTGAGCTGGCTGGACTTGGCCCAGGAATTCACAATCTCAGGATTTTTGGCACTTCTGCCTCTGGGTTTCTATTCCAGGTAATGGATCATTATCTGAAGCTCTGGCTACATTATCTTTGTGAAATCCTCTTATTGAGGATCATGTGCATTACAGAATGACATTCTACTACCAGACAGATCTAAAATGTTTACAAAAATCTCAAAAATGTTTACAAAACTTCCTCTACAATGTCAGTGCCATGATGACAATTTCCAAATCATTGGTTCAACACAAGGACTGAACAGTAAGCAAAGCACTAATTCCCATCTCTCTCATTCACATTGTTGCCTCACACCTTTCAAATATGAACCATAAACACAAGTTCACTGATGACTTTCTAATTTCAGCTTTATACTGATTCCTGACAATGTCTAAGAATGGAAAGCTAAAAATGGGACCTACCACATCCTTGTGAATTAGGGCCTGCTTTCCCAGGAGATGAAATTCTTCTAAACCCGCTTCTACATCCAAGCTGCACACGGGGAGACAGATCAAACTCTTCATCCCGGGGAAAATCAATGACAGAATCTGCAATGAACTGCTTGGAATCCAAATGCAGCAGAAAAACACCATCCTTAATCTCCCTTATAAATGCTCCAATGAGATTTTCCCCAACAATTGCATTTTCTAAAGAGGGAAAAAAAATACAACAAAATAGCATGAAAGATATTTGGCTAATACAATGGATACGCTGTTATTTGGTAATACAGTGGATAACCACACAGAAACTGATGGGTTGAAGTTAAAAACAGAGGCAGATGCAGTAATACAAGCATGTTAACAAACAGAAGATCATAATTAATCTGTACAGCATCTATAAAATTACACTCTTACTTTACCCTGCTTAAATACATCCAAAACCACCTCAAACAGAAGGTCCCAGAGCTGCCTTAGCAGGTAATGGAATGAAACTTAGTGGGACATGATGGTACCATAACTATACAAAGAGAGCAGGCTCTGCTCTGTCTCTTCTGAAACCATACAATCATTCCCTCAAAAAGCTATTTCTGTACTACAGGGAATTTTTAGTATGGAGAGGTCAAAAAGGTAATTCCCTCAAAGAGGAACACTTTAAAAAAAAAAAGTTGAATATAAAACCAAACACACTTATACTTTGATTCACTTTCTGCCAACTGCTTGAATATTCACAGGGGCAATGGATTATTGGATAAGATATAATTAAGAATAGATATAATTTAGATTAGACATAAGAAGAAGTTTTTTACAGTGATGGTGGTGAAACATTTGACCAAATTGCCCAGAGAGGCAGTAGTAGATGCCCCATCCCTGGAAATGTTCAAGGTCAGATTGGAAGGGACTCTGAGGAACCTGACTGAGTTGAAGATGTCCTTGCCCATGGCAGAGGTGTTGGACTAGATGACCTTTAAAGGTCCCCTCCAAGACAAGCCATTCTATCATTCTGTGTTTTGTGTTTCCCTTAGAACAGGGAATGGATGTAAACAATATCAAACTACAGGACCACTACAGCTGCCATCTATGTCCTGAAGGATTTTGAATTCAGTTCTGGTCAAGCAAAATTGCTGTAGGACACACATCTCCAAGCCCCAAAGTTAGAAGGAAGAACACATGCAGACAGACTTATTTCTTTTTACTGCTGGGAACACCATTCCAAAGCAGTAAAACTGGAGAAAAGGTCACACAGAATCACCCAGGTTGGGAGAAACCTTCAAGATAATCTAGTCCAACCACCAACCCAGCAGCACCATAATCACCCCTAAATGATACCCTTAAGAGACACATCCAGATGCCCCTTGAACATTGTTAGAGACAGTGACTCTACCAGTTGCCTGCCCAGTTAATTCTAGTGCCTGAGCATTCTCCCAATTTAGAAAGTTCTAATATCTAATCTGAACCTCCCCTGAGACTCCTTGAGCCCATTTCCTCTTGTCCTATCACTTGAGACCTGGGAGATCAGAATGATCCCCACTTCCTTCCAGGCAGCTGCAGAGAGCAGTAAGATCTCCCCTTTCCTTCAGGCTAAACTGCCCCAGCTCCCTCAACTGCTCCACATCAGACTTGAGCTCCAGACCCTTCCCCAGCTCCATTGCCCTTCTCTGGACACACTCTAGGACCTCAATAGCCTTTTTGAAGTGAGGGGTCTAAAAATGGACACAGGATTTGAGGTGTGGCCTCAGCAGTGCTGAGTATGGGGGCCAATCACTGCCCTGGTCCTGCTGGCCACATTATTCTTGATACAGGCCACTATCCTTGATATGCCCACAGAGGACATTTGAACTTGGGATATATTTTTAATATCTCTTATATTGAAGGAAAATACTGACTGCTTTGAAAGAAGTTCCTTACACCACCCCTAACTCTTGTGGAAACCACAGCAAACATCTGCCAGTCTCTGTATAGCTGCTCTAGGATGTCAGAAGTAAGGATCATTATTTAGTGTCAAAGGAAATGCAACTAATAGTAAAACAGGGAAAAGGGGAAAAAAAGAAAAAAAAAAAACTTGGAAGAAATTATTAAAGTTTTTGACAATGTGTGAATTGTGTTTCTCCAAATACAATGAATATAAACACTTTTCCACCACTGAGGACTTGTCGAATGGAAATTAACATCTGGGACAGTTCAGCCCATGCCTGATAAAGTGATTCCCAATCCTAGTTAAGGCAGCTGCAGTCCTATCTGAAAGAAATATTCAATTATAGCTTCTTTCCCCTGTGTGGTTACAGCCTAAGAAGGGAAATGTATCAACATTTAAAGCCCAAAAGACCAGCATTATAAAAACAGGGAAGCAAAATTATTGAAAGAAAATCAGATTTAATCCACAGAAAAATCAGAGAAAGAAAAATTACCAATATCATGTAAGTCAGGGAGAGAAGCTGTGGGGATGTTTTCCAGCTGAGTCCTCCACGTGATGTTCACTCCCAGGCGATCCACGCCCAGGCATTGGACATAGACAGTGGAATCATCACACATGGAAACTGAGCCAGTTTTCCCAAATGCATTCACCTTGAATTCAGAATTAAATGAAATCACAGTTAGACAACCTGAGAACTTGTTCTTGCCTTGCCCTATTCATTTGTACTGTACTGTACTCAAAGTAACACTGTCAAAAGGGGCTGTAAAAACAGAAGCAAGAAAATATAATTTTAGCAAGTCATATACTCACTGTAAGAATAGTCAAAATATTCTCTTCCATTGAAACAATTTTTAACCAATATTGGGCTAGTGTGATGTGACTTTTATGGTTGGAACTAAACTGATCTGATGATGTGGTGTGAGACTAAACCTATTTTCCCTATTCATCTATATGAAAGTGCTACCAATCCTGACAGATTTTATGGCATATTCCATTCTTCTATATTTCTCAAACAGGAAAAGGTCTATGTTGTGTTTCACTTTTTTTTATTAATTATTTTTAATGCAACACAAACCCCAACCAAAGAAAACAAAACCAAAACAAACAAACAAAATCCACCAATAGGAATTTAAACTACCTGGAGGTGACATAAACCACGAGCCTTCAATTCATCTAAAATAAATATCTGGAATGCCTGGAGTAATCCAGAGTAGTCAGAACTACATGTCTTCTCAGGAGGCAGGCGTAGCTGAAAGTGTGTTTGAGCTTGGACTGTCTGAAATAACTGGAGCTCTAAAAATGAAGTAGAGAGGACATTTAGTAACCTCACTAATGAGGAACCTGACCTTCAGAGTTACTTTGAGAAAAGACAACATTGATTTGACATTCTCACGTTGCATCAATAACATCTCCCCACTTTTAGATGAAAGCAGTAGAGCTGTCAGTAGCAAATAGCAAGCAGCAAGACACCAGCTTGATAAATATAAATGTTGTGCATTAGAGAAAAAAACAGGAAAGAGAAGAAAATAAAGGATCTCTGCAATCCTCACATAATTTTGTTTTCTTCATTATTATCTAAGTGATATACTTAGATAATAATGAAGAGATATTTTACACTGGAGCACTAGCTCACAGAAGGATAAGGGCAATCTGGAGGATTACTGATAATTTTTCATAAGCCTTAGCAAGTAGGAAGTTCCAGAGAACTACATGAAAGCTGACATTTTGCCAATACTCAGAAAAGAAACAGAAAGACAAGAACTATTGACCTGTCAATTTTCACTTTTCTTACATGCAATCATGAAAACAATTTAAAAAGGAATTAAATGCTAAAAGCAATTAATACTAATGTAAATGGGCTTTTGGAAGCCCACCTTGTCAAACTAACTGGGAATAAGTTTTAGGAGACAATAAATTTGTAGAATAATGGCATTGCCATGGATACTAGTGCTTTCTGAATTTTTGACAGGAAACCCAGGTGATGCTAATCACACAAATTGATGACAAATCTGTGAGCTCATCAGTCAGAAAATCAAAATACATTTAATCAGTTTTTAGCAAGAAAAAATATGCAAATATCTAGTCTTCGCTGGAGTAACACTGATCCCAGGCCCCATGGAGGGTTTGTTATCTCAGGTTCAGCATAACAGCCATGCTGTCATTCCAGCTCCAAGTGGAGCTGGCTCTTATCCCACCAGGCTGGACAAGCAGCAGAGCTCTCCCTTATTCAGCTCCTCTGCAGGCCCTCCCTGCATCACATACAGGTGTGACTGCTGGAGCACAATTCCTCATCCTTCACCTCAAAAACGAGCATGAGAAAGCCTGGAGAGCTTCCAAGGAGAATGGCAGAGAGGACCAGAGGATAAAAACCCCTGCTTATTCCTGCAAAGCACAAAGCCTTCTCTCTGCTTAGTTTCTCAAGAGTATTTAAAGAGACTGTGATTTAACCACAGTCTCTAGATGTATACATACAGAACACAAAATATGATTTTTGAGAGTGAGGGTAATTAGCCACTGGAAAAAATTACTAAGTGTTTTGGTGAATTCTCCATTATTGTGACGTTTGTTCAATCACTTTCTGATGTGTTGGGAATTTTTAATTTCTCCTTAAAACCATGCTCTATTCCAAACACAAATTACTGGGCGAAGTCCTTGCTTACAGTAAACCCTATAGCAGATTACTACACACTCCCCTCTGTCCCTACAAAGTTATCCCACTGCCATCAGGCAAACATGGAAGTTATTTCATAACATGCTACAGAAATCTCACAAACACAATCACAAACAGAAAAAACTTTCAGTCTGAAATTGAAAGTTTAAAAATATTTGCATTTGGAATAGAAGAGTTTAACCCATTCTGAAGACTGACTAATGGGTGCAACCTATTCTGGAAGTAAAAAGTAGCTGCAAATTTAGCAGGAAGACCTGCATTTCTCAAAGTTCAGCACTGCTACAAATTGCCATTTCGATCACAATGTATGTCTCTTAAAAATAATTGAAAAGGCCGACATTAATATCCAATTACATGAGCTCTGAATGGGCATCCAGTTTTTCCAAGATTTAAAGTGCTATTTTTTTCTTGAAATCAAATTTGTTTGAAAAATACTAGAAGTCAGCCAAAAAATACAACAACAATCCTTAAGAACAGACTGCTGCAAAAGAGATGCAGAAGTAACAGTGACTTGATTATGCAAATAAACAGTCAAGTTCTGCCAAATTCAAACATCTGGCACTCATCTGGAAGAACTAAGTAGTTCCATCAGAATCACTTATGGTGCCAGCATCTTTTAGCTAACAAGAAAAATCTGCATATAGATTGAAAAGCTATTTATAGCTCTATTATTACAGGGAAGAGGCACAGTTTCTGGCACAGGGGCCAGCCAAGAGCCACAGGTGAAGATGGCAGAAGACAGAACACATCTTCTGCATCTCAGCTTAGCAACTCCCCTATAACTAGGGCTGTTATTCACACAGTAGTTCTGTGATAAAAGCTGGGTTTTGCACTGTGTACACTGCTCCGAGCACTCCCCAGGCCCCAGAAGATGAGGTCAGATGAGATGAGATGAGACCAGATCAGAGCAGACATACTCTGGCAGGCCTGGGGCAGAGGGGCAGCCGAGACCCAGCGCCGCTGCCGCGCGTCGCACTGGGATGGGGAGCTGGGAACGGCGCTGTGGAAGCCCTGGCGACACACGAGCTGGCACTGCTGGATGCCTGGAGCTTGCCCAGAGATGGTTTCACAAAGCACAGCCCCATTGGCAACTGCTGAGGCACCGAAAGGCAGAGCACACTGCGGACCTGCAGGCACGGGAGAAAGGGGATACGTGTTAGGGGTATGAGGACTTCTAGGACAAAGCCCACAAACCCCTCACAGCCACAGATTCAAACCTAGACAGCATCCTGTGCCTTTCCCATCAGCTCTGGCCTGGTTTGAGGTCAGCTTGGTTCAGTTTACTAAACTGAATGTGTGTCAATATGTGTCTTTATGGAAAAACATATATTGACTGTGATGGGTAATGCATCAGGTCCAGAAAGGGACGTGCATGGTTTCTAGGAACAGATACATTTTGAACAGTCATGAATAAATTTAAGCAGGAAATGAGAAGGAGATTTCTAACCAACAGCAGAACAAACCTTTACAGAACATATCTAGTGGAAACAGGCAGGGCCAAATAAACCTCAGTTTCCCTTAGACTGAAGTTTGAAAGGTTTGAGATCAGAAACTCATGACTGTGGTGTCTTCAGCAGCACCAAGATGTTTCTATTGACCAGTAGGGCAGAATATACATTTTTATATGTATGTATATATATATATATATATACACATACATATAAAACTGTGCTCCAGCTCTAGAGCTGTATATTACTGTATATATATATATATATATATATATACATATACTGTATATATATATATATATATATACACA